>NC_058419.1:19337862-19480496 GCF_002201575.2 Neomonachus schauinslandi
TGAAGTCCCAATAGTTCATTTTTGCCCTTGCTTCCCTTGCCTTTGGCGATGTTTCTAGGAAGAAGTTGCTGTGGCCGATGTCAAAGAGGTTGCTGCCTGTGTTCTCCTTTAGGATGTTGATGGACTCCTGTCTCACATTTAGGTCTTTCAACCATTTTGAGACTATTTTTGTGTGTGGTGTAAGGAAATGGTCCAGTTTCATTCTTGTGCATGTGGTTGTCCAATTTTCCCAACACCGTTTGTTGAAGAGACTGTCTTTTTTCCATTGGACATTCTGTCCTGCTTTGTCAAAGATGAGTTGATCATAGAGTTGAGGGTCCATTTCTGGGCTCTTTTCTGTTCCATTGATCTTTGTGCCTGTTTTTGTGCCAGTACCGTACTGTCTTGATGATGACAGCTTTGTAATAGAGCTTGAAGTCTGGAATTGTGATGCCACCAACTTTGCTTTTCTTTTTCAACATTCCTCTGGCTATTTGGGTTCTTTTCTGGATCCATACAAATTTTAAGATTATTTGTTCCATTTCTTTGAAAAAAGTGGATGGTATTTTGATGGCGATTGCATTGAATGTGTAGATTGCTCTAGTTAGCATTGACATCTTCACAATATTTGTTCTTCCAATCCATGAGCATGGAACGTTTTTCCATTTCTTTGTGTCTTCCTCAATTTGTTTCATGAGTATTTTAGAGTTTTCTGAGTACAGATCCTTTGCCTCTTTGGTTAGATTTATGCCTAGGTATCTTATGGTTTTGCGTGCAATTGTAAATGGGATCGACTCCTTCATTTCTCTTTCTTCTGTCTTGTTGTTGGTGTGTAGGAATGCCACTGATTTCTGTGCATTGATTTTATATCCTGCCACTTTACTGAATTCCTGTATGAGTTCTAACAGTTTTGGGGTGGAGTCTTTTGGGTTTTCCACATAAAGTATCATATCATCTGCAAAGAGTGAGAGTTTGACTTCTTCTTTGCCAATTTGGATGCCTTTTATTTCTTTTTGTTGTCAGATTGCTGTGGTTAGGACTTCTAGTACTACGTTGAATAGCAGTGGTGATAGTGGACATCCCTGTCATGTTCCTGACCTTAGGGGGAAAGCTCTCAGTTTTTCCCCATTGAGAATGATATTAGGTGTGGGTTTTTCATAGATGGCTTTTATGATATTGAGGTATGTATCCTCTATGCCTATACTCTGAAGAGTTTTGATCAAGAAAGGATGCTGTACTTTGTCAAATGCTTTTTCTGCATCTATTGAGAGGATCATATGGTTCTTGTTCTTCCTTCTATTAATGTATTGTATCACATTGATTGATTTGCGGATGTTGAACCAACCTTGCAGCCCAGGGATAAATCCCACTTGGTCGTGGTGAATAATCCTTTTAATGTACTGTTGGATCCTATTGGCTAGTATTTTGGTCAGAAGTTTTGCATCCATGTTCATCAGGGATATTGGTCTGTAGTTCCCCTTTTTAATGGGGTCTTTGTCTGGTTTGGGGATCAAGGTAATGGTGGCCTCATAAAACGAGTTTGGAAGTTTTCCTTCCATTTCTATTTTTTGGAACAGTTTCAGAAGGATAGGTATTAATTCTTCTTGAAATGTTTGGTAGAATTCCCCTGGGAAGCCATCTGGCACTGGGTTATTGTTTGTTGGGACATTTCTGATGACCGCTTCAATTTCCTTAGTGGTTATAGGTCTGTTCAGGTTTTCTATTTCTTCCTGGTTCAGTTTTGGTAGTTGATACATCTCTAGGAATGCATCCATTTCTTCCAGATTATCTAATTTGCTGGCATAGAGTTGCTCATAATATGTTCTTATAATTGTTTGTATTTCTTTGGTGTTGGTTGTGATCTCTCCTCTTTCATTCATGATTTTATTTATTTGGGTCATTTCTCTTTTCTTTTTGATAAGTCTGGCAGGTGTTTATCAATCTTATTAATTCTTTCAAATAACTAGCTCCTAGTTTCGTTGATCTGTTCTACTGTTCTTTTGGTTTCTATTTCATTGATTTTTGCTCTGATCTTTATTATTTCTCTTCTCCTGCTCGGTTTAGGCTTTATTTGCTGTTCTTTCTCCAGCTCCTCTAGGTGTAGGGTTAGGTTGTGTATTTGAGACCTTTCTTGTTTCTTGAGAAAGGCTTGTATACTATATACTTTCCTCTTAGGACTGCTTTTGCTGCATCCCAAAAATTTTGAACAGTTGTGTTTTCATTCTTATTTGTTTCCATGAATTTTTTTAATTCTTCTTTAATTTCCTGGTTGACCCATTCATTCTTTAGTAGCATGCTCTTTAGCTTCTATGTATTTGAGTTCTTTCCGACTTTCCTCTTGTGATTGAGTTCTAGTTTCTAAGTATTGTGGTCCAAAAATACGCAGGGAATGATCCCAATCTTTTGGTGCCAGTTGAGACCTGATTTGTGACCTAGGATGTCATCTATTCTGGAGAATGTTCCATAGACACTAGAGAAGAGTGTGTATTCTGCAGCTTTGGGATGGAATGTTCTGAATATATCTGTGCAGTCCATTTGCTCCATAGTGTCATTTAAAGTCTTTATTTCCTTGCTGATCTTTTGCTTAGATGATCTGTCCATTTCAGTGAGGGGGGTGTTAAGTCCCCTACTATTATTGTATTGTTGTCGATGTGTTTCTTTGCTTTTGTTATTAATTTGTTTATATAATTGGCTGTACCCATGTTAGGGGCATGGATATTTACAATTGTTAGATCTTCTTGTTGGATAGACCCTTTAAGTATGATATAGTGTCCGTCCTCATCTTTTACTAAAGTCTTTGGTTTAAAATCTAATTTGTCTGATATAAGGATTGCCACCCCAGCTTTCTTTTGGTGCCCATTAGCATGGTAAAGGGTTTTCCACCCCCTCACTTTCAATCTGGAGGTGTCTTTGGGTCTAAAATGAGTCTCTTGCAGACAGCATATTGATGGGTCTTGTTTTTTTTAATCCAATCTGATAGCCTGTGTCTTTTGATTGGGGCATTTAGCCCATTTACATTCAGGGTAACTATTGAAAGATATGAACTTAGTGCCATTGTATTGCCTGTAAGGTGACTATTACTGTATATTGTCTGTGTTCCTTTCTGGTCTATGTTGCTTTTAGGCTCTCTCTTTGCTTTGAGGACCCCTTTCAAGATTTCTTGTAGGGCTGGTTTTGTGTTTGCAAATTCCTTTAGTTTTTGTTTGTCCTGGAAGCTTTTTATCTCTCCTTCTATTTTCAATGACAGCCTAGCTGTATATAGTATTCTTGGCTGCATGTTTTTCTCGTTTAGTGCTCTGAATATATCCTGCCAGTCCTTTCTGGCCTGCCAGGTCTCTGTGGATAGGTCTGTTGCCAATCTAATGTTTCTACCATTGTAGGTTACAGATCTCTTGTCCCGAGTTGCTTTCAGGATTTTCTCTTTGTCTCTGAGACTCGAAAGTTTTACTATTAGATGTAGGGGTGTTGACCTATTTTTATTGAGTTTGAGAGGGGTTCTCTGTGCCTCCTGGATTTTGATGCCTGTTTCCTTCCCCAGATTAGGGAGGTTCTCTGCTATAATTGCTCCAATATACCTTCTGCCCCCCTCTCTCTTTCTTCTTCTTCTGGGATCCCAATTATTCTAATATTGTTTCATCTTATGGTATCACTTTTCTCTCGAATTCTGCCCTCATGATCCAGTAGTTGTTTATCTCTCTTTTTCTCAGCTTCTTAATTTCCATCATTTGGTCTTCTATATCACTAATTCACTCTTCTGCCTCATTTATCCTAGCAGTTAGAGCCTCCATTTTTTATTGCACCTCATTAATTGCACCTTTTTGATTTCGACTTGGTTAGAGTTTAGTTTTTTTATTTCTCCAGAAAGCGTTTCTCTAATAACTTCCGTGCCCTTTTCAAGCCCAGCTAGTATCTTTATAATCCTCATTCTGAACTCTAGTTCCAACATCTTACTAATGTCCATATTGATTAGGTCCCTGGCAGTCAGTACTGACTCTTGTTTTTTTGTTGTTGTTGTTGTTGTTGAGGTGATTTTTTCCATCTTGTCATTTTTTCCAGAGGAGAATAGATGAATGAGAGAACAAAATGCTAACAGGGTAACAATGACCCCAGAAAAATATACACCTAACAAATCAGAAGAGACCTGAAACTTGAGGAAAAGAAAGGGAAAGAAAGAAAAAAGAAAAAGATAGGAAAAAAAGAATATGATAAAATATGATCAGCCTGGTGAATAGATTAATACTACACACTAGATTTTGGCAGTAATTTGGTTAGAAGAAACTGCCTCCCAAAGTTTTAAAGAAAGAAAAGGTTATATATGTCCAAAAATAAGGGTAAATATGATGAAGGGATGGAATATGACTGTAAAGATGAAAATTATAAAAGATTTTATAAAAGGAATTGATAAGAAGTTGGTTGAAAAAAGAAAGAAGAGGCATTAAAAAAAAGGGGGGGAGAGAATGTGATCAGGCAGAAGACTAGAACAAAGCCATACACTAGAGATTTAGGGTATATTTTGGTCTGTTTGAAGACACTGTATCCCAAAATTTTAAAGAGAGAACAACTTATATATATACTAAAAATAAGGTTAACTACTATGAAGGGATAGAGTATGACTGTAAAAATGAAAAATAAAAAAGATTTTTTAAAAGGGATTGATAAGATGTTGGTTGAAAAAGGGAAAAAGAAAAATTCAAAAAAATAGAAAAAGAAAAAAAGTAAATTAAAAAAATTAACTTTCAAAGACTAAAGAATCGGGGGAAAAAAGGCATGAATTCTATGTGATGCATTCCCCTAGTGCTGTGTTCTGCCATCTCATTGATCAGTAAGCTTGGTCTTGGCTGGCTGTTCTTGCTGATCTTTTGGGGATGGGGCCTGTTGCCGGGGTTCTCAAATGTCTTTGCTGGAGGCGGAATTGCCCTACTCTTGCCAGGGCCAGACTAAGTAATCTGCTCGGGTTTGCTCTCGGGAGCTTTTGTTCCCTGCAAGCTTTCCGTACAGCTTTGGAGGATGAGAGTGAAAATGGTGGCCTCCCAATCTCCGCCCTGGAGGAGCCGGGAACTCGGGGCCCCACTCCTCCGTGAGACCCCAGAGAAAAGCAGTCAATCACTCCTGTCTCCCCGGTCTCCATTGCACTCCTGCCCACCCGGCCTGTGACCGAGCATTTCTATCTCTGACACACAACCCCTTTTGGAGTCTCCAGTCCCAGCAGATCCCTGTGGTGTGCTCCCGTGCCACTCCTCCCGGGGTGGAAGGGGAGTCTCCCTGGATCTGCCACTTGTTGGGTCCCTCCTGGAAGAGAAGTGGCCTGACTGTGCTGCAGATCATGGTTTATGGCAACCCCGAGCTGAGAGCCCACTCCTTGGCTCCATCTGTGCAGCCGGCTTCCCTGCTCCGATACCTGGGAGTTTTGCTGCACTCAGGCACCCCCAGTCTTTCTGTGACTCCGAGGGTCCTGAGACCACACTGTCCCAGCAAGTGTTCGACCCCCTGCTTAGCCACTGGAGCAATGTCCCTCAGTGGAGCCAACTTTTAAAAGTTCCGATTTTGTGTTCTGCGGCTCTATCACTTGCCAGTAGCGGCCGACGGAGGCCCCCTCCCCTGCCATCTACCTTCCCGAATATCACCTTGGATTCACTTCTCCACACGTCCTACCTTCCAGAAAGTGGTCGCTTTTCTGTTCAGAGAGTTGCTGCTATTCTTTTCTTCGATCTCCTGTTGAGTTCGTAGGTGTTCAGAATCTGATATATTATCTTCTTCATACGTCCCTGGATTTGATTTTTAATATTTTTTCATTTTTTTATTTCCATTTATTTTACTACTATCATTGTTTCATTTTACCATAATTTATTTACAAAAATTGGCGGATATGTCTTTGGCATCAATTTATTTCTTCATTTCCTTTTTTTTCCTTTTTGATATTTTTAATGAAGTATAATAAACGTATAAAAGTGCAAGGAACTACATGTATCACTCAAATTACCACAAAGAAATTATCTGTGTTGTCATCACCATGATCAAGAAGTAGAACATTAAAAGAACACTGAAAGCTCCCAATAGGCCCTCTCTCTATTATGACCTCTTCATTTCATGAGATTTATTCTTTCATTTCATGTATTCTTTTTTTATTTTGATTTTTAGTATTTTGTTAAAGAGTTTGGTACGTATATTTATGGGGGATATTTATCTGTACTTCTCATTTATTTATACTGTGTTTGCAGGTTTTGGTATTGGAGTTAAATTGGCCTCATAAAATGAGTTTGGATGTGTGCCTTCTTCTTCTATTATGTGAAAGTGTTTGTATAAATATCATTCCTTAATGTTTTGATAGGATTCACAAACCAAGTGGCTCTGGAGTTTCACTGTAAGAGGTTTTTGATACTTCGTTTTAAAATAGATTTAGGACTATTCAAATGTTCATCTATCAGGTTCAACTTCAGTCAGTTTTGGTAAGTTTTATTACTTAGACTCTGCCAAATTTATTGGCATAAAGTTATTTATAATATCTTTTTATTACCTTTCTTCTCACAGTTTTGTTGAGGTTCAATTTATATACCATAAAATTCACTCAATGTATGTGAAACAATTCAATTATTTCATTAGATTTATACAGTTGTGCTGCCATAATGACAATCCAGTTTTAGAATATTTTTATCCCCCTAAAAACTGAGGTTCCTTGTGTTCATTATAATCCTAGCTGTCTTATATAATCCTAAAATTATTGTTAATCCTAAACTTAGACAACCACTGATCAGCTTTCTGCCTCTGAAAATTTACCTTTTTACTTGGTTTTTCATATGAATAAAACTATACGTATGTACCTTTTCTGTATCACTTCTTTCATTTAACATATTATTGAAGCTCATCCAGGTTATAATATGTATCAGTAGTTCATTGTTTAAACTGCCAAAAAACATTCTATTATATGTATAAACTACATTATTTTTACCCATTCACCAAATGGCATATATTTGTAATGTTTCAGTTTTGGCCTATTGTGAACAATGTTGTTATGAATATACTTTGTCTGACTATATATTTTTTTATTTCCCTTGGGTAGATGCCTATGAGTGGAATTGCTCAGTCACATTATAAGTTTAAGCTAAATGTAAAATAAACTGCCACAATGGTTTGCAAAATGAGTGTACCATTTTGCATTCTCATCAGTAATGCATGAATATTCTAATTTCTCCACATCCATATTAATACTTGGTATAACCTGTCTTTTTCTTAAGATACATTCTAGAGGATGTGTTTCAGTATTTTTTTCCTTTCCTTTTTTTTTATTATGTTCAATTAGCCACATAGCACATCATTAGTTTTTGATGTAGTCTTCAACAATTCATTAGTTGCATATAACACCCAGGGCTCATCACCATATATGCCCTCTTTAATACCCATCACCTGGCAACCTCATCCCCCCACCCCCCTCCCTTTTGTAACCCTCAGTTTGGTTCCCAGAGTCCAGAGTCTCTCATGGTTTATCTCCCTCACTGATTTCTTCCCATTCAGTTGTTCCTCCCTTCCCATGTGGTCCTCCATGCTATTCCTTATGTTCCACATATGAGTGAAACCATATGATAATTCTGTTTCTCTGCTTGACTTATTTCACTTAGCATAATCCCCTCCAGTTCCATCCACGTCAATGCAAATGGTGGGTATTCATCCTTTCTGATGGCTGAGTAATATTCCATTGTATATATGAACCACATCTTTATCCATTCATCCATTGAAGGGCATCTCGGCTCCTTTCACAGTTTGGGTATTGTGGACATTGTTGCTATGAACATTGGGGTGCATGTGCCCCTTCTTTTCACTACATCTGTATCTTTGGGGTAAATACCTAGTAGTGCAATTGCTGGGTCATAGGGTAGCTCTATTTTTAACATCTTGAGGAATATCCATACTGTTCTCCAGAGTGGGTGTACCAGCTTGCATTCCCACCAAGAGTGGAAGAAGGTTCCCCTTTCTTCACATCCTCGCCAACACTTGTTGTTTCTTGTCTTGGTAATTTTGGCCATTCTAACTGGTGTAAGGTGGTATCTCACTGTGGTTTAGATTTGTACTTCCCTGATAGATAGTGATGTTGAACATTTATCATGTGTCTATTAGCCATTTGTATGTCTTCTTTGGAGAAGTGTCTGTTCATGTCTTCTGCCCATTTCTTGACTGGATTATTTATTTTTGGGGTGTTGAGTTTGAGAAATTCTTTATAGATCTTGGATACCAGCCCTTTATCTGTATGTCATTTGCAAATATCTCCCATTCCGTGGGTTGCCTTGTTGTTTTGTTGACTGTTTTCTTTGCTGTGCAAAAATTTTTATCTTAATGAAGTCCCAATACTTCATTTTTGCTTTTGTTTCCCTTCCTTTAGAGGCATGTCTTGAAAGAAGTTGTTGTGGTCAATGTCAAAGAGGTTACTGCTTATGTTCTCCTCTAAGATTTTGATGGATTCCTGTCTCACATTGAGGTCTTTCATCCCTTTTGAGTTTATCTTTGTGTGTGGTGTAAGGAATGGTCCAGTTTCATTCTTGTGCATGTGGCTGTCCACTTTTCCCAGCACCATTTATTGACGAGACTGTCTTTTTTCCATTGGATATTCTTTCCTGCTTTGTCAAAGATTAGTTGACCGTTGAGTTGAGCGTCCTTTTCTGGAGTCTCTATTCTGTTCCATTGGTCTATGTGTCTGTTTTTGTGCCAATACCATCTTGTCTTGATGATCGCAGTTTTGTAATATAGCTGGAAATCAGGCAACGTGATGCCCCCAGCATTGGTTTTCTTTTTCAACAATCCCCTGGCAATTTGGGGTCTTTTCTGGTTCCATACACATTTCAGGATTGTTCCAGCTCTGTGAAAAATGTCAATAGTGTTTTGATAGAGAAGGCATTGAAAGTGTAGATTGCTCTGGACAACATAGACATTTTCACAATGTTTATTCTTCCAATCCATGAGCATGGAATGTTTTTCCATCTCTGTGTATTCCTCAATTTCTTTCATAAGTGTTCTGTAGTTTCTAGAGTATAGATCCTTTACTTCTTTGGTTAGGTTTATTCCTAGGTATATATCCTTTACTTCTTTGGTTAGGTTTATTCTAGTGAATGAGATTAATTCCTTAATTTGTCTTTCTTCAGTCACATTGTTAGTGTATAGAAATGCAACTGATTTCTGTGCATTGATTTTGTATCCTGCCACATTGCTGAATTGCTGTATGAGTTCTAGTAACTTGGCTGTGGAGTCTTTTGGGTTTTCCACATAAAGTATCATGTCATCTGTGAAGAGAGAGAGTTTGACTTCTTTGCCAATTTGAATGCCTTTTATTTCTTTTTGTTGTCTAATTGCTGAGGCTAGGACTTCTAGTACTATGTTGAACAAAAGTGGTGAGAGTGGATATCACTGTCCTGTTCCTGACCTTATGAGAGAAGCTCTCAATTTTTCCCCATTGAGAATGATATTCACTGTGGGCTTTTCATAGATAGCTTTTATGATATTGAGGTATGTTCCTTCTATCCCTATACTCTGAAGAGTTTTAATCAGGAAAGGATGTTGTATTTTGTCAAATGCTTTTTCTGCATCAATTGAGAGGATCATATGGTTCTTGTCTCTTCTTCTGTTAATGTGATCTATCACTTTGATTGATTTGTGAATGTTGAACCACCCTTGCATCCCAGGAATAAACCCCACCTCGTCGTGGTGAATAATCGTGTTAATGTACTGTTAGATCCTATTGGCTAGGATCTCATTGAGTATTTTGGCATTCATGTTCATCAGGGATATTGGTCTGTAATTCTTTTTGATGGGGTCTTTGTCTGGTTTGGGGATCAGGGTAATGCTGGCCTCATAGAAGGAGTTTGGAAGTTTTCCTTCTATTTCTATTTTTTGGAACAGCTTCAGTAGTATAGGTATGATTTCTTCTTTATTTTTTTTATTTTTTTTTTTTTTTAAAGATTTTATTTATTTATTTGAGACAGAGAGAATGAGATACAGAGAGCATGAGAGGGAGGAGGGTCAGAGGGAGAAGCAGACTCCCTGCTGAGCAGGGAGCCCGATGCGGGACTCGATCCAGGGACTCCAGGATCATGACCTGAGCCGAAGGCAGTCGCTCAACCAACTGAGCCACCCAGGCGCCCATTCTTCTTTATTTTTTTAAAGATTTATTTATTTATTTATTTATTTATTAGAGAGAGAGAGCATGAGAGGGGGGAAGGTCAGAGGGAGAAGCAGACTCCCCGCCGAGCAGGGAGCCCGATGTGGGACTTGATCTCAGGACTCCAGGATCATGACCTGAGCCGAAGGCAGTCACTTAACCAACTGAGCCACCCAGGCGCCCTGATTTCTGCTTTAAATGTTTGGTAGAATTCCATTGGAAAGCCACCTGGACTCTTGTTTCTTAGGAGGTTTTTGATTACAGTTTCAATTTCCTTTCTGGTTATTGGTCTGTTCATATTGTCTATTTCTTCCTGTTTCAGTCTTGGTAGTTTATAAGTGTCCAGGAATGCATCCATTTCTTCCAGTTTGCCTAGTTTGTTGGCATATAGCTGCTGGTAATAAGTTCTAATAATTGTCTCTATTTCCTTGGTATTGGTCATGATTTTTCCCCTTTCATTCATGATTTTATTAATTTGGGTCCTTTCTCTTTTCTTTTGGATAAGTCTGGCCAGAGGTTTGTTGATCTTATTAATGCTTTCAAAGAACCAACTTCTAGTTTCATTGATCTGTTCTACTGTTTTTTGGTTTCTATTTCATTTATTTCTGCTCTAATCTTTATTATTTCTCTTCTCCTGTTTGGTTTAGGCTTTATTTGCTGTTCTTTTTCCAAATCCCCCAGGTCAGTCCGTCTCCACCTCTGTGAGTACCCAACTCCACAGACTCAAATCTTCTGGGGGAGGGGCCTGTTGTGTTGATTCTCAAATGTCTTTGCCCTAGGCGAAATTTCTCCACCCTTACTTGGGGCCAGGCTAAGTAATCTGCTCTGGTTTGCTCTATGCGGCTTTTGTTCCCTGAAGGCTTTCTGAGCAGCTTTAGATGAAAATGGTGGCCTCCCAACCTCTGGCCCCAGAGCCAAAAGCTTGGGGCCCCACTCCTCTGTGAGCCCTCAGAGAAAAGAGTCACTCCTGTCTCCCTGGTCTCTGGCCGCACTCCTTGCTCACCCGGCCTGTGACCAAGCATTTCTATCTCAGGCACACAACCCCTTTTGGACTCTCCAATCCCAGAAGACTCCTGTGGTACACTCCCAGGCCACTCCTCTCAAGGGATGAAGGGGGCTCTCCCTGATTCTGCTGCTTGTTGGGCCTCTGCTCTTTGAGCAGAGGCCCGACTGTGCCACGGATCACAGTTTATGGCAACCCTGAGCTGAGAGCCCACTCCTGGGCTCACTCTTTGCAGCCGGCTTCCCCTCACCAATACCTGGGAGCTCATGCACCCTCAGTCTTCCTGTGACCACCCCACTTAACCACATGAGCGACATCCCTCACCGGAGCAGACTCAATTTTGTGCTCCGCTGCTCTATCACTTGCTGGTAGCTGGTTGATGGAGGCTCCCTCCCTCCACGGTCTATCTTCCCATATATCGCCTTTTGGATTCACTTCTCCACACCTCCTACCTTGCAGAAAATGGTCGCCTTTCTATTTGTAGAGTTGCAGCTATTCTTTTCTTCGATCTCTGGTTGAGTTCGCAGGTGTTCAGAAAGGTTTGATAGCTATCTAGCTGAATTCCTGGGACCAGACAAAATTAAGGTCTCCTACTCCTCCAGCATCTTGGACTCCTCACTCTGTGTATCAGTATTTTATCATGGTTTCATTTCATTTTGTATTTTCATAATGACTAATGATAGTCAGCATCTTTGCATGTGATTATTAGCCATTCATTTATTTTCTTTAGGAAAATGTCTATTTATTTTAATTTTTTGAAAGATTTATTGATTTATTATATATATAGAGAGAGAGCATGGTGGGAAGAGGTAGAGGGAGAGGGAGGGACTCGATCCTAGGGTCCTGGGATTCTTTCCTGGGATCATGACCTGCGCCAAACCACTTAACTGACTGAACTACCCAGGTGCCCCTGGAAATGTCTATTTAAATCATTATCCAAGTCTTTGATTGTGTTGTCTTCTTACTATTGAGTTATAACAGTTCTTTATATATATTGGATAAAGTGCTTTTAGTGGATATATGATTTGCAAACATTTTCCTCTAGTCCAGGTTTGTCTTTTCATTTTCTTAGTGTGTTTTGAGGCTGAAATGTTAATTTTGATGAAGTACAATTTATAAATTTTTTTTTCAACTACGGATCATATCTTTGGCATTGTATCTAAGAAATCATAGTCTAACCCAAAACTGTGAAGATTTTCTCATAATTTTTTTCTATAAATTTTGCAATTCAGGGCTTTAAATTTTGGTCTAGGTTGTACTTTGAGTTAATTTTTGTGTGTGATGTGAGGTGTCTACCCTTTCTATTCCTACACTATTAAGTACTTTTTATCATGAAAGGATGATTGATTTTGTCAAATGCTTTTACTGTCTACTGAAATGGACATGTAGTTTTTCTCCTTTAATTGATGGTTTATTGTATTGATTTTTGCATGTTAAACCAACAATTCATTTCTGGGATAAATTCTCCTTGGTCATGATCTATAATCCTTTTTATGTGCTGCTGGATTCAGTTTGCTATTATTCTGTTGTGGATTTTTGCATCTAGATTTATTAGAAATATTTGCCTGTAGGTTTGTTTCTTTATGATGTCTTTGCTTGATTTGGTATCAGGTTAATATTGACCTCACAGAATGAGTTGGGAAGTGTTCCTTTGTCTTCTGTTTTTGGAAGAGTTGTGAAGGATTTGATGTTATTTAAAAAAAAAATGTTTGGTAGATGAATGGATAAAGAAGATGTGGTATATATATACACAATGAAATATTATTCAGCCATCAGAATGGATGAATACTTACCATTTACATTGACATGGATGGAACTGGAAGGTATTATGCTGAGTGAAATAACTCAATCAGAGAAAGACAATTATCATGTGATTTCACTCATATGTGGAATATAAGAAACAGGGCAGAGGACCATAGGGGAAGAGAGGGAAAACTGAATGGGAAGTCATCAGAGAGGGAGAAAAACCATGAGGGATTCTTAACTATAGGACACAAACTGAGGGTTGCTGGAGGGGAGGTGGGGGGGGATGGGGTAATTGGGTGATGAACATTAAGGAGGACACGTGATGTGATGAGCACTGAGTGTTATATGCAACTGATAATTTGTTGAACACTACATCTGAAATTAATAATAAGTTGGTTAATTGAATTTCTGAAAGGTTTTTGCTTTCCCCTTCTGGCTTCCTTCAAGATTCCCTCTTTGTATTTGCTTTCTGCAGTCAGAATATGATATGCCTGTGTGTGCACGCTTGATATTTATCTTGCTTGGTGTTCTCCAAGCTTCCTGGATCTGTGATTTGGTATCTTCAATTTTTGGAAAGTCATTAATGCTTCAAATATTTCTTCTGCCCTGTATTCTCTTCCTTTTCTTTCTGGTATTCTAGTCACATATATATTACTCCTTTTGATATTGTCCCATAATTTTTCTCTATATATTTTTTCTTCCCTCCCCCTCTCCCTGAGAGAATCACTAGAGGATTTTTCCTGATCTTCACTGTGAGAATATTATGAGATTACTGGAGGAGAAATCCACAAAAGTGTGGGGAGACCCCTATGTTTGTAGCTCCCAGGAGTTTTTCACTCCCACACTAGTCCACCCTTAACCTCCAGCAACTTTTAATAATATTAGTGAATTAAGCAGTTCTATTGCTTATGGCTTTTAACAGGTATCCTCCAGGTAAGCAGATCTGATGCATTTGTCTTCCAGATTTTGAGATGTTTGCTTGCCCTGCTACCTCAATCCTCTGAGTCCAAGAAAAGTAATTGATTTTGATTGTCCAGCATTTTCTTTTTCTTTTTTTAAAAATATTTTATTTATTTATTTGACACAGTGAGAGAGAACACAAGCAAGCTGCTTTGTCAAAGATTAGTTGACCATAGAGTTGAGAGTTCATTTCTGAGTTCTCTATTCTGTTCCATTGACCTATATGTCTGTTTTTGTGCCAGTACCATACTGTCTTGATGATTACAGCTTTGTAATAGACCTTGAACTCCAGAATTGTAATGCCACCAGCTTTGCTTTTCTTTCTCAACATTCCTCTGGCTATTCGGGGTCTTTTCTGGTTCCATACAAATTTTAGGATTATTTGTCCCAGCTCTGTGTAAAATGTCGACGGTATTTTGATAGAGATTGCATTGAATGTGTAGGTTGCTCTAGGTAGCATAGACATTTTAACAATATTTGTTCTTCCAATCCATGAGCATGGAATGTTTTTCCATTTCTTTGTGTCTTCCTCAATTTCTTTCATGAGTATTCTATAGTTTTCTGAGTACAGATACTTTGCTTCTTTTGTTAGATTTATTCCTAGGCATCTTAAGGTTTTTGGTGCGATTGTAAATGGGATTGATTCCTTAATTTTTCTTTCTTCTGTCTTGTTGTTGGTGTATAGAAATGCAACTGATTTCTGTGCATTGATTTTGTATCCTGCCACTTTACTGAATTCCTATATTAGTTCTAGCGTTTTGGGATGTAGTCTTTTGGGTTTTCCACATAAAGTATCAAATCATCTGCAAAGAGTGAGAGAGTTTGACTTCTTCTTTGCCAATTTGGATGCCTTTTATTTCTTTTTGTCTGATTACTGAGGCTAGGACTTCTAGTACTATGTTGAACAGCAGTGGTGATAGTGGATGTAGCTGGGGTGTTCCTGACCTTAGGGGAAAAGCTCTCAGTTTTTCCTTTGCCTTCACTCTTCAAGAATATTTTTACTTGATATATAATTCTTGGTTGATTGTTTGATTTTGTGTTTCAGTTTTTAAAGATGTCATCCTAATATCATCTGGTCTCCATAGCTTCTGATTAGAAATCCATGGTCATTTGAATTATTCATCTTTATGTAATGTGTCATCTTTTTCTGGCGGCTTTCAAGATATTTTTTTCCTATCTTTGGTTTTCAGCAGTTTGTGATATACCTAGGAGTGGTTTTCTTTGTATTTATTCTGTTTTTGGTTCATTGAACATTATGTATCTGTAAATTTATGCCTTTTGTCAAACTGTGAGAATTTTGGGGTATTATTTCCCCAAATATAGTTTCTGCATCGTCATCTGGCCCTCCATATAATTAAGACTCTGTTCACTTTTCCTGAATTTTTCTCTCTTCTTCATATTGGATACTGTCTATTTATCTATCAAGAGGTTTACTGTCTCTTTTCTATGTTATTGTACTTCAGTGAATTTTTATATTTCAAACATTGTGTTGTTAAGTTCTGGAATTTCCATTTAGTTCTTTTTAATACTTTTTTATAATTTATAATTATAATGAGATTTTTTTTCATTCTTTGTAAGTATATTTTCCTTTTTGTGATTCAGCATGAATATAATAGCTTTTAAAAAAACTTTTTCTGATAATCTAACATCATCATCTTAAACTTGGCCCGCTTTATTATTTTTTCTCTTGTTTCTAGGTCACATTTTTTTTATTGTATGTCAAGTAATTTTAGATTGTATTGTGGACACATATTATGTTGTGGAGATTCTAGATTATTTCATATTCCTTTGAAGAGGATCAATATTTTTTTAAGCAGGTATTAACTTATTTGGATTCAAACTTTGAACTCTGTCTTTTTGATGACAGATTAAATCTTGGTTGAATTATCTTATCCTTAACTGTTCTTCTTGAAGTGTTCACACAGATATAGTTCAGAGTTCATCCAGAGATTTTTGGCAGAGATTACATACAGACATTGGGGCTCATCCTCCGTGGCTTTCCCCTTTACAGGATTTTTCCTTTCGCTTTACGATGTTAGTATTTGCCCCAAACTTTGTGCTGTGATTTTTCAGGTCAGAAAGACTGTGGGTTCTCTACTGAAATTCTGGTTTTTCCACATGGCACTGACTGCATCTGGTTCTAAGGCTAAAGATCATGAAAATAAGTAACTTATCCTATGTCATCTTCTTTTTCCAAGTGTTAACTACTAGAATCTGCTTGCTTTTTTCCACTCTACAGAACTTTTAAGTCATTCTTTCTTGTATTTTGTCAAGAATTTATGGTTGTTATCTATGTGAGGCTAAGAACTTTCTTGGCCATATCAGAGGTGGAACTCTTTGATCATTGTTTTGAATTTCTAGTTTTCCTTTGGTGTTATAAGACATAAAACTCATCATGAAACCACTTGCCTTTTTCAATCTGATATTCTCGTCCAGCATGGGATTTCCACCTGCCTCTTTTAACGGACAGCTACAATCTCTACCATGCTACACTGTGCTTTGTCTATGTGACTTTAGTATATCAACCAGATTAATTTACCATGATGTTATTTTTCTGATCTGTACTCTTGTCTTCCCAATTATGAAGCCAATCATTTTCATATTGACAAACAAAGGTTTGGAAAAGGTTTGTGAGAAAGGTACTCAGTGAGGTCTTTTGAGTGTGATTTAGTTAGGATTCCAAACTGGCTTCAGTATGATGGTCCCATATTCCTGCAGAATAGTTAAGGTGAAATAACTACGAGTAAAATAATTTTAATTTTTTTTTGCTGTTTCTAGACAATGTCCATCTTTTATTCAAATAGCCAGACTTACATTAAGCTCTGATAATGTGCCAAGAACTATGGTAGGCTGGGGCTCTGTATTCGTCTGCTTGGGATGCCATAACAAATTACCACAGACTGACTGGCTTAAACAGCAGAAATTCATTATTTTACAGTTCTGGAGGTTGGAAGTCCAAGTTCAAGGTGCCAGCATGTTCAGTTTCTGATGATAGCTCTCTTTCTGGCTTGCAGATGGCTGCCTTTTCTGTGTCCTCACATGGGGAAAAGAGAAAGGGTAAGCTTTCTGATGTCTTTCTTATAAAGACAATAATCCTATTGTATTAGGGCCCCACACTTATGACCTCATTTAACCTTAATTACCTCCATAAAGGCCCTATCTCTAGAGTCACATTGGGAGTTCAGGCTTCAGTGTTTGAATTTTGTTCAGACACAAACATTCAGTCCATAGCAGCCTCCAAGGTGAATCTGACAGAAGGATCACTGTTATGTACAATCTGCATGTACCTAACAGAAATAGGCAAATGAACTTCAATGAAGAGGGATGTAATATATTAATCTTCACTTTAAAATTTGATAAAATAAATGGGAAGAGAGGGAACTTGAATTGCACATTGAAATTTTCACTTCATTCCCACAGATCATAGCTTAGCAGCAGAACATGTAAAAAATGGAGAATAAGAAGTCAACTCAATGTATATCCACATTAGACACAGATTAAAAAGCTGCTATCAGGGTAGGTTATAAGACTAGAATATCTAAAATGAAGGAGGTGATAATCTTGCTGTTATCTGTGCTTGCAAGATGACACCTGGAATATTTTACTCAGTTCTGGATGGCAGAATTCATGAAGATTATAAATAAACCAGCATTCACCTAGATGAGTGACCAGGGGAAGGATGGGTAAAGAATGCAAAACTATATCATATAAGGGCACCTGTGTGACTCAGTCAGTTGAGTGTCCAACTCATGATTTCGGCTCAGGCCATGATCTCAGGGTTATGAGATCGAGTCCCATGGAGCCTGACTTAAGATTTTCTCTTTTCCTCTGCCCTTTCCCCCCTCACACACACTGTCTCTTAAAAAAAAAAAAGTATATCATATAAAGAGTGGTTGAAGAAACTGGTAAGAGTGGCTCAAAGAATAGAAAACTAAAAGAACTATGATCTCCACTTTTAAACATGTAAGTGAATAACACAAGAGCTATTTTTTTTATCACTAAACATCTTCAATAATGGATATGACACAAGCCCACTTATACATCTTATTTTATTGCCTCATGATAGTACTCAATCAATAGGCAAGTATTTTTGAGAATTCATTCTATGCTTAGCACTGGATAGGGCCCGGAAAGTAATAGAAATCTCACACAGAGCCCCGGCCCCCAAGGATTTCCACTGTCTTCAGGGAGTCTATAGGCACACAAAAGCCCAAGGGAATGGACCGGGCTCTAGGATTTCACACAGGTTGATGTAGGTGAGAGTGGTCAAGGTACAAAACATAAGCTAAGATGTACAAGACTGAACTTCTATTTATCACTCCCTGGATACCTTCCTCTTTCTTGTGTCCTTATCTCAGGAATGGAATCACTTTGCAGCAAGTTTTCCAAGCAGAAATTTGAGTCATCTTTAATGTCACCCTACCCCTCTATGCAAATCATCAAATCTATAGGTAGATAATGTCAATTTTACCTTTATCTCCTACATATTTTTTTTCTGTTATACCTGTCACCACCATAACTAAGGATGCTTGGAAAATTGCAACTTCTACTAACTGATTTCCTTGCCTGTTGCCCTATTCATTCTCCACATTATAGATGGAATGATCTTCCCCAACTCCAACCTGAACATGTCACTCTTCTACTCAAATCTCTTCATTGGTACCTCATTGCTCTAAAGATAAATTTCATACACCATAGGGTGCTGAAAGTCTGGCCCTAGCCTCTTTCACCAGCATCATTTCTTGCCTCTTTTATCCTCTGTGTTCCTGCCATATTTAAATCATTTAAAAATCTTAAATTTCCTTCCCCTGCTCTTGCTTGCCTCCAGATCTTTCAGCATCCTAGCTTTTTCTGCATGGAGCACTCTTTCCCTTGTGCCTGGAGAACCCGAATTACTTTTTTGTCTCATTTTAGATGCTATTTCCTTTGAGAAATCATTCTTGACCGCTCCCCACCCCCCTACAAATCTAGGTTTGG
Organism: Neomonachus schauinslandi; assembly: GCF_002201575.2. Lineage (NCBI taxonomy): Eukaryota > Metazoa > Chordata > Mammalia > Carnivora > Phocidae > Neomonachus > Neomonachus schauinslandi. The sequence continues at coordinate 19,356,669 of NC_058419.1, forward strand.
TTCCTTTCCTCTGTGGTACTAATACCCTGTATTTTCCACCATCATATGACCCTTCCCATACTACAGTGTAATGGCCTGCTCACTTATCGCTATATTCCATTAGCCTGTGAGCTGTGTGAAGGCAGCGACTTCAGCAGTCTTGTTAATGTATATTTAATTATTAACACCTGTTACATAGTAGGCACTGAATAAGTAGTTGAATAAATGAGGGCGAGGCATACCAGAACATGGAGGGAGACTAGTATCAGCAAAGGCAACTAGATTGAAATAAAACATGGTACATGTACGCTGGGGAGTAAGCAGGGAAGACATGTTGTATGAAGTGAGCAGAACTGCCTGATAGTAGTCAAGTGTATGTGTGCATGCGTGTGTGTACAGGTAGTCAAAATTGGAGAATTAGAGTGGGGTCAGATTGTGGAAGACCTTGAATACCAGAGTGAAGAATTTCAACTTGATGAATAATATAGTAAGAAATTCTGTGAACAAACATTTTTAAATCTCTGCTTTGGACCCCCCAAATATCTGCTTTCTATACACTGCTCCTCCTGAAATATAAGGGGAAAAAAACTAGGGCAGCACCACTTATTAGTAGGTTGACCTTGGACAAATTTTTTTTCAAACTTTTTGTTTTTATCAGCCATTATTGAGAACTCACCAATGGTAAACATACAGTTTTACAAGTTGTGACAAATGTATATAGACATGTAACCACCACCACAACCAAGATAAAAAACATTTCTTTTACTCCCCCCTCAAAGTTCCCTCATTCCCTTTTGCAGAAATCCTGTTCTCCCAATGCTGGGCCCTGGCAACCACTGATCTGTTCTTCATACCTATAGTTAGCCTTTTCTAGAATACCATATAAACGGAATCATGCAATATACAGCCTTTCAAGCATGGCTTCTTTCATGTGGCATAATGTCTTTAAGATTCATTTATGTTTGTTACCGTATCAGTAGTCTGTTATTCACCAGTTGATGGGCATTTGAAATGTTTACAGTTTGGGGCTATTACGAATAAAGTTGCTGTGGACATTAAAGTAGCAGTGGTGCTGTGCTTGCCTAGCCCCTCAATTCAGAGCAAAGGTGCCTGGCAAGAAATGAATGGGCACTGAGAGAGACTTTTGGACCAAGAACCCATGATTTAACATTCCTCTCTCCCTTCAGCCAGTCTAATCCATCAGCAGTTATAAGGGTATTTTTATTGGTGACCACAATTTTTTTTTAAAGATTTTATTTATTTATTTGAGAGAGAGAATGAGAGAGAGCACATGAGAGGGGGGAGGGTCAGAGGGAGAAGCAGACTCCCTGCTCAGCGAGGAGCCTGCTTCTCCCTCTCCCACTCCCGCTGCTTGTGTTCCTGCTCTCGCTATCTCTGTTTCTGTCAAATAAATAAATAAAATCTTAAAAAAAAATAGTGATTTTTCATTTCTCATTCAAAGATTTTTGTGACTACAAAGGCATTGTAGTCGGACTACTCAAATATTTGCATCTTCTCTCTCTCCCTCCCATTTTCTGTATTTTCCTATTTACATTTATTTCTCCTCAGTTTCTATACCTCTTTTCTCCTCTTTTTCCCCTTTTCTTCTTTTCCTTCCCTCCCTATCTTTTCAATCTGTCCTTCCCCCTTCCTATTACCTCCTCCTCTCTTTTTCCTTTCATTTCCTTCTTCCTTCCCTGTCATCTTCTGCTATAGAAATTTGTATTTACAAAAGTTTAAATCAAGGATATAGCCAATTTACGTGAACTGTTACACACCATAAGCATTTTGTGCACTGCCAACTCATTTTATTCACTTGTTTTAACTGGGAGGAAACTAAGCACTCAGTCCCATTTCTCTTACATTAGATCACATCAGTCAATTACACTTAATTTCCTATAGCAATTCTGAAAATTTCAGCCAGATAGAGCTTTTATGTTTTGCTTTAAAACATGCAGTTGTTGATTCCTATGCTGCATACCACTGCCAACCCTTCCTGCCCCCCATTAAAACTCCTATGTTTTGACAAATTGGAGTCATTAGTATTTCAGCCCTCTGAAATAGGTTTAATCATTCAGGCGGTGATGTTCTATGTTCAAATTTTGTATTAACAGACTCCCCCATTTCTTTTCTTGTTAAATAGGAACCTGATATATTTAAGCATCCTAGATTAGTGTTACAGGTGCACTTTCAGCCCACCCATGAGGACCCGTGCTCAGATTCCCATGTCTAATGCCAGTGAGCATTAGGGGGACTAAAGAAGTTCATTTTATAGCTTTATTAGAATTTCTCCCTTTGTACATAGGCCTTTTTTCATAAGGCTTTGGCTTGAGAGTCTGTGCTAGTTAACTCATATTCTGTTTCCTTTCCCAGGATCATGAGGCCCTTCCTCAAATAAAATGTGGAGGTGGGGGACTTACTGTGGTCTAGTCCTGTTAGTTGTAAGTGAGTAAGCCCCAAAACAAGGGGAAGTGAAAGGGGCCGCAAGGAAGTATGGTGTTTAGCGTATGTAGGGAAATAGTACCAGCATCAAAGAACCAAATTGAAACATCACTATCTTGGGAAATAGCTTTAGGGAAGGACAGGAGAAAGAAAGGGAGAGGAGAGAAGGGGCAAAGAAGAGGGGAAAAGGCTAAGGGAGGCCAGGCCTCTGAGCAGTCCCTCACCTGCATGGTTTCCAGACTATTCAGCATCTGATTCTCTCCCTGCTAAATAAGTGCATTTTAGCTTATAGCTGCTACACAAATGTTACCCCCATCCTGCTATTTTCATTGAACACTGCAAGTACAGGTCTGCCAAGCACAGAGCTGGGCTGCACTATCACTCCCTTGTTTCCCACTCTATCTTTCTATTAATGCAGATGAAGATGGATTTAGTTTTCTGTGCAGCCACAACACACAACTGAATTATATTGAGCTTACAGTCCCTGAAAACCCCTAAATCTTTTTACGTGTGCTGCTACTTAGCCATGTCTCCTCCTTTGCTTGTGCATCTGGTTGTTTTTCGACCTAAATGCAGGATTTCACATTCATGTTCCATAGTTTGTGAACATTTAAAAATTATTTTCGATGCATGTGTTATTAAGCTTATTTCAGATGTTTTTGAAAATAATGTTTTGAAAATAACGCTCATAAATTTTGCAGTCAAGTAAATGTCCTGTTTTGTTTTCTTTTCATTCTGAAAATTAATTTTCAGAATGAAGGCATAGATAATCAAGCTTTCAAGGGCATTTAGATTTTCAAAATTTATCTTTAAAATATAAATGTTCTCAAATTTAACCTGTTGATAAATAACAGATTTAAATTCATTTTGCTGTTGATTTCAGCCTAAGGTGGAAAAAAAGTGGCATATGTTTAGACTGTCTCTATCCTCCTAAAATGGTGCAATGCTGCTAAAACAACCATAGTCCCTTGTTGCTGGGCAATGGAAGCATCAGGAATCAAACTCCCTTTATTTTTGCATTTACTTATTTTTAGCTGAATGTTGAGATGGGCCACAAACAAATAAGTTATTTGTTATATAAGTGTTAATGTATTTCAGGAAATTTTTAGATCTTACTTAGTGTTTATGTGTACTTTCTGTGTTTTCATCCTTGAAAAAGATACAAGTTATTTAGAGCCAAAATTAAAATTACATTAAAATAACTCAATCTAACCTTATTATTTTGTGATAAACATGAGTCTTAGAAAAATCTCTTTGTTGATGTTTTCCATTTGAATGATTTCCAGCAGATGTCATTAAGTTATAAGGTGATGGATTTATAAAATTACAGAATGGTCTTCTCATTTTAAGGGTAAATGCAGGTTGTTGTTAGCTTTTGTTTCTCTTCCTAAACTGAGGGAACACAAATTCAAAGAAAACTTTCTCAATCTAGAATGCATAATTAGTGTATTTCCAGCTCTGCTCAATTTATGTCCAGTGCTTTATAACTGCTAAGAATACCATTCAAGAATATCTTTCAAAAGTATAAGTTGTTATGTCCATTATCAGTTATAATAGCTATATTATTTATGTATGACATATCAGAATTCACTTCAAAGACACCATTGCCTCTGAACAGATTGTTTCTTCTGCAATTAGGGGCTGTATACTAAGCTAGCTAAGAAAATAAGCATTAGCTTGATGTACCTAGGCTCTAAATTTAACAGCATTGTTGTGAAGGTAAATGAACAAAATGGATTTATGGGCATTTGGGGAGGAAGGAACAACAGTGCTATACATAGATAAAGAATTATAATAAAAATAACAGTCATCAGATCTGACCTAATGGAAATTGGACCACAGAACTAAAAGCAATTTCACAAACCTTTCAAACCTGTCTTCTTTTTTTGTTTGTTTCCATGGCAATCTGTATTTGTGTAAAATGCTCACCATTGGGATTAATTGCACCATTAGTCCAAACTTTCTGTCCACCTCATTCTCCAAAAGCCCCCTACCACCTGTCCATTTAGAGAAATATCCAAGTAAGTTCAACCAAACAGCTAGTTAGTTCAGTAAAATTGGTCAAAATGCCTTAGGACTTGACTATCTCAAGATGATTTTGAAGATGATGAACAGATGCTAGCCTTTGAGATGACATTGTAGGTAACATGGCCAACTGTGCAAACTAAGAATGGGTTTCTTCCACTATAACTGACAACTACAGGAGGGAGAGGTTTGTAGTGCCAAAGGAAGGAAAATCAACAGAAATAAATGTGACAAGAAGAGTAGAAAATGTTATGATTCTGATTAGTTTTCTTTATCATATCTAAAATTGTAATATGTATGTATGAATTATAAATTATATATATGAACTATAAATTATACACACATTATATATGTATATATATATTTACACACATATTTCCTCTCAGCTTTTTTGCTTTACCTATTCAAACTAGTGGGTTTGTTATAATTTGAACATAAATTTAGATTTAGAGAAATGTTGCAAGAACACTATAAAAAATTCCCAGATAATACCTTGATCTCAGATTCTCTAAATTTCAACATGTTAGTATATTTGTTCTCTCTATATACGTATTTTTATCTTTATATTATATTAATATATGTATTTCTATTACTCTCTATATTGTATAATTCTCTCTCCATATATATATGTATATAGACCATATAATGTACATATACTTCTTTCCTGAACCATTTAAGTTGAAAATATAATACTCACATCACCCCTAAAATAGTGTGTATTTCCTAACAACAAGGAATCCTGATTATTTTTTAAATCTGCCCTAAAATGTTCCACAACTTTTTAAAAGTTCTCTTTTTAATCATAAATTATTTGTTGTCTCAGTAGAAAATACATGGATAAAGAAAAAAGAACAATATCACAAATAATTCTCCACCACATAAAAAAATGAGCAGAAAAAGGGGCGCCTGGGTGGCTCAGTCGTTAAGCGGCTGCCTTCGGCTCAGGTCATGATCCCAGGGTCCTGAGATCGAGCCCCGCATCCGGCTCCCTGCTCTGTGGGGAGCCTGCTTCTGCCTCTCACACTCCCCTTGCTTGTGTTCCCTCTCTCTCTGTCAAATAAATAAATAAAATCTTTAAAAAAAAAAAATGAGCAGAATGAACATGCTGTTTTCTTTGAAGTGTTTTCTATGTAAACTTTATGGGATATCACCATATATTTGTAAAACATATAACAGTTCTCAAAAGCTTCATCAATATAATTTTTAAAAATCCAGTACAGGGCAGCTCATCTTTTATAGGGGAAAATATTTGCATTTCTTAGCTTCGGCTGTAAAAAACAGTGAGTTTTGCCTCTCACTCTTTCTCCCCACCAACAGTTTCTAGATTCAGTGGTTTCTATCCTCACAATAACTCCCTTCCTCTTTCAATTTCCAGCCACTTACTTAACTCAAAATTCCTAACTCTTTGCTAGGTGACAGATACTGAACTATGACAACACAGGTTTTAGAATCAGAGGGTCTGGATCGAATTGTAGCTCCACTGCTCACTAACTTGTGTGATCTCGGGCAATCTGCTTAACCTCTCTGGGCTTCAGTTTTCTGGTGCGTAAGAAAGGAATACTAACAGTGATGCATTGCTATGAAAGCTGAACCTGGCTCACAGTCAGCATTCAACAAATGTCATTGTCGTCGCTGTTAGAAGCACCTCGCAAGAGTGTTGTGAAGGGAAATGTGACAATGTATGGAAAATCTTAATGTGGTGCCTGAAAAATAAGAAGCTCATGATAAATAGTAGCTAGTATTAGTGTTATTTCCATATTAGGCATAGGAGATACACAGATGAGTAAGTCACCCTCTCTACTTTTGGAGAACTAACCATCTAGTATTTACAGCTGTCAGATTAATCTGACCATATCTCAGAGTTCAGTTCAAATGTGACCTTACCCACAAGGCCTTCACTGATCCTCTCAGCTAAAAAGAATATTAAGAATATTGTCCTTTACTAAACTTCCATGACCATTTTTTTTCTGCACTTTTCTTATCAAACTTTAACACATTGTACTATTAATTTTGTTTATGCGTCTTTGTTCCACTTCTAGACTTAGTTACTAGAAGGGCAGTGAATGTGTTGTATTAATCTTTTAGCTTCCAACATAGGCACAGAGCATTTTGCATTCTTTGGTTCCTCCCTCCTTCCATCTTTCACCCATCATATTTCACCAAATAGTTGAGGGCTCCTTGTTTATAGTCGGCATTTAATAAGGGTTGGTTAAATGAATAAGCATTGGAGTTAATCATATGAAGTTCGAGAAAACATAGTTACCAAGTCTGTTTCATGTATTTTCAAAAAGTATAAAATTTAAGCTACTTCTTGAGGTCATAAGAACAAACTTCCACTTCATGTTGAGTCTGTGCTGAGTTCCACTTGGTAACTTTTTGGCGCCATCTTACAGCTATTTCAAGTGGGATTCTTTCATGGTGTACATATTTTTAAAATATTGTCATGCTGTGCCCAGGATAGTCACAGAACTTCCACAGCAAGTGCTCCTTGTTGAAGTACAGAGTTATTAATAATGGCAAGTCATTTGGATACTTTAATTAGTGTCCAGCACTATTTCCATTAGTTAATATATATTTTTAACATCACAGTGCCTAACGGCAATTGTAGTGTAGGTTTCCTTGGCACTGCAATTTCCCCACTGGATTATGCCATCCTAAGTTTCTGGAGATCTTGTTAAAAATACTAAGAGAAAATCTTCTGTAAGTAAAGGTCACATAGTTAATCAAAAAGATCTTTAATGCCAAGTGGCCAAACCTTTTCCTCTACTCCTTTTAGGACACGTAGAAGACTTCCCATATTTTTTCTCTGCATTCCTACCCTTCCTCCTCCACGTGCTCATAGGGGTTCAAGGAAAGGAGATTTGATAGGGCCATCCACCAATCTCTTCCGAGTCATCTACACCCCAATCTCAGACACTATTAAATGACATCCAAAAAGTCAGTGGCCATAGTTTGCAGCTAGTCAGTTCTGTATCCTTAGTACTGACAAAGTTATGAAAATAGCTTCTCATATTCAAGCATGGGAAAATGTATTTGCCCAGATACTTAGTAAAATTATTCATTGATTAATACGCAGAGCTTTTTCTGTTTTGCTTACTCATGTATCCTCAGAATTAGAAAGCAAAGTAGGTGTGCAATGAATATTTGTTAATAAATGCACAAATAAATAAATCCCATTTGCCTAAGATCTCATAGTGCCTAAGCACTCTGAGCATTGAAGACGATTTTTTAGTTTTGAAGGTAGAGGTACCAAACAGCTGCTCTAATTTTTATTAGGTGAATCCAATCAAGTGCTTATACTAATTTCCTATAGGAATTTTGAGTATTTCTGAGAATTCAGATGAGAATCAGATGAAATCACTTTTGCATTTGAATTTATTGCACCTAATTTTGATTTTCTTTTCCTTACACACCATCTCCTCCTCTAAACTGTCCTCCTCCAAGCCCCATAATTAACTGATGTGCTGATTGGACAGTTATCTGATTGGACACATTGAAATCTAACACAGACTCCGATCTGAAAATTACCAGACCTCTGAAAAGGGCTGATCTTTTCATAGATGGGTATTTAATATGTGTAACTCTAATTGTAATTACCCCATCTTCAGTTTTTGTTTTCTTTTGAAACAGAAACCTGAACTACTAGGAGCCTGAATTAGAGGGACAGGTGGACTGTCAGCTCTAGAAGTGGCCTCTGAGCCCTGTCCCTGAGGATCTGTGCCCAGGATAGCATAACTAATGGCAGGCAGATAAGGTCATTTTCTTCTCAGTTGGAAGCCCTCCCTCTGGACTCAGATCATGGCCTGGCTTTTCAATTTGGCACAAATAAGAAATTTTACCAAAAAGTGCTAGGGGGCACACATGGCCCTGAATGATCTGGCTTCTATCAGGTCTCTAGCCTCATTTCCAGCCACTCTCCACACATCTTGTGCTGCCACACTTTGCACTTCTTTGCCCTGTATTCCCCCAAAAAAGTGAATCATGGAGTAGAACATCAGGGAGACATCAGATGCGCGAGGCAGGCAGAAGTTTTGTTGTAGGAAGCCTCATAAGTGCCCTCACCAGGCCTAATGATAGGGATGCTTGAGTCTGGGGAACTTAGGTCGAGAGCTTCATAAGTGCTGACAATCAGAATTCACTCTTTTCTCTGCTATGCTCCCATAATGCTTTGACAGTGGGTCTTTCAAAGCTTACCATGCTCTGCATTATATTATACTTAGCTGTGAATGGGAATACATTTCCCACTAGATCATAATCTTGAAGACAGTGTTTATCTTTATTTTCTTATATCTCTCATCACTTTTCATAATGCTTTGGGTATAATCTGGCTGAATACATGTTTTTTAATTGTCCAAAAAGGATGATGCTATAAGACCCAATAGGGTATCCATTTGAGTCCTATTCAGATTCCCCCCTCCTCATCACTGTCCTGTCTCCACCCCCACCATCATCACCAACCTAAATCCCAGATACCATTGTAAAGAGATATTTAAAAAAAAAAACAAAACAAAACATGATTATGCTGAGGCTAACCGAGAGTTCTATATTCAGATTTAACTCACAGTTATTGAATACTCATTTGACTGATGAGGAGATGGAGACTCAAATAACTTTCAGCAGCTTGCCAAATGTCACACGATTACCCAGCTAGTAAGTAGCTCTGCCAGGACTGAAATTCAAGCCCCCTGATACAAAGTCAAAATCTCTTTCCACAAACACTGGAACATTTAGATGAACTCTTCTCACTCTCTACTTTATAGTCCTAAAGCACCTGGTTGCCTAACCAGAAACATTTGCTGTGCACCATCAGTCAGGAAGAAGCTAAATATTCTGAATACATGAGGTTCATTTTATGTATATCTTTATTTCCGTGTTCATGTATTTGCGCCTTTATTTTATGTTTTCCTATGTGTTTGTATATTTATGTATTCAGGTACCTGGCATACTCATGTATTTATACCTGTGTGCATTTATTTATTTATGCATTTATGTATTTATCTTACCTGTAGGGCTATGAAGCTCTTACTCCCAATGCAATTAGAAGAGAGCATATCAATTAATTATACCTTAATTTCCTACAGTATTTCTGAGGATTTCACCTTCAAACTGGTGTTGAATTTCAACTGAAAGACCCCCCCCCCCCAACTCTTAAGCTTCTGAGGGAGAGGACAGAGAGAGCAGTTGTGTGCAGAACCAAATTGCTGAGCTCTGGAAACACCTCGAAGCCAACAGAAGCCTCAGCTACGAGAGCAGGAAAATAGGAAAGAAAAACTACCTAAGCTTAAAAGAGAATGAGAAAAATGATGAAAACAAGTTTGGGAGCAAACAAGAAGTACTGCGATGCTGCAGAGGAGCCAGGGATTTCAGAGAGTTCAAGGCATACAGCTGGCCTGGAGGAGAGAGCAGCAGGCAGAAGCCAGAGAAAAGGCCAACAGAAGGGGGCTGATGTTTACCACCTGGAAAGTGATACAGGACCATGTGGGCATTTTAAAAAGCACACAGGTAAAGCTCATCAAAGACTACGGAACACTGATGAATGAGGTCACGGAGCTAAAAGAAACCTCCAAGAGAGGAAAATTACCGAATAAATATCATGGAAGAGAGAATTGGTCCAAATGAGGACCAAATTGAGCTTCAGTCTCAAAAGTCAAAAAGCTTAAGCAAACAGCTCTTCACAATACAAGAGAAGGTAATGGATCACGAAAACACATCAAAGAGTTATAATATTCATATATCTGGCATCCCTGAAGGTACAGAAAATGAGAGCAACCTTAAAACCATTATTAAGGAAATTACTGAAAACGTTGTCCAGAGCTAAGCATAGAGCTCAGCTTACATATAAAGAGAATTTACAGGTCCCGACTCAAATACAACTCTCAAAGTTACAGTCCAAGGCACATAATTGTACAGTTCTCTCTTTTTTTTAAAAGATTTTATTTATTTATTTGAGAGAGAGTGTGTGCATACAAGCAGAGGGGCAGAGGGAGAAGCAGGCTCCCCATTGAGCAGGGAGCCCGACGCGGGGCTGGATCCCAGGACTCTGGGATCATGACCTGAGCCAAAGGCAGACGCTTAACCGACTAAGCCACCCAGATGCCCCTAATTGAAAAGTTCTTAAACCTGAAAGAAAAAGAAATCATCTCACAAGCTGCTCAGAAAAAATGGAGAGCTGATTTTCAATAAGTTAAAGACAGGGCTGACTCCTCCCTGTGCCTTGCTTACAGAGGAAGAGAGAGAAAGTTGGAGCAAGATCTACTACCAGCTGAAGGTCCGGGGTCTAAAGTCCCGAGTGAACCATCCAGCCACCTATTTGAGGGTGAAAGAAGAATCTTTGACAATGAAAATGAGTTCAAGGCATTTGTCAGCAGAACTCTGAAACTCCTGGCTTTACTGGAAACAGCAGCAGCCCAGGGACAGGGTGCTCCTGAAGATAAGTGGACTAAATTGATTTACAAAGCCAAGCTCCTTAATAGAATATAGATCTTAGTTGTATGATTAATTGTATTTTTGCCAGGGTAATTAGTGAAAAATGAAGTAACAAAAGTAATGTTGACCGAGTCGAGTGTATAGATCGATCATCTATCTACCATCTATCTATCATCTATCTATCCTGTGTGAGAAAATGAAAAATGAAAAAGAGGAATGAGAGAGGGATAAGTGGGAGAGAAGATGTGAATACCTAAGATAATAATTTGGTGGAATAAGGAGACACTGGAATATGATAGCTAAAATAGGAAAAATAATTTTATTGTGAATACAAAAGCAATAAATTGTATCAACAGACTTGTTTACAGAAAGTCTTTCCCCACCCTCTGTTAAGGGTACTTGGACCTTTTAGAAAATTTGACAGTATCCTAGAGCACCAAACAAGTAGAAATGGAAAAGATGCATGCACACTGAAATGATTGCCTCTAAACTGGTATTTTTAGAAACAGATTGTAAACAGTGGGTGATGTTGCCGTGATGTGTTTTTAAATTGATAATTTGTGTTGCTCTTGCCGTTTACACATCTCCATTTAACTTTAATTATATAATTGGTTACTCGTAGAATAAATGGGAATAAAAGAACCCAGTTGTTGACTTCTACACTTCCCTTTGGACAAGTGATTAAAAGTTCCCAAACAGCATTCCCTCCCCTCTTCCTCCTCCTCCCCGACCCATGAAAATGCCTACAATTTGGACACACTTGGAGGCAAGCTAGGCTCGGAAGCAGAAAAAAAAGCTTTCCTGGCACTGGCACTTTGAAGCACCCTGCCTACGTCAGACCTAAACTGCTCATAGGAGCCACTCTGCCTGCCCGCACCAGCCAGTGGGGCTGAGACCACCACTTTCCTTCTGGGGCTATCAACTTCATTCAACACTGGAAAAGGGGACACTGAAATACTTTGCAGCCCACCCTCAGAGCCTGCCTTTGTTTTACCCATCTATCCCTGAAGCCCTGCTCCCATGTACCCAGACGCACACAACATATAAGCTCACATGCATCTTCTCGCTGTTCCTCATATAAATGAAAGGCACCTGTGACACTAGGAGGATTATGGTAGGGAACAGTGGGCCAGTAGTTTACCTTTTTGGTGAATGTTACGTGGGCCAAACAGAACCTTGTGGCCCTGCTAGATCGGAACACAACAAAACCTCATTTTCTGTGTCCACCCGTTAACCTTAAGTTAAATTCAATTGGGTAATCACACTGTTGGTTTGCTTTGTGACAGGTACCCGGAGCCTGATTGTGCTGGTCTCTCTGCCTTACAGCTTACGATGCCTCCTGGCTCACAATGTGTGTTCTGATTAAATGTTTCAGTTCTGGTTCATCACTTATATTTGATTTATTCTAGGAATCTTCCTTCAAGGTCCTGAAAATACTCTCAGTTATAGCTTCTGCAAGTGACTTAGTGTCCCAAACCATGCCCTTAGTAATTGAAATGCTTGACAAAGGATAAGTTGAAACCCAAGCTGCATGAGCAGGCCCCAGCTTCCATTTCCATGTCCAAAAGGAGGTGCTTCCCACCTCCAGAGCTCAAACCCCAACCAGGTCTTGCTATTGGAACCTAACCTGTCTGCTTGGGTCTCCCCACTGTCCCAGACCACCACTTGTGTAGTTTCCCCCTTAATTCCTTATCTACTCCACATACCCTCTCCCTTGCAAAAGAGGATAATGGCTGAGGGTTACCAGGGAGTGGGAAGGGGTGCTAAAATATTAGCGACCTTCCAAATGTACCAAAAACTCTAGAGATCTGACACAGTCCTTAGGTGGTTTGCCACAGCAGTGAAGTGGGGGGTGGGAGGAGGGGGCCACAATGCTCATTGCTCTCTTGAGGGTGTGAGAAAATTGTCAGGATTCTTGGTAGTTCCTGTTTGCCAGTGAGAATCACTGTCCTAAAACATAAAACTGAAAGAAAATGGTTTGCTAGTAAATGTTTAACAAAGAGCTCTCTGGAGGAAAAAAAAAAAAACTGATTTGTAGCATTTGCTTATTCAGTGGTATAAATTCTCTGGCCATGGCCAATTTTAAGCTGCCAGCATGATATTACTGAATGCTGGGCTGGGATAAGGTGTACACATTCACTCTCCTGAGCCAAGGCTAGCCAGCTCCAGCACATCACTGGAAAGAGTTCAGCTTTGCCCTGTGCTTCTCCTGCCTGGACTACTATAAGTCAGATTTAGCTTTAAAAAGATTTCCTCCTCCTACACTGGACTCAGTTATGGAGAAAGACTCCCCAGACCACCCTGTGCACAGTACCTGGCCCTTAATGCCTCTCCTCCTTCGAGCTCCACCTTCTTGAAGCTTTTCTAGCACTCTCTGGTTCCTACTACAGCTTTTGTAAGAGAGTTGCTCTTTTCTTCTAAGCTGAGAGTTTTTGGAGCTTAGAAAACTCTTTCTTACAAATCACATTAGTCCCGCCTCTACACTCAACCACACAACTTACTTCAATGTATATAGTATGTACTCAATAAAACATTGTGTATAACAGTTGTCTCATAATCCATAAGAGGTGATTCTGAAGTTTTGGCAGGAGAAACTATTCCAGCCCCCATGTTCAAGATGTGAAAGTGAGAAGGGGTATGGCTCGGGAATATTATCTGGTATCACACCCGCCCCAAGACGGTGAGGCTGGGAGGTCCCATACAAGCCCTTTCCTGTCCATTCGGCCAGTTTAAGGGGATGGAGAGTCAGGGGACCCTGACCATTAGGAATGAGACTGATCATTCCTAAAACATTCCCTGAAAGAGGAGAATTGTTTAGTACCAGCCGACTCTAATCAACCAGGACACAATCCCAGATTTCTTGGTGTGTGTGTGTGTGAAAGAGTCAGAGTCACAGAACCACCGGCCCAATGGATTCTTGATGGGGGAAGGTCAGCAGAGCCAAAGTCAAGAAGTCCATCCTAGCTAAGTCTCAACCCTAGACTCTCTTGGCCCCTATCACCAGCTTTATAATATTGGGCCACTCAGGTTTTCTCTAGAAAGGTTGTCCAGAGACTCTTTCTCTTTCTGCAGGCAAGTTGCAAGATTCAAGACCCACAGAGGGAGCCTAGAGATGAAGCTTCTTCTATCTCAATTGCCAGCTGTAGTTTGAAAGAGTTCGCTTCTATGAAACCTGAATATTAAGTCCCTTCAGTATTTCATAGTGTCCCAGAGCAAAAGGTGAGAGTGAATTGTGTTCTTACCTACAGAGTCCAAGGACCTTTTGCAAGCTTCCACAGACAATTTTAGTGGGGAATCTGGGCTCTAGATTCAGGTTGCTGGTCCAAAGCACAAGCTTCAGCCCAAGGACTTGCAGAGAGCAGGGGGACACTATCATTGCCTTTTTTCCTACATTATTAACAGTGCTTTTCTATTTTACTAAGTAAAATCTGGTTTTTAAATTTTTTAATTAATTAATTATTTTTAGTTTTATCATTCCAAGCATCCAATGTAGAGGTAGCCTAGGGTAGTGATTAGGAACATGGGATTGCAGGGCTCCTGGGTGGCTCATTCGGTTGAGGGTCCTGGAATGGAGCATTGTCTTCTGTTGGGCTCCCTTCTCCCTGCTCAGTGGGGAGTCTGCTTCTCCCTCTCCCTCATGCCCTCCCCCCACCGCTTGTGCTCTCTCTCTCAAATAAATAAATAGATAAATAAATTTTTTTAAAAAATAACATGGGATTGCAGTTCACAAATATATACAAACATTGAATCATTATGTTGTACCCCTGAAACTAATATAATGTTGTATGTCAATTATACTTCATTAAAAAGAAAGAATGAAAGAGCTAAGAGGTTCAGTTATTTTGCATAAAAAGTCTTAGAAATCCTTTCTATATAAAACCCATTTATAGATATGTTAAAACCAAGACAAATAAAAAGAACATGGGACTGTAAATACAGACTGGCTGGATGTGAATCCTAGCTCTGCCACTTGCTGGCTGTGTTGGCCTTGGGCAATTTGTTCAATTGGCTCTGTGTTTCAGTTTCTCCATCTGTAAAGTGGGGCTGATAATGATAGCTATCCCATAGTGTTGTTATGGGGAGAAGATGAGTCAAGATTTATAAAGTATTTAGTGCCTGGTACTATCATAGTGATTTCTATATACATGTTTTGAAAACTGGCACGGGTATCTCCATCTTGACAGATAGTAACTATCACTACTGTGTTCCAAACAATCATCATGTTGAGCCAATTTTACCTTTCCGTTGTTTCGGGAACTTTTACTCTCCCCTCCTTCACTGGCTCCGCTGTCCTAGTTTAGGCACACAGTCACAGCAAACTGCTTGCAGGCCTCCAGGCCTTGCTGCTCTTTCCTATTGCAGTACTCTGACTCTCATGGCACCCCCCTCCTCTGGCTATCTCTTACGTGTTTTCCATCACTGTTTATCCTTAGACTACGAACTCCTTAAGAGCAGAAACTAAAGAATAATAACAGGAAATCAAAGAGCAGAAACTGCCATTCTTTCTAAATCATCAACATGTATGACAATGCCTGGCACAAAGAAAATACTCAACAAACATTCATTGAAATTAATGGAGGCTTGCTGTGGCTCAGGCACTCTGGAGTAGTTTACAGGGAGACTGTTATTCAATCTGACCCAAAACTCTGTGTGATAGTAAGTACAATTATTATCCTCATTTTACAAATAAAAAACTGAGTCTTGGAAAGTTTAAATAACCTGCCCTCCCAAAAAACCCCATATATTTATATTCATATGGCTATGCTATTCCTTGGGGGATAATCTGCAGTTTATAATGATGTGTAAGAACAAAGGATGCCAGGAAGCCACAACTTACATCACCTGATGCACAAAGAGATGATACTCACTTTGCCTGTTAAAAAGAGCTGTTGCTTTATTTTTATGTGGTTTGCTCTTAAATTGCAGTATTTTTTAAGATAATTTGTAATCTTTTATGATTAATTTGGCTCTTTCTTATAACGATCAACTGATCTGACAGTTTATTGGATGCTGCATTTTAATCCCATCATACGACATATGTCAGGAGCTTTGGTTAGTATCTTATCCATACATTTCTCACTTCAAAAAGTGTTTCGTGATCAACTACATTTGTGGAAGGTTGTCTACATCATTGAAAGCATGTTACTCTAGGGCATCTGGGGAACACTTTACAGATTAATAACAGTAGTGGCGGCAGCAGCTCCCATTTATTGAGCACCTACCAGGTACCAGGCGTACTGCGCTAGAAGTTTGACTTGCATGATTCCAACAAAGCCCCGTGCAACCTCTTCTGCTGTTTTCTTTTACAGATGGGGAAACTGGGACTCAGACAGTTTAACTCACTTCAGGTCACTCGGCTATTGAATAGTGGAACCTGGACTGACATCCAGATTGGTATGTCTCTAAAGCCTGGGCTTTTATCCCAAGCTGGACTCTGGAGGCTGTCCAAGTCACTTAACCCTCTCTGGGATTCAGTTTCCTCATCTGTAAAACTGAGGGAAGTAAAACATCTTGTAGGGTTGCTAGGAGGATTAGAACTAATAGCTGCCCAGGGCCCAGAGGCATTTAAACCATGATGGCGATGTTTATGCATAAGTGGGGCATTAAATGGGCAGAGGAAGATCTGAGATCCCTTTAAAGGCATTGGGGAGCTGGAGAGGAAGGATCTACAGCTTTGGCAGTCTGAAGAGCTGGCCCTCTCCCCTCCAGGATACAGTGACCCAATGAAACTCGGAGCGACAGGAGAGGGGGCAGGGGCCTGAATTTGGCTCCAGCAACCTCTGCAGGGAGCCGGGAGAGGCGGGGAGCTGGGAGGGGCGTAGAAATCCCGGTCTTCAGAGGACTGCAGGTGTCAGGCAGAGTTGGTGTAGGTGGGCTCCCAGAGCCTGGCGAAGGGAGGGGAGGAGGTTGGAGCGGACGGGCAAGCAGGCGGGGGAGAGAGGGAGGCGGGGCGCGGAGCCCGAGAGGCTGTCCTTAGACAGCTCTTCTCAGGCCCGGCAGTTTGCTGCATCTGGAGGAGCTCACTGGAGAATCTCCAACAGCGGAGCGGGCCTTCAACTACCGTAAGTACCTGCAAATGAGCGCATAGCCTAGTGGCTGAAGATTAATCTGGCCAACAGATCCTAAAAAAACCCCGAAATAGTCTCCCTGCTGTAACTAATTGCCGCAAATCAAACTGCTCCCCAGTCTATCCCTCCCTTTCTCCGTCCCTCCACGGATCCCAGCATTGCCTCGCTGAGAATCTCTGGGCACTGTAAATATCTTCCCTTTTCCTTCTCAGTCTTCCCTCCAAACCCTCAGCGAAGCATGTACCCGCCACCCCGCCGAGCCCAACCTCTTTGATTCCTGGAGCCCTCAAAGCTATGCAGGGGGCGAGCCATTAGACATTTCGGGTATGTCACCCTCAAAAGCACTGCGGCGCTGCCTAAGGGTGGGGATAGTGCTTGGGTTGGAGTAGAAGGGGAGGGTAAAAGGACTAGACTGTGGAAGTTGGAGGTGGGGGTGGGGGTGTGAAAGGCCAAAAATGGGCGTGGCCAACTAACCTGAATCTTGCGGCTGTTTCCCACATTCCCTGGGCATAAGGTTCATCTTTTGGGCTGGATGTAAATGGTACAGTTTCCTTAGTGATTGGGGAGGGGTTAGCCATGCTGAGAAGCCCCCCTTCCCTCATTCCACTCAAGTCCCCAGGAGGCAAAACCCTGGTTTAGGGGTCTAAGTGGCAAGCCTGGAATCTCAGATGGCATTTCTGGGCAGAGTCCCAGGTTGAACCTTTCCCTTGGCAGTAGAACCTGGCTTCCCCAATAAATCCTGGCCCAAAGCCTTGGGGGAACCAAGCAACAGGGTGGCACTCAAGCCTGGGCCTAGGCCTGGCCCTGAAAGGAGTGGGGGACAAGGGGCTGTGGGAGTTGAGATGAAAGAGCATCTTTAGGGTCCTACACCAGGTTAATACCCCCTTGGGGAAGAAGAAAAATAGCCATCTTGTAATGAAATGTTTACCATGTGTCCTGTACAGCTATTATCTCTGATCCAACACAACAACAATGCTAGATAGGTATTACTCCTCAACTTTACAGATAAGAAAAGTTCAGAGAGGGTAATTTGAGCATCCTTCAGTGCAAAGTGAGAAATGCAAAAGGAAACTGTCTCCTTGGATCTCTGATGGTCCACCTGTTCCCCACAGCCCAGATGTTTGAAAATGAATCTTCTTGTTTTCCTGCTCCACCATCCCACCCAGTGTTAGCATTGGAGCAAATTCAAGGCTGCAGTGTTGCGATCCCTTCTGGGAAGTGAAATCAGCCCTTTTCTGTTCTGGGAGCTGCATTTACCCCCACTCTACTGAGATAGGCTGAAACAGCCAGGACCTCAGACTCTGAATAGAGAGTTGGTGGAGGAGAGTTAGCTTGAGTTTGTGTGGTGGGGTTACACCTTCCCTTGGCAAAAGGATACTTTGGGTGTGGTGGTGGAGAAGAGGCAGGAAAGCAGAAAGGATCTATCTTATATACATGTGGTGGTAGTGATTTTTTGGAAACTGAAAAGGCCTCCCTGAATTTAAATATCTTTACCATATTTCCTTAGGAGCAATGAGCAAAAATGCTTATAAATTACGGGCAGCCAATACATCATTTACACCTTATATTAATTAGCTCAAGTAGCTTGATTCTCCAACACCTATTTGAGATGGGGGTTTTGAGCTTTGCGGGGTAAGAGACAATAATGAGAGTAATATTGCATCTGAGGCAATATACAGAAGGGGAAGGAGGTGTGAGGAAAGGTAAGAAAGGGGGAGTTTAATACTGATTTTAGAGAATAGGCATTGGAGTTATTATATAAATATCTGATATTTAATCTTTTGACTTTGGGCAAATTAAATATATCCCCACTAAGCCTCAGTTTCCTTGTCAGCAAAATGGGGATGGCAGGAAAGCCTCCTTTTCTGGGTTGTTGGAGGACTCAGACTATATATATATATATATAGAGAGAGAGAGAGAGAGATTTAAAAAGATGACTCTCTACACCTCCCATCTCTCTCCTCCCAAGGGCTCCCCTCTGGCCTGGATTAGGTTGCCCTCTAAGCCTCTGAGATTCCAGGGATGTATAGACATTTCAACAAATCTGACATCTTAGATGCCAGCAAAGACCTCAGGTGCAAGGAGAAGTGGGTGGAGAAAAGGGGCAGGTGACCTTGTAGTACCTTTCATGCCTCTGAAGGAGTGGAAGGTAAGGTTGTCAGGTGCAGTTTAGTGATCCAAACTAAACTTTGAGGAGCAGGAAGAGTCCCCTGAGTAAAAACACCTCTGCTTTTAGATCTCACCACCTGCTGAGGGGCAAAGCCCTTCCAGACTTGAAGCACACATTGAGCACCAGAGGCCCCATGACCCTGGACAGGCCAGGAGAGCGGGCCACCATGCTGTGGACATTCACTGTCTTGCTCTTTTGCATTCGTGAGTACAAGGAAGGGGTGAGGGGCAGGTGACCCTGTCACAGGTACTCCTATGGTTGGGCACCTTGGGGAGGGAGAAAGAAGAGAGTTGAGGATTGAGGGTTGGTGGGGTCAATGTGAGGGCCCTTCTTTACCATTATCTCTCTTTTCAGGGCTAAGTCTGGGTATGACATCAATAGGTAAGTGAGTCCTGCCACCTCAGGTACCTTCCTTCTTGGAGGTTCCAAGACATAAGCTGCCTCCATGGCACTGGATATAACTACCTTGAGACCACAAAGGTTCCCAGATTGAGCTGGTTGGGGACCAGAACACCTCACTTCATGACTTGGTTTCCCACAGAATAATAAAAAGCTTTACTTCAGGTGGAATGGAAGCCAGACTTGCACTGTATTCCCCAACTCACTTGAATCCCTCGAACAAATATCCTAGGGGCCCTATCCCATCCCCCACATGAGCAGACACTCTTGTCCCCAAGGGAAGACAAAAAGAAGAATTTGGGTCAGGGCTAGTTTTAAGGGACATTGTGGGGCACGTTATGGGAGGGAGAGGGTTGGACTACTCATATCTTTGTGATCTTTGGGAATAACAGTGGTGCAATCTCAACCGGAGCTGTGGATAGAGACCAACTACCCCCAGGCCCCTTGGGAGAACATCACACTTTGGTGCAAAAGCCCCTCTCGGATTTCAAGCAAGTTTCTGCTGCTGAAGGATAAGACACAGATGACTTGGCTCCGCCCTTCCTCCAAGACCTTCCAAGTTTCATTCCCTATAGGTGCCCTTACTAAGTCCAATGCAGGTCTTTACAGGTGCTGCTACTGGAAGGAGACAGGCTGGTCAGAACCTAGTAAAGTTTTAGAGTTGGAGGCACCAGGTAAGAAGACAGCAATAGATAATCAAGAATAAACTCCAGCTCCCGGTATTCAAGCTTGCCTTCCCAGAGCAAGATTTGTTTAATTAGTTAATTCATTTACCTCAAATGCATGAATGCATACATGCAGACATTCCACAGTTAGTAAGTCCCTACTCTCTATAGGCAATGCAGATGAGGATGCAGTCTCTAGAACAAATCTAGAGAGCAAGCTCTCAACATAGGGGAGACCCCAGATAGGGAGAAGGAAGGGTGGTAAATAAGGATCATGAATGAGGGAAGGCTCATTTAAGTAGCGCTCTCCTCTCCTGCTCACTGAGCAGCGCTATCCTTGCTCTACCTGAATTCCAGCTCATTTTCTCCTTCCAGGCCAGCTGCCCAAGCCCATCTTCTGGATCCAGGCTGAGACCTCCCTTCTTCCTGGATGTAATGTTAACATTCTCTGCCATGGCTGGCTGCACGATTTGGTATTCATGCTGTTCAAAGAGGGATATGCAGAGCCCATGGATTACCAAATCCCAACTGGGACAGTGGCCATATTCTCCATTGCCAACATGACACCTGAGAGCAAAGGGGTTTACATCTGCCGCACTCATATCCAGATGCTCCCCACTCTGTGGTCAGAGCCCAGCAACCCCCTGAAGCTGGTTGTGGCAGGTGGGTGTGGCTATGGCTGCTGGGGTCTGATGATCATTGTCCCTGGGATCATGGCTGGATGAACCAGGGTTTCTGATTTTCCTTTCCTTAGCCAAGTCCTAGGTCTTGCAAGGCCTATGAGCTAGTGTCATTTGACATTTTCCTGAGATGCAAATTAGAATCACATATGCTACCAGGAAGCTATGTGGGAGCCAATCACTTGGCTAATGAGTGAGCCCAACCAAATGTCTGGCAGCTTCAGCTCATCACAGCTTTGTTGTTCTCTACTTGTTGAATATCATGCTTTCATTCATTCATTTGACTAATATTTATTGAGCACTTACTATGTGCCAGGCACTGCCACTGCAGTCTTATAAACTGTTTTTTACATTTTAAATGCATTTTTATTGTATTTGTGATGATTATTTTTATGTGCAGGAAATAGAATTGTGCTAGCATCAATGATAAAAATAAATAAAAATTACAAAAAGTGATAGCTCGTATTTTAGAAATGACTTCTTATAAATTACTTTAGTCCTGTATATGTAGATCTAGTAAGGCAGTATCAAGATCTAGACACAGCAGAAGTCTCCCCAAAATGTTCAAATGCCAGACACACACCCCAGCCCCAGTTCACCCACCCCATGGCCTGGGTGCTTTTACACAGAATTGGCCACATTTGCTTTAGTTCCTCCATTAGTCTAAATAGGTGCCACAGAAGGTACCCTGGACTTAGAAGCAGTAATCTTGGTTTCTAATTCCACCTCTGACACTGCCTCCCTGTGTGATCTTAAGCAAGTCACTTCACCTCTCTGTGCTTCGGTTTCCCCCACTCTAAAATGGGATAACAGTATCTATACAACCTACTGTATGATGCCTCTCTGTGCCTCAGTTTCCTGATTTGCAAAATTGGTATAATAATAATGCCTACCTCACAGGGTTGTTGTGAGGATTTGCCTAAATATAATATATGTACAGTGCCTGGCATATACGTTCTCAATAAATGGTAGATATTAATTTTATTAGTACAGCTTTTTATTGAGGATTGAATAACAAAAACTGTTTGTTTGAACTGTGTGTATGGATGTTTGTTGTATGAATGTCCTTCCAGAGTAGATTCCTCTAACATACACTTTCAGAGTTACCTATTCACTGGTATCCCTCACTAGGCCGTGAACTTTTTGCTGACAGGTACTGTATCTTCTTTACTTGTACATCCTTAGACCTACATGATGCCTGACACATCCTAAATGCTCAATGAGCATATGAAAGAGCTGATCTTTCCAGTAACAGATGGGTGGGTCTACCTGGGACTGTAGTGGGTAAGAAGGAATGGTATCAGAGTAAGTTTTGCCCTCTATTTTGTAGTATGATCCCCTTGCGGGAACAATACATGGAAAAGAAAGTGTGGCCCCATTAACAGAGATTTCTTTGGGTCAAAGACTTATTGGCCAATCCCTCCTTGGCTTCTTCCTATCTCATGTTGGAAGTAAGGTCTTATGTGGGCTTAATGTGTTCAAAGGGCATTTTTATTTCTGCAGTAGTATTCATGCTCTACAAAGATGAAATCAAAGTCATTTTCAGAAGCTTGGTTTCTTGGGTGGTTGGAAGAAGTACATTTGGCATTTCAGGAACCTAAAGATACAAGCAATTACAGATGTAGATATTCCACTGAGACACAGCCCTATACATAGTTAGAGCTCAGTGGAGCTGATAAAGTCTGGTGAGAGGGGAGGACATGGCCTTGATTATCTACTAGAAGAGGCCAAGATTTAAGGAAGGGAGAGGGAGTAAAGGCTAAACTTCAGCTACCACTCCTTGTCTTTAGAAAAAACTAGGAAAGGGGTGCCTGGGTGGCTCAGTCATTAAGTGTCTGCCTTCGGCTCAGGTCATGATCCCAGGGTCCTGGGATCGAGCCCCACATCGGGCTCCTTGCTCAGCGGGGAGTCTGCTTCTCCCTCTCCCTCTGCCTGCTGTTCTGCCTACCTGTGCTCTCTCTCTCTCTCTGTCAAATAAATAAATAAAATCTTAAAAAAAAAAAAGAAAAGAAAAAACTAGGAAAATAAAACTAAAAGATAATAGGGAAGAATCATCCTATCTCTAATTCAGGGTCTCTTCCCTTTCTAGGACTCTATCCCAAACCAACTCTGACAGCGTATCCTGGGCCCATTATGGCACCTGGGGAAAGCATGAACCTCAGGTGTCAGGGGCCAATCTATGGAATGACCTTTGCTCTAATAAGGCTTGAAGACTTGGAGAAATCCTTTTACCTCAAGAGGCCGATAAAAAATGAGGCATATTTCTTCTTCCGGGCTTTGAAAATCCAGGATGCTGGACATTACCTCTGTTTTTACTATGATGGGTCATACAGGGGTTCACTCCTTAGTGATATCCTGAAAATCTGGGTGACCGGTAAGAAAGGGGAATGCCAGGGGACCTACGTTAGGGGCTAAGGATATACAACTCCCTCTGGGCTGCCTGGAGAGCCTGATCATGCAGCGAGGGCTAACAGTGGGAAAGGGAACAGAATTTGTACAACTGGGCTTAGGATGGGATTTTCCAAGGGTGGACTGAAGGAAGAGAACCCTTAGTGGTGAGAGGGGAGTCAGACCACTAGCCCTTTATATTTTGGGTCTCATCCTAGACACTTTTCCCAAGACCTGGCTACTTGCTCAGCCCACTCCTGTGGTCCAGATGGGTCAGAACGTGAGCCTGTGGTGTCCAGGGCCAGTGAATGGAGTGGGACTTGCACTCTATAAGAAAGGAGAAGACAAACCACTTCAGCTCTTGGATACCACCAGCACTGATGACAATGAGTCATTCTTCCTCAACAATGTGACCCATAGTGATGCTGGCGTCTATAGCTGCCACTATCTCCTCTCCTGGAAGACCTCCATCAGGATGACATCACACAACACCGTGGAGCTCATAGTTGTAGGCGAGTGCTAACAAATGTTTGTTTTTATCATCATTACAGTATTCTAAGAAGGAGCTAGCAGCCCTGTACCCTCTTGGAGTTATGAGCTGAGGAAAAATATGCTAGGAAGGTGGTGCAGAATTTTCTCCAAAAACTTTACATACTTTCTCTCCCAAGATTGTTACTCAAGCCCTGCCTCTTGGCATGGCCTAGCCCCATTGTGACCCCGGGAAATGTTATTTTCCTTCTGGCCAGGAGAAACTTACAGGTATGAGGTCTTTGTGATAGAAGGTAGAAACACAAGAATCTTTAGAATACTGAGGAGTGGGCCAAGAGGTTCTAAAGAACAGTCAAATTTTGAGACCACTGATCTAGTGGAAGTGGAAAGACAGGAAAGATCACATAAGAAGCCGAGAAACTTGTTGGGGGAAGGGGTACTGAGTTCAAGGTCACTTATTCTAACTCTGGTTTCTGGATTGGTTGCAGATAAGCCCCCCAAACCCTCCCTGTCGGCCTGGCCCAGCACCATGTTCAAGCTAGGAAAGGCCATTACCCTTCAGTGCCGAGTACCTCATCCAGTACTTAAATTTTCTCTGGAATGGGAAGAAAGAGCAACATTCCAAAAATTCTCAGTGGATGGAGACTTCATCATCAGTAATGCTGAAGGAAAAGGCACAGGGACCTACAGTTGCAGCTATCGCATAGAGGCACACCCCAACATGTGGTCAGATCGCAGTGAGCCTCTGAAGCTGATGGGGCCAGCAGGTGAGAGGACAACTCTTCGTAGGGTTGCCCCTCCATGGCTTTGGTCATGATACCCATGGGATCCCGAAGCAGTGCCCAGAAAACAATGGAAAGGGGAGTAAGGGGCATGTAAATCGGGGCCCTTGGGTTTGGGCATACTTCCCCTGGGGTGGTTTCAGAATCACTCAAAGGCAATGAGCAGGATACTTTCAAAGCTCCCATTCTTCATGAAAAATAAGGCCACTTCTGTCTCAGCTTCCCTTCACCTTCAGTAACCAACTCCTCCTCCCTCCTCCCCACCCCAACCCCGAATGTGTTCACCTCCCCCTTTCCCTATCAAGGCTCCTGCTTCTGGTCTTCTCTGGCCACAGGCTTTCTCACCTGGAATTACATTCTGAATGAAGCTAGCAGGTTGTCCCTAATCATGCAGCTTGTTGCCTTGCTGTTGGTAGTGCTGTGGATAAGGTGGAAGTGTCGGAGACTCAGAATCAGGTAACTGTCTTGTCCTAGCCCCCTGTCCTTCAATCTAGCTAAGTCCAGGCTCCCCAGAGACTCAGAAATGGGTCATACCCCAGTTGAGATAAGCCACAGGGTCACACCCTTTGTATCCCCCACCTTCTGGGTTTAAGAAACAAGACCTTCTCATCCCAGCTGTTTCTCTTTCACCTCACAGAGAAGTCAGCATCCAAGCCAGAGGGTAGAGAAACATTCTCAGAAGGGGAAGCAATCAGAACCTCATTCACTGATTCCCTGTTCCCCCACCCCCACCCAGGAGAATGCCCAAATCTCCCTCCCAAACCACCTGGCCACTCAGAGATGACTGATGTCTCCCAAATGAACTTAGTCTGAACTTTTTCTCTTGTAAGAAGCCAAGCTGTCCTATCTCCCTGGGTATAATCCAACTCCCATCCCAACTTTTCACCCTAACCCCTAGCTTTCAAGGGCTAGAGAGCCTCATGGTCCATCCTAGTCTCCATAGAAACCAATCTCTCTGCTGCTCTGGCCTCCAACCTGAGAACATAATCTTAACTTGGATGGGCATCTGATGAGGCAGTGGATTGGGCCAGGAAATCAAACTGCTTCCTCTGAACCACAAAATGGCAAACCAAACCTACCATTTCCTTTGATCCTTTGGTGTCCCCTGGGCCATCCT
The DNA here is from genome assembly GCF_002201575.2 of Neomonachus schauinslandi. Lineage (NCBI taxonomy): Eukaryota > Metazoa > Chordata > Mammalia > Carnivora > Phocidae > Neomonachus > Neomonachus schauinslandi. Next base: position 19,382,299 of record NC_058419.1, read on the forward strand.
CCTTTTTCCCTGATCCCCACGGCCTGTGCTCAGGCGATTCTGCCTGACAACAGGAAGGGAAATGACAGCTACTATGTTGGTGGGGGCCTCAGCCCCTGAAGGCCTTACCTACTACCCCCAAACTTCTGCTCTTGGCTGTAGCCCCCTCACCATGATCATGGGCCTTTGTGTGTCTGGGAGTATTCAATACATGATGGATGATGACTATGATTGTATATGTCTGTGTTTTCCACCAGGATCTGAGGGACAGAGTGCTTGGGTAATTAGAAGGGAGCATCTTAAATCTTCTGCAAAAACCACCACCCTTTGAGTTTTCAAAAAGTCTCAGTGGGGGGCCAGGCCTAGTTGTCCTCAGAATCGATCCTGAGTCCTGCACCTTGGGGTAACCTCCAAGCCAGGGGTTAGAAAAAAAATGTAGCTTCAAGTGCCCCACCTCAGCTCAAGACCATTGCATCAAAGAACGAGCTCCGGGAGCAGATTTCAGAGAAAGCAGCTTGAAAAGCATGTTTTCCTGACCAGGAAGGAGGGTCAGTGTTTTCTAAGTACAAATTGCCAAATGGATTATGGCTTAATATCATCTAATTCTACAGGACCCATAACCCAAAGCTGCTGCACATTGCTAGTCATAATCTGGGTGGGGGTAGAGAGATCCCACTCTCTGACAAGCTTAGCTCAGCACTGACAATCTTTGGGTAATTCACTGTGGCTGCCTAGGCAACCCTTCCATAACAAAAGCAGGTGAGGCAGGTCGGTCTGAGGACCAATACTGCCATAATAAAAACTGCTTCCAAACTTAAACTTGATGACGGAGAAACATCCAAGATTTTTCCCTCCACCCCCACACCCGCCACCTAGAGCTGCCGATCACTCTGAGCTCCAGAGGTTCTGAGAGCTGGAATTACAAAAGCATTTTCACATCTGACAACTCAATTCCAGCAACAGTCTAATCAGGGGACATAGGGAGCTGACATCTGATATAGGCTGAGGAGAGGGGAAGGGGGTGGGGTGGGCACGTGGGTCATGAAAGAGCAAGGGGTTTGTAGGTGGTGAGGCCCTCAAAAAGAAAAGTCATCGATGTCAGAAAAGATTATATCCCATTATCCTGCCCAAATCCAATCCCTATTGGGTGGTGAGTAAGCCAATGACATAAATTGCCGCCCCCTTCTCTCCGCCCTCCCCCTAACCCCAGCAGCTCCTCTCATCTCTTTTCTGGTCTCACTAGAGAAGCCTGGTTGCTGGGAACAGCTCAAGGGGTCACCATGCTCTTCATAGTCACGGCCCTTCTCTGCTGTGGTGAGTACAAGGGGGTGGGGAAGGGGTCTGGGCAGAAGGCCGGGTGAAGTCCCGTGGGGGAGGGGGCAGAGCTCTGGCAGCAATTTCTTTTGCAGGACTGTGCAATGGGGTATTGACAGAAGAGACTGGTGAGTTTTTCCTGCTCCAGACTGGGACATTCCTTCCTGGAGATCTGAAATAACTACAGAGTGTCAGTGTCAGTGGCCAGGGAGTGACTGGTTGGGAGGGAAGGACAGCCAGGAAGGGGCACTTGCTAAAGCTGCTGGCAAAATTCAGCCTCCAACTCTGCTTTTCTGCCTGTAAAATTTCCCCCAAGCTTCTGCACTTTCCTGAGGCTCAGCTGAGACATAATCTTCCCCTTTCCCCAGCACCTGCAGAAGGAAGGAAAGAGTTTGGGTTTGTGTTGAAAGGGGAGTTGGGCACTGTGATCTGGGGAGGGGGTTCAAGGGCAAAGAAAGGGGGAGGGGAGGGAGGAGGGAAGATGGCTTCATTAACTCTGCTGTTTCTAGAAATAATCATGCCAACCCCTAAGCCTGAGCTGTGGGCAGAGACCAACTTCCCTCTTGCCCCGTGGAAGAACTTAACCCTCTGGTGCAGAAGCCCTTCTGGCTCAACTAAGGAGTTTGTGTTGCTGAAGGATGGGACCGGGTGGATTGCAACTCGCCCGGCCTCAGAGCAGGTCCGGGCTGCCTTCCCCCTTGGAGCCCTGACCCAGAGCCACACCGGGAGTTACCACTGCCATTCCTGGGAAGAGATGGCTGTGTCGGAGCCCAGTGAGGCACTTGAGCTGGTGGGGACAGGTAAGAAAAGGTAGAGGTTCCTCCCGGGGTGACCCTCAGTGCCCTGTGACTCCAACACTGTTCCTAAGGGGGTGGAATGCACAGCGACCTGGAGCCCAAGGGGCTTGTGCTGCAAGTAGGAGAGGAGGGGCCCTGAAATGGGGGAGGGGGGTGGGGAAGAGAGTGAAAGGAGACTGATACGAAGAGCCAAAGGCCAGTCCAGGATGAATTTCTTTTTTTGCTGACCGAGTGACTCCAAGTGTCCCATCTGGGTACCTCCAAACTTCAGCCTCCTTTTCCACCCCATTTTGTTTTCCAGACATCCTCCCCAAACCTGTCATGTCTGCTTCCCCCCCAGTCCGGGGCCAGAAATTGCAAATCCGGTGCAAAGGATGGCTGGCAGGCATGGAGTTTGTTCTGTATAAGGAGGGAGTGCAGGAACCTGTCCAGCAACTTGGTGCCGTTGGGAGAGAAGCCTTCTTTACAATCCAAAGAATGGAGGATAAAGACGAAGGCAATTATAGCTGCCGTACTCACACTGAAAAGCGCCCCTTCAAGTGGTCTGAGCCCAGTGAGCCCCTAGAGCTTGTCATAAAAGGTAGAGCTGAAAAGAGTGTGTGAGGGAGGAGGGGGGAGGCAAAGCTCTGGGTCAGACACTCCTCTCCCCACAGCAAACTTTGCTGCTGGTCCTAGGAGCCTGTGTCCAATCTTGGAGCCAGGCAGGCGTGGCGCTGGGAGTGCCAGGGCCTCTGGCTGCACGATATTAATAGCCATAATTGTTATTAATAGCTGGGGTTTGTGGAGGGTGATTTAATTTTTCTAATTATTTTCATATCAATTATCTCATTTAGATATAGGCCAAATATTCCAGGGAGGCGGAGCAGGTACCATTTCCCCTTCTTGCCCAAATGGGCAAACTGAGCCTCAGGGGACCAGCAGAGCCCTAATGACAGTTCACTCTTTTAGCTAGCCTTCATTGCCTACCCTGATGACAGGCAGGATTCAGCTGGAGGAGGTGAGGGGTGGGGGGGGTGGGGGGACGGGAATCCCTGGGAGAAGTCCATCTGCAAAGTGGATTTGCCTTGATTTTTAAATGCACCTACTTCTGAATGTAATGCTATAGAAAACAAAGCAGCTTCCAGAAACCAACATTTGCTATATTAGCTATTTTTTTTTCTTAATTTGGTTTTGTGTCATGTTTTTGTTTTCTGCCTTCTAGAAATGTACCCCAAGCCCTTCTTCAAGACATGGGCCAGCCCTGTGGTCACTCCTGGTGCCCGAGTGACTTTCAATTGCTCCACTCCCCAGCAGCACATGAGCTTTATTCTTTACAAAGATGGAAGTGAAATAGCATCCAGTGACAGGTCTTGGGCAAGTCCAGGGGCCAGTGCGGCTCACTTTCTGATCATTTCAGCGGGCACTGGTGATGGAGGGAATTACAGCTGCCGCTATTATGACTTTGCTATCTGGTCTGAGCCCAGCGACCCTGTGGAGCTCGTGGTAACAGGTCAGGAGTGGGGAAACACAGATGGAGGCAGGATTGACCCTGGGACAATGGGTGGGAGGGCTGTCAGTGGGAGAGGAAAAGTGCTCCTTCTAAAAGTCACCAGGATAGAGCACAAGACTCTTGATCTCAGGGTCATGAGTTCAAGCCCAACACTGGGTGTGGAGCCTACATACATACATACATACATACGTACATACATACATACGTACATACGTACATACGTACATACATACATACATACATACATACATAAAATCATCAAGAAAGTGCTTAGGAAAGTGCCTGGTACATGGTAAATAGTCCATGAAAGGCAGCAGATTCTATTATTACTAATACAGGGAGAAGAGACAAAGGAGAGGGGAGAGGCAAGTAATTCACGTCTAGGGGAAGAAATGAGGCAGATGGGGGTGTCCAATCCCCAATGTCAGCTCACATGCCCTATTTCTAAAATCTTTTTGTGGCTTGGCCTTGAGCTTTAGGCTCAATGTTCACTTTTTCTTTAGCTGAGCTGTCAGAGATTGGTGGGCTGGATGGCCCTCAGAGAATGGGCAAAGACCTTGAAATGACAGTTGCATATTATGCAGCCATTACAAATGATAGTTTTCAAAGGCTGATTAACGTCATAGAAAAATGTTTACTACATAAAGTTAAGTGAAAAATATTAAACTACACAACTGTGCATACAGTAGGATCCCAATTATGCAAATAGTTACAGCTACAATGACATGGACACATAGAGAAAAAAATGAAAAAGAGATATAGAGACATGTATAAAGAGTGGTTATCTTTGAATGGTAGAATTGTATTTTCTTAGGTTTGTTCTGTATTTTCTAATTTGCTAGATAAACACATACTGTTTCTTCCAATAATGCTAAAAAAGCAATCTGCAGAAAGTGGGGGGCAGGCTTCTCTCATGTTGTGGTCTCTTGAATTTCAGAATTCTACCCCAAACCCACTCTTCTGGCACAGCCGGGTCCTGTGGTGCTTCCTGGGAAGAATGTGACCCTGCGCTGCCAAGGGGCTTTCCAGGGCATGAGGTTTGCCCTCTTGCAGGAGGGAACCCAGGTTCCCTTACAGTTCCAGAGCACCTCCGGGAACTCAGCTGACTTCCTCCTCCACAGTGTTGGAGCAGAGGACTCTGGGAACTACAGTTGTGTCTACTACGAGACAGCCATGTCAAATAGGGGATCACATCTCAGCAAGCCCATTATGATTTGGGTGACTGGTAAGAACAGACAAGATATATTTAAGAAATAAAACAGATGAACATATGGGAAGGAAAAAAAAAAGAGAGAGGGAAGCAAACCATAAGAGACTCTTAAGGATAGAGAACAAACTGAGGATTGATGGAGGGAGGTGGGTTGGGGATGGGCTAAATAGGTGATGGGCATTAAGGAGGGCACCTCTTGTGATGAGCACTGGGTGTCATATGTAAGTGATGAATCATAAATTCTACTCCTGAAACCAATATTATACTATATGTTAACTAACTAGAATTTAAATAAAAATTTGAGAAAGAAAAAAATAAAGTAATTAATGATATGGAAAAAAAGAACAGACAAGATATGAGACTGGGACAGAGACAACTAGAGTAGGGGTTAGGGAGGGTAGAAGGCTAGGCCAGACCATGGAGGGGGGAACTATTGTATCCAGAAGGAGAAAGATAAAGGGTTAATGCAGCGAGTGATAAGTATCTACACTCACTACATCTTTGATCTCTTTCTAGACACATTTCCCAAGCCATGGTTGTTTGCTGAGCCCAGTTCTGTGGTTCCTATGGGGCAGAATGTTACTCTCTGGTGCCAGGGGCCAGTCCATGGAGTAGGGTATATTCTACACAAAGAAAGAGAAGCCCCTTCAGTGCAGCTCTGGGGATCCACCAGTAATGACGGAGCATTCCCCATCACCAACATATCTGGTGCTAACATAGGGCGTTACAGCTGCTGCTACCACCCTGACTGGACCAGCCCTATCAAGATACAGCCTAGCAACACTTTGGAACTCATAGTCACAGGTAATGGGAAGGTGCTCTGGAGCAGGCATGGGAGAGTAGAGAGGAGAGAATGGACTGTGAGAGGGTTCATGGAAATAGTTTTCAAAGAGCTCAAGGAGAGGCAAGCAATAGTCTTTCCTCTTTATTGAACAGACTCTAGGGGTAGCACACTGGAAAGTGGCCTCCTCTCTCTGACCAGGAGTTAATTTCTTCTAGGTTTGCTCCCTAAACCCAGCCTCTTAGCCCAGCCTGGACCCATTGTGGCCCCTGGCGAAAATATGACTTTTCGATGCCAAGGGGAACTGCCAGACTCAACATTTGTCCTGTTGAAGGAGGGCACTCAAGAGCCTTTGGAGCAACAGAGCCCAAGCGGGTACAGGGCTGACTTCTGGATGCCAGCGGTGAGAGGTGACGATTCTGGGGTCTATAGCTGTGTTTATTATTTGGACTCTGCTCCCTTTGCGGCTTCCAATCGCAGTGACTTCCTGGAGATCTGGGTGACTGGTAAGGTCCTGGAGACCTCAGTAATAGTCTATACTTTGTAGTTTTGAAGTAATTAGCCCTAAGGGGATTCAGGACCGCTTCTAACTCTGGTTGGTTGTCCTGGCTGGTTGCAGATAAGCCCCCTAAGCCCTCTCTGTCAGCCTGGCCCAGCACCGTGTTCAAGCTAGGGAAGGACATCACCCTTCAGTGCCGAGGACCCCTGCCAGGTGTTGAATTTGTCTTAGAACATGACGGAGAAGAAGCACCTCAGCAGTTCTCAGAGAATGGGGACTTCATCATCAACAACATAGAAGGAAAAGGCATTGGCAACTACAGCTGCAGCTACCGCCTCCAGGCCTATCCTGACATCTGGTCAGAGCCTAGCAATGCCCTGGAGCTGGTGGGGGCAGCAGGTGAGAGGATAATCCCTCTATGGTTCTGGAATGACCCACCTGGGATCCCAGAGATAGTCTGGATGGAGACCACCAAAGATGGAGGTGGGAGGATTTGGAGTCAGAGACCTCAAGTGTGGTCATCTTTCTCCTAGGGATGGTGAGGAGGTGGACCTCAGATCCACCCACAGATACGAGCAGGCCTCTACTTTCAGGGCCTCTTCCACCCCCAAAAGGAGGGCAGCTTCTCCTCAGCATAAGCACTGGCTCTGACCAACCCCTCTGCATTCTCAACATGGCTCACAAGTGAACCCTGAAGGAGGCCAAATGAGGGAACAAGAGATCAGGGGAACATACATGTGCTAACTCCATAGCCTTGGTGTCTACTCTTTTGTCATCACAGGGCCTGCCGCTCAGGAGTGCACTGTGGGGAACATTGTCCGAAGTAGTCTGATTGTGGTGGTAGTTGTAGCTTTGGGGGTGGTGCTAGCCATAGAATGGAAGAAGTGGCCTCGACTCCGAACCAGGTAAATGCCTCATGTCAGCCTCCTTCTATAAACCCAGGGCTGGTGGAAAAAAAAATTGTCTGAATGCTCCTCAAATATCTGAACCCCGTAACACAACCTGTTTTCAGATTGATAGTTTTGGATCCTCCCTTAGTCATGTCCTTTTCTCCACACAGGGACTCAGAGACAGATGGAAGAGACCAGACCGTAGCCCTTGAAGAGTGTAATCAAGGAGAACCAGGCACCAACACCAGCTCTCCCTCATCAGTCTCTCAGGGAACCTCAGTGGAACTGCCAGTCCCAATATAATAGTCTCCTCCTTTACAAGAGCTTTCCTCTCCTCTCTTTTATCCTCAGAGACCTGCAAATCCTATTGGTTATACTGGGAGTCAACCCCATCTACTGCTCCTTGGCCACTAATCATCTGAGCTGGGTTAAGGGGATTCTGGGAGTTGAGAGCTCTACCAGGGTGAGATGTTTCCTGAAGAGAGATTCCCCAACCCTGTAACTCCTCACTGTACTGATTTACTGGTGCATGAAATTCTGTTAAATATGTATTCTGAATAAAAAGAGTATTCACTATTTAACTGCAAAAACTATGGCAGTGGTTTCTCCACAGGTCTGTTGTCCACTTATAGCTTAGAAATTGTGTATTGGAGCTGACCTCTATGGCAGAATAAGAGAGCATGGGGCTGCTAGCACAAAGGAAAGAGCTTAAGGATGGAGTGGGGGAGGAGGGAAGGCTCCAAAAGAGTACTTCCCAATTTGGTTTGAGACATGGTTCAGTGAGTAGAATGTTCTTTTGTCCTTCAATCTCACTATTGAATGGATGGATGGATGGATGGATGGATGGATGGATGGATGGATGGCAGTGTTTCCTCCGAGTTCAGCCCAAGGAGGACAAACATTGAAAGTATATCATTGAACACTAACCCAAAACTAATGATGTATATATGTTGGCTAATTGAACTTAAATAAAATAAAGTAAATAAAATAAAATAAAATAAAAAAGTATATCCCTTTCACCATGTTACTTCTAGGTCCATAGTATGCCTGCTTTCAAACATTAGGATTAGCCCTCTGCAGAACTTTGAAATTGATGAAGTGTGCTTTGTGGCCCTTACCTAACAATCATGGAGTGTACATTAATTCACTCAAGTGTAAATGACTGATAAAAGCTGAATACTTTGCCATTCACTGACAAGAGTTTTGTTTTCCCAAAAGAATGGGCCTCTGGTAGTGGGATCTCAGAGAGTGGGTAAGCAAGTGAGGTGGTTGAGGTGGTTGGTTTGGAGTGGGAAGGGTGGGGGGGGGGGGTGCTCCCAGGACTCCAGATGGAGACCAGTTTGCATTCTGAGCCTCTGATCTTCCTTCCCGGATCAGCATGCCATTTGCTCCATGGGTGGGAATTCAGTATACATCAGGGAGATTGGATTAGGGAAGGGGACTTACCTAGTTCCTCGAACATGTCCAAGACCTCAGAAGAATTGACCTACAGGTCCTAGAGGAGGTCATGATTCCTCAGACCTGAACCCAAAAGTTCCTTACTTCCCAACACTGTTTAATTCTAAGATAACACTGTTCAGTAGAGCAATGCACAAGGGTGCTGCACACAGTGAGTTGTTTATTCCAGATTATAATAAAATTTTATTATAAAATAAAATAAAATTTTACATTAAGGAGCTTATTTATCCAGCAACTTAATGGAAAAAAATGCATCCCATTTCCCCTAATCCTTACAGAATGAAACACGGAATACTATAGATTAATTTGTATTAAGCTCTTTGGAATGTAGAAGTACAAAGTTTCACTCTGATTTCCATTTGATGAGATTCTGTTAGTCCCTTATATTAATTTCTTATGGTGTTTCTAAAAATTACATTTCAAAAGTGCTTTTACACTTGAATTTAGCAAAACCTAATTGTTGCTTTCTGCTGAGCACTACTCTCTGCCTTCAAACTCTTAATCCCTAACCCTCAATCAAGCTGTACATTTTGAACACTAAAGGGAGGCTTGTTTTTGGTCCTTGGTTTTAGGATAGAAGTCCTTTGCTCAGGTCTGATTTTGTTTTCCAATTGTCAGGTGTTTCAAAGTGTATTATTAAGGCTAGGGGCAGGGCTGTGCAAGTTAACAAGTGATTACTTTAGCTGTTAACCAAGGGAAAGAGAAATGGAAAGAAAAGAGCAGAGGGCCAAGGTCTGAAATCTAGAGAAGCCTCTGAGTAAGAAAAGCAGGAAGAAGATGAGGCAAAAATGACAGAAAAAAAGACTCATATGAAATCCAGACATTAAACCTGGGGTCTCCTATGTGAAAAAGATTTAAATACAGGTGCTCATGGAATCAGATAAAATTTTGATAAACCTTTCAATGAAAAACAAATAGTGAGAAATATTGTGACACTGGACTGTTAGTTGGTTTTCTAAAAACACTCGCATATACCATTCTTTCACTTAGAGAACCAAGTTCTACATGTTTTAGAAGGGAAAAAAAATAGTTGTCAATTAACTGTGAAATACTTAAAGACAAAGAGTGGCTTTGGGATTTAACTTTCCTACTCGCTGTCAGAACTATCTCAATGAATTAAATATCTATTTATAATGCAGAAGTCGTCACAAACTATCTCAATGAATTAAACATCTATTTATAATGCAACCTTAGCTTGTTGCTGACAATGCTCCACATGGCACTTTTTTCAACCTGGTTGCCATGGGAATCAGTCCCTTTACCCCTGGCTGGCCTCTAATCATCAGCCTAGCATCGGGTAATTTCTGGGAAATGGAATCTCAATTAGGGTGGAATGGACCTCTAGGAGCAGAATTTGTCTCTGGGACTCCAGGAACACAGGCCAAAGATCCTCTCCCCATGTTTAAAAAACAAATGTAAATTACCCCTAATCCTTGAGCTCACACACCTTTGGTCCCAGCATCTCACAGCTACAAAAATTGTCAAGGTGGTGCGTGGTCCAATCCCCAACCCAGTATACAATCTCTTTCACAGCAGTTTACAGCCTCTTTCTGTACACCTTCAGGGATGGGGAACTCACCACTTCATGACAAAACCGGAGAATTTCAAATTGATTTATCCCATGTCTGCCTTTGTACATTCCCTTTGTATTCACTGGCTCTAGTTCTGCCTCAAGTTGCAACCCAGACGGAATCTACTTCTTACACATAATAGTCTTACAACGCCCAGAAAATATGAGTTGGCCTCCCTGAGTTCAGAATATCTCACTAGTGGTGTTTCCAGGGTTTGGCCAACATTCATTTGCAAATGTATCTCTATGTAGTTAACTCAGTTACCCAGGGTTTGGAGGGGGTAGAGTTCATGCCCACCCAACTCCCGCCAGGTTCAACCATAGCAACTCTTTTACATATTTTATCTATTACTGTATAGAAGAATATGCTACAGAATATTAAACAACTATTAAATGATGTGATGAAAAATAAAACAGAGAAAGGAAATACATAAGTGTGTGTCCGGTGGGGAAATTGTTGCAATTTAAAAAGGGTAGCTGAGGGGCACCTGGGTGGCTCAGCCAGTTGAGCGTCTGCCTTCAGCTCAGGTCATGATCCCAGGGTCCTGGGATCGAGTCCCACATCGGGCTCCTTGCTCAACAGAGAGCCTGTTTCTCCCTCTGCCTGCAGCTCCCCCTGCTTGTGCTCTCTCTTCTCTCTCTCTCTGACAAATAAATAAAAATTTAAAATAAATAAATAAATAAAATAAAAAGGGTGGCTGAGAATACCTCACCAAGATGATAACATTTGACTTACGGTTTGAAGGACATGAGGAGCAAGGCACGCAGATATTTAGGTAAAGCAGGTTCTTGTCAGAGAGAGCAGCAAATGCAACAGCTCTGAGACAGGAAAATGCCTGGCTAGTTGGAGGAACTGTGACTAGACTCTAGTGACTGGAGCTGAGTAAGTAAGGGGGAGAGCAGGAGATGATGTCAGAGAGGTGGTGGGAGCCAGGCCAAGCAAGACTTTTGCAGGTCTTTGTAAGGACTTTGACTTACACCATGAATAAAATAGGAAGTCACTGGAGTGACATGATTAGACTCACATTTCCAAAGGACTGGTTAGTCTTCTGCATGGAGAGTAGACTGAGGGGTGAGGGTGGAAGCAGAGAGATCTGCTAGGAGGCTATTGTAATAATCGGGCAAGTGGGGGGTTAGGTCAGCACAGTAGCAGAGAGGTGATGAGAAATGGTTGGATTATTGATATAATCTGAGAAAAGAGTGAACAGAATTTGCTGACAGATTGGATGTGGGGTGTGTTCTGTAAACATTTTCATTAGAAGAAAGAACTGTATCAAATATTGCTTTAGTGTTTCCCTCCCTGGGTTATTTTAATCTCATCCTCAAGAAAGAGTTTTCCAATGCCTCCCAAGCCAGGTCACCACTTCTGGACAGTTTGTCAATGAGTTTGTCATTGTCTATCTAGAAATACTGTGAGCAAAATGCAATCTTGTACACCTGAAGTGACCTGACTGCACAGAGCACGCAGGACAGTGAAACGATCATTTTCCAGGATCTCAACTCACCATTTCTATTAATGCCATCTAAAATTATATTAGTCCTTGGGCGGCCAGATCACTCTGTTGGCTCATAGGAAACTTGTGGTCAACTAAAACCCACAGATCTTTTTCACGCAGATCTTCTTCCCAGTTCAATCCTCTCTTGTTCTTTACTTGTGCAAGTGTTGTACTATTTTGCAACTGAGTTTTTACTCAGATATGAGACCTGACATTTATTCCTGTTACGTTTCATCAGACAGGCCCCACCTTACAGACATCATATATTACCACTTAGTGAGCCTCCTTCAATATGCTATGCATATAGCCACTACCTACCTCATTTACTCCTAACAGCAATTCTGTGTGGCCCCGTGCTTATTATTATCCACATTTTACACATGAGGAAACAGAGGCTTGAGCAGGTTATGTAATATGCCCAAGGCCACCCAGCTCATAGCCAAGGGCAGAGCTGGAATTAGGATACAATTTTGCCTGATTCCAAAGCCAGATCCTCCCATGCTAAATCTTGGGTAGCACAGTATCTGGAACATAGTAGGTGCACATTAAATATTTATTAAATTGGCCACCTTTACACCCTACTTTTTATTCATGTTACTGAGCTGACACTCATATTCACTTGGTATTTCTTGGGCTCTGTTCTAGAGCTTTATATTTACTAGGCATCTTAATCTTTACAATAAATTTATGAGATAGGTACTATCATTATTCACATTTTCTACAAAGAAGGAAACAGAGCCACATAGAGATTAAGCAACCTGTCTAGGTGACACAGCCAACAAGTGTTGGGGACGGGCTTTGGACCCAGGCAGTCTGGCTCCAGAGTTTGTGTTTATAACCACTAAGCTATGCTGTCTCAGGCTATTCTGAGATCCTGACCTTGCACTCTCAAGGGAAGGAGGTGCCTCAGTCTAGCTCACCGTCCACTGCCCAGTACTAAACCCACGGCCCTCCTGTTGAAATCCAGTTGGGCCTCCCTCTTTTCTGTTTCCCTTTCCTATCGATGAAAGCTGGTCTCCAGGCTTAGTAAGAAGGAAGACTTGCTCACGTCCCCAAACTTAGTCTTGATCTCTCCCCTTCCCTCCCAGAACTCCATGACACTGCTCTTATGTAGACCAAATTTTTCAAGCCCCCTCCTTAAGGAGGGACCCAATGTGATTAAATGATCCCCATTCTTGGTTAATACCTGAAAAAAAAAAGCCCACTTAGCTGGTGGTGGCATGTTAGTAGAGGCCAGGAGAAGAAGGATGTTCCCTCAGCCCCCTCACCACCCCAAACTGTGGCCCCTAGATCACACACCATTATATCAGACTATGGTAAATTAAGTCTATAGGATCCTGGCTAGAGTCATGTTTTAAACTGGGCATGGTAAGGGCGTATGGAGAAATTGAAGCCATTCACACAACTTATTGGCCCATCGAGGATGACTTTTAATGAGGAAATCCCTTCTTACTTCAGAAGGCCATCTTTGGCACCATATGTTAAAGGCCCAAGGATGATCCATATAATATCACAGGCTAGCAAAATGTATCTCAGGGGCTAGAATTAATTTTGAGCTTGAGACAAATCCTGTAAAGGGTGGCATGTCATAAGAAACTTTTCAAAATTAGCCAAAGTTCCCTTATTTTGCAAGATCATTATCCAAGCAATTGTACCATTTTAACCCAGCAGGCAATCCTGGGGAGTCCATCAATTGCTGTCCTAAAGTTAGACCTGATCATATGCATCTGGACACAGTGAAGGAATCCTAGACTTGAAGAATATTTGAATTGTCAAGGCCATCAGAGATGATAAAATGCACAAACTTTCTACAACATACCAAACAAATGGCTGACCAACCTGTGCTTGAAACTTTCTAGAAGAGGGGTGCAGGCAGTGTAGGAGTGAGTGGGGGAGTCTTAAGGAGTGGTTGTCCCTTCAATTATCAGGTAACTGTAATGGTGAGGAAATTCTTTTAATGTTCTGAAAGCTGCCTTCTTTCAGCTTTTGTACCTATTGACCCACAGAAAATGTTTAACACAAAATCCTTCCTTAAGTCTTTGCTTTTCCAAGTAAAACATTTCTTCAAATGTTGCAACCAGAGTAAAACAATACCTTAGAGATGTTCTGACCAACTTTAAATACAAAGAAATCACCTCCAATGTGATGGACACTATACTTCCATTAATATAGCCCTGAAATCTCAATAGCATATATAGCAACCACATAACACTATGAGCTAATACAAAACTTGATGATAACCGAAACTCTCATGCCTTTTATTTATTTTTTTAAGATTTTATTTTATTATGTTATGTTAGTCACCATACATCATTAGTTTTTGAGGTAGTGTTCCATGATTCATTGTTTGCGTATAATACCCAGTGCTCCATGCAATACGTGCCCTCTTTAATACCCATCACCAGGCTAACCCATCCCCCCACCCCACTCCCCTCTAGAACCCTCAGTTTGTTTCTCAGAGTCCATAGTCTCTCATGGTTCGTCTCCCCCTCCGATTGAGTATTTACCCCAAAGACACAGATATAGTGAAAAGAAGGGCCATATGCATCCCAGTGTTCATAGCAGCAATGTCCACAATAGCCAAACTATGGAAAGAGCCGAGATGCCCTTCAACAGATGAATGGATAAAGAAGATGTGGTCCATATATACAATGGAATATTACTCAGCCATCAGAAAGGATGAATACCCAACTTTTGCATCAACATGGATGGGACTGGAGATTATACTATGAAATAACTCAAGCAGAGAAAGTCAATTATCATATGGTTTCACTTATTTGTGGAACATAAGGAATAGCATGGAGGACATTAGGAGAAGGAAGGGGAAAATGAAGGGGGGGATCAGAGGGGGAGATGAACCATTAGATTTTATTTTTAATTAATCTCTACACCCAACTTGGGGCTCGAACTCACAACCCCCTGGATCAAGAGTCACATGCTTTACGGACTGAACCAGCCAGGCACCCCTCCCATGCCTTTTAGAGAAGTATTTCTAAGCCTTGCCCTCACTCTGTAGTTAATTTTAGAGCTGAAACATACAATTTCATATTTGTCCCAACTACATTAGAGTAAGAAGGGTGTTTTTTTTTTTTTCTTTTTGGATGTTTGGCTTAACAGCTATTTGTCCCCTTGGCAAATTACTGAATCTGTGAGCCTCAGTTTTCATATCTGTATAATGGAGATAATCACTATTCTAATTTTGCAGGGCTGTGGTGAGGATGAATTGAGTAACTTATGTGAAAGTGCTCTGTAATTAGAAAAGTATCATGCCACTATAAGGCCTAATGATGACGACAATGAGGATTCTTATTTTGTATTGTACAGTGTACACAGATATCCCCCCAAACTTGGCCTTAATCCCAAATTTGGTCAATGTCTTATCTTTATCCTCACTAAAGTTGAAAGTGCATGTCTTTCTGGGTTTGAAACAATTTATTAAATGCATACATTTTGTATATGATCATTTAATGAGTTAAACATTCAACTGTCCATACTATCAGCCTACCCCATTTTTCTTCCTTGTCTGAAAGAACATCAGAGAAGTGTTTGTCAAGATCCTTGCTAAAGCCCAGGTAAGTGATTTTTGCAGCTTCCTCTTGTAAGCCCATCCAAAAGGAAATGAGCTTAGTCTGGCATGACTTGCTCTTAATGAACCCATGCTGGTTCTTCATGATTAGTAAGTCCCTTTCCAAGGGCTCAGAAATCATCTTCTTAATAATCCATTCTAGAAATTTGCTGGGGATCGACGTCAAACTCACCAGGCTAGCATTTGTAGATTCTCCTTGACTTGTAGGGGGGAAAAAAATCATTGTTTTATTTAGTCTTTTGGCACCTCTCTCCTTATCCATGAATCTTTGGAGACTACCAACAGAGATATCCAAGCTTATAAGACAGACCAAAAAGAAACAATGCTAGCTCCTAAGCTGTCTTTCACTTTTCCTCATTTTATTGAAGTGAGAGAATTCATTTTGGTTAGACTGATGTAGACACACCCTCTGCAATTGAGGTTATAGAGTTTATATGTCTTATTTTAGAAAACCCAGAATGTCAATGGCAGATTGGTTAACAATGCAAAAGTGTCCTTTCCAGGGGATGCTTTACAAGAGCTCACACTTCTAGAGCAGTGCTTAACCTTTAATGGGCACATGAATCACCAGTGGATCCTGTTAAAATGAAGATTTTGATTCAGTAGATCTGGGGAAGAGTTTGAATTTAGGCATAACTCCCAGGTGATGTCCATGTTGTGGGTACACAGGCTATACTTTGCATAGCAAGGTTCTAGATTAATCATTCTAGACCTTGGATATGCACTAGAATCACCGTAAGAGCTTTTAAAAACCTCCATGACCAAACTGTTCCCCACATTAACTAAAGCAAAATCTCTGGGGTTGGGACCTAGGAATGGGTATTCCTGAAGCTTCTCGGGTTATTCCAATGCACAGCCAAGGTTGAGAGCACTCTTCTAAAACTAGTTATCTTTAATCTTTTGGCCAGTAGTCTTCAGGAGAACTCAAACTTTATCCCTTGACTCATGCAACTGCAGGACCTACCTATTATAAGCTTATGTATAAAGACACTCCTTTTTAGTAAAATGTTGTTAACCAAGAGTATTGGAAGCGTTGTAAGAGACTATATTTCAATGTTGGTGATTTTAGGGTTACTTTTGCTTTCCTACTGCTGCCTGCCACCATAATTGAGGGGTCAGTAGGGTGACATGTGTGGGAGGAAGGTTAGGTTAGAAATAGTTTTGTAGCAATAGAAACTCACGTTTCCCCAGGGGGTTGTTTTATATAACACTACCACTTGTACAACAATTTAGAAAGTACTATAGAAATGGTCAGGTTGTGGTTTGGCTTGGACCTCCACAGAAAACTCCACTTATAGTAAACATCTCTCTTTTGATCAGAGTGAATACACAAATAAAACAGAATATGCTTTATTGTTAAACAAACTCTGTCTTTATTGATAGTGGGTTAATGACACGAGAGACAGGCTAGCCCAGGCAACTAAAAGACTTTGAGACGTGTTATATGAAACCATAAGACTCAAAGACAAGTCATCAAAAGGTATAGTCTCTTCCGTGAAGATTCCTCAACATAAAGGTTAAGGATCAACACTATGAAAGAACAAAACTATAACAGAGAGCAGCCATTGGAATTTTACAGATCTGAGCATTTCTTAGTTGAGCAATGCTGATATAAATCCTCTTCCTGGCAGCCAAGTACAGGGAGAAAGCGTATCGGTCTGCGGGTGGGGTGTGTGAAGGGTAATGGCTTGGCTGGCACTCTAGCTAGAGGCATACCAGAGGGAGAATGGCCAAATGAGGCCAGGCTCAAAGAGGAACAAAGAGCAGACTGGATGATGGCAGGTCTCAAAAAAGTTCTAGGCAAGAATCCTCCCTCGGCAGCAATTCTTGCTGGTGCCAGACCTGACAATCCTTTGGGACAACGTGGAAAAGGGCCACTCTGAGGCCTGCTAATAGGATCACCATTATTACATTATTGACCATTTTACAACATTTAGAGTCAACTTTCAGCAAATTCCTTCCTTTTATGCCCTGGGCATACATTAAAGAACCTAAAAAGGGAAAGCCTGGGAAGGAGAATTTGTAGCTCCTGCAAAGAAGGAAGGGCCCTGTCAGAAGCTTTTCCAGTGACTTATTTCCTCCTGGAGAACCTCCCAAGGACAAAGAGATGGGACTGTACTTATCGCCCCCTCCTTCAGAACTGAGCTCATCCCTACTTCTCACTCCCTTCACACCTCCACACCTCTTCCAACATTTCATTCTAAACCTTCCATCAGCCTGGTAAGTCAAAGAGAACAAAAAATCACTCCCTTGTAATACATCTTAGTTCCAGATGCCACTCAGTGTGGCATCAGCAGTTCAAGGATCACCGTTCTGAAAGAGACAACTCTAGTCTGAGAGGTTTTTCTTACATGGGCCCTAGGCATTGTTCCACGCTCTCTATTAGACTGTGCCCACTCATTCCCCCAAGGCTAACACACAATGATACTCTTAATCCTCCTCGTTTGTCCAAAAGCAAACCACGAACCCTTCTGAAGTGGCACAGTACACAAACAGTTCATTTTATGATGTGGTTAAGAATATGAGCTTTGGAGTGAGGGAGCAAGCCCAGGGTTTGCATCCCCCATTGCCACTTACCAGCTGCACACCCTTGCATGCCCACTAGAACTCTTGGCACCTCTGTCCCTCCTTATGTCAAAAAAATGAATACTAATAGTACCGAATTAAAAGGGTTGTTATGAGGATTGGCTATCACGTACGTCAACTGCCTAGCATGCAGTAGGTAAATGGTCAATAAGTAGTAGCTTTCCTTATTTTTTCTAGACTTTTCTTGTGGCAACTATAAAGAAAACAACTAGTGAGGTTTAAAAGATACTAACTGCAAACAAAAGTTGAAGGCTACAAAGTCACAACAATTTGAAAGGAACATACAAGAAAAAAATCATAAAAATCACAACCTGAGGTAATCACTGAAATATGAATAGAAATAACCTTGAGCTGTCTCTGCTCCAGGCTTGCTGAAGTTCAAGATTTTTGCTTTTTCTTTAAACTGTAGTCTGGGGTAGAGAAGAAAGTCCCTGGTCTAGGAGTCAAACAAGCCTAGGATCACATGCCATCACTGTCCCTTACCAGCTCTGTGACTTTGCACAAGTCCCTTAATTTCCCGCAGCCTCAGTTCCATCATCTGCAGAAGGAGAATAACCAGATTACCCGATTCCTATGGCTGCAGTAAGGATGTAATGGGCCCGTTACAGCATAAGAGCTCAGTAAAAGGAAGTTGCTCTCATTAGCTTGTGTTCCTGCCTCCTGGGTCTGTGAATTTCTAGGGCTGTGTTCATGGATACCATCCACATCTGAGGAGTTCTTTCACATTGTCTTTCCCCCTGGGTCATCTTTTGCTTTACGGGGAAAATTTGAGCTGACATATTTCCACCCATCGGTTGAGCTTACTTATCTCAATCACTCCAAGGAAGAAAGGAGCAGAGGAAACACACCCCAAAACTGTAGGAGACCTTGCAATCCTGCTGAGCAGGAGTGGGAGGGGCGGGGTGGGAGACAGAGAAAGGCAATCCTTCCACCTCTGCCTTTTTGGCCCCTCCTCTACACCTGTTAAAAGCTCCCTGGGTGTCTCTGGAAAAGAGCACAAGGAGTGGTGTGTCAGCTCTGCTGCTCCCTCCAGTGGTGGGGTCTGGAGAAGCCATGAGGTGGAGACGGGGTGAGGAGTGTAGTCCTAGGACTCATGGAGAACAGCAATTAATAACCGCAGTGACAACCATAATAAAAATGACAACAGTAGCAATAATCCACCATAGGCTCATAGGGAAGAAGGAATGATCATAAAAACAACAATAATAGTAATATGTGGTGGCCTTGTGGAGGGAGAGGACTAAAGTTCTGGGAAGATTCATGGGTAAGAATGGATCATGAGGATTATAATTAATGTGGCAAAAATCACTGTCATCCTTAATGGACTCATGTAGAAGAGGGAATAATCGTGATTATAAAAACAACACTTAGCAATTACTCCCTACACATCAGTGCTAAGCGCTTTGTATGTATTATTTTACACAACGCTTCAAGGAACTTGCACCTCAGAAAAATTAAGTAACTTGCCCATGGTCACAGGGCTAACAAGTGGCAAAGCTGGTATGAAAATCCAGATACGTCTAACTCCAAAACCTGTGCATTTCCCCCTGTACCATGCATGTAGTGGCAATGGAAGGAAACCGGCTGACTGAGCTGGTTAGGACACCTATTTGCCTTCCAGTTCTCAGCCACAGAAGTCTGCGGAAGTCTGCAGGATTCTGAGCACGGCTGACTGGTTACCATGGGAGCCACCCTCTCTCCCCTAGGCTCTTATTACCAGTCCTGGACAAGGGGGCTTCAGGAAAATAGAATTCTCTCCCACCTCCAGTAAGGTGGCAGGTTCCCCACTGAGTAGAACAGTCTGGTACCCAGACAACCAGGTGTGTCATCTTCTCATAAATGTGTGAATTGAGGGACATAAGGGAGATTCCTCCTCCCTAATTGTGGATGCTTGAAATTGGACCTTTGGAACATTCTGTACTTTATTAAAATGCAAATACCTGTTCTGATTCATTTACACCACAGTGTGAATCTTTTAGTTCACCATTTCCAAGAAAACTAGTCTCTGAGACTTTCGTCCTAATGTAGTTAGGACTACAGGCAAAGCCCTTCACAGTATCTCCATCCCCAGCTTCAATTGCCCCCATTCTCCATCCTAACACCTCCTACCACACTCCAGCTCAAACCAACAACTTCGAATATGTTAATGTTCCCTCTGCCTGGAGTAACCCCTACATCCCTTTTACCTACTTCTTAACTGTCAGTCAAAATTTAGTACAGATGCCAACCTCCTTCCAGTGAACTTTTCCCAGGCACCCACACACCACCACACACAGGGCTCTACTGTCTGGCTTAGGGGACTGTCCCTTGTGCTATTATAGCAGCTCTGTTTTTATCTTTCTATCCATATAGATGAAATATATATATATAGTAATACTTATGGCATGTATTATGTATGTTAGTTCATCTAAAATAGTATGTATTTAATCAGAATAGTAGTAGTAATGATAATAAATGCACATGGTTAAAATACACAAGCAGTGCAGATTATGAAGTGAAAAAATAGAATATTTCTATATCCCTCCCACCACAGTCTTAATCTCCAGAAGTAATCTCTGTTAACTGCTTTTCATTGTATTTTTCCAGAAATGTTGGATGCATATACAAGAATATCTGTATATGTTTCGTTTTCACATCGGAAGTATCATACTGCTTTGCACCTTACTTTTCTCACTCTGAAGATCTTGGAGAACTTCCCATATCAAAATATGTATTTGTTCTTAATCTGTTGTAAAATATTCAAAGCATAGATTATCATGATTTCCCTACCTATCCAGGAGTCTGTCTTTGTTGTTGGTTTGGTTTTTTGCTGTTGCTCTTGCTTTGGTTTTCTTTGCTGTTAGAAACAGTGTTGTAATGAACATCTTCTTACAAATATATATTTGCTTCTTTATGTGCATATGCACTTAGGATAAATTCTTGGAAGTAGAACCACTGGGTTAAAGGGTATGGCCTTTTACAGTCTTGATAAATACGTCAAATTGCCCTCCGAAAGTATACTTCAAGTTACACTCCAGCTGAGTGCAAACGAGTTACTGTATCCCTACATCCTCAAAAGCATTAGGTTTTTATCATGTTTCAAGTGTGGTAGAGGGAATTACACTTCATTGTTTTGATTTATCCTTGATCATCAGCACATTTGAGTCGAATTTTTATATTCACTGGACATTTATATTTCTTTTCCTGTTAAAAATTTTTAGCCACTTTTCTGTGGGGTCATTTCCCTTCATGCACTGTAAAAGTTTTTGGCACATATACTTTTTAAATTTTATTATATTGGTACATATACTTTTAATTATTGTTTTTAAATTTTAAAAAAAAGGGCTTGAAAAAAATCTTGTTAAATGTGTAACCCTTTTTTTCTGTTTGTCATTTGCCTTTTGACTTGGTTATTCATTTGCTGTTGCCATATATAAGTGATAATATTTATGTAGTTAAATGTATTAATCTTTTCCTTTAGAGTATCTGGTTTTTGTAGTACACTTAGTTAGAAATGTCTCTTTCATTGCAAGATTATAAAAACAATCACCTTTGCTTTCATCTAGTACCTTGTTTTTCCTTTTTTAAATATTTAAGTCAAGTGATCCAGAATTTATTTTGGTATAAGGGATCAGGTACAGATTCAGGTATTTTATTTGAATGGCTAGCCAGCTGTGTAATCACTTTGTATTTTTTAATATTCATTTGTCCCTTCCACTAGAATCTGAGCTCTTCCAAGAAAAGAGCCCTACTTTACTAATGGTTGCAACCCAGCATCTAACACTGTGCCTGGAACATAATAGCATTTACTCTATACATGATAAATGAATGCCAGATACGGTTTCAGTTTCCTCTGTTGGTGAACATAGCTTGCTGGAATACAATCAGTAACCTGTATGTGCCACATTTTGTTTACTCTACCGCTAACCCAGTGGGAGCCTCTTCTCATCAGCTACTGCTTGGTACCTATAACCTCTTACCCAAGCTAGCTGATTTAAAAGGCCAGACAGACATGACCTGAGCCTAATTAAATATTGCAGGTTCATGGTAAAAAGAGACATCATAAAGCTCCATCTGGCCAAGAAGCCCCCTACTCCATAATTACTACTGCCTGAAATTCTATCTTTAGGACTTGATGTCCTTTATTAAAATGCAAATATCTCTTTGAGCTGGGTTTCTTTATTCATTCACACGCAGTGTGAATTTTTGTTGCCCAATTCAATGCAAAAAAAAAAAAAAGTCTGACAACAAGTTTTGAGGGGATGGCTGGAAAGAAGTAAAGGGCAAAAGAGGGATCACTGAGGAATGCTGGAGCAAGGGAGTGCATGGAGGAAAGCTCTTAATTCTAACATTCTGACATGGCACTTTGATGTACCAAGCCGCTTAATCACAAAATACATCATCCTACACATCTTTCCCAGAACTTCAGCAATCTAGACTCTCCAGACTCACTGGACATATTTGTAGGGAACTATTTAAATTAGAGAAGATTACATCAGTCTGTTAAAGGCTAATTTCTTTGGAGTGTCTTTGAGAATTTTATCTTGAAAGAACATATGGGTATTATATTTTCATTTAAAGAATTTAATAGTTGATTCCAGGGCCCAAAGTGCCTTCTCATCCTCTGTTGACTCCAAACTTAACATTTAAAGTACTTTGGGGGAGGAAATGGCAAAAAGAAGGTCAAGATGTACCTCTGCATTCTTCTGACTTGGGGTTTTTAAATGCATATTGTCAAACTCTCTTCTCCCCATTTTGTCTGGCTGAAAAGAAACCCCAGTTTTAAGGATCTTAAATTGGTGTGACTTGCAAGCCTGCTCAGCACCTGGGTCTATGCTTTGGGGGTTGACGTCAATGAACAATGGGGGTTAAGAAAGTCATTTTCCTGGTTTATTAGAATCTCTCTCTTTGGACCCAGGTCATTCCTCACATGCCCTCATCATGTTGGTCTAAGCTACTTCCAACACAAGCTGTTTTTCATTTCCTAGTTTGTATGAAAAATTGACCATAAAAGTCTGTACATGAGCCACTTGTTTATTGCTAATCCATTCCCGGAGTTTGAAGGGAATGAAATAACTAATAGATTCTGAAATTAAGTCCTTATTAAAAGTGTATATTCAATGGAAAGTGCAGCATTTGAGTTAATACTCATTCATATCTTACTTAGCATGAATTAGTGTTGGGGTCTTCCCTACAGAAACTCTGAGGACACAGTTTGGGAAAGAGCAAAGAATAGAAAGGAAACAGGGCATTGGGCCCTTGGGGAGAGAGTACCACCAGACCTAAAAAGACCTTGAAACAAGAAGTAGAATAACACCAGAAAGAATCTTCTGTTTTCTCCAAATTCATCTGAAATCTGGTCCCAGAAATGAATGCTCTGGAAATTCCCACTAATTTATTAACCTTAGGCTATAATAATAATAATGAAAAATGTTAGGTAATATTCAGTGATGAACCAGAAGACTCCAGAATTGAACTGAATTTAAATAGCATTGAGAAAAATATAAATATTTTAAAGCTTCTGTAAAATAAATATATGCACATATATATTAAAAAATAATCACTATAAATGGAGAGGCTGATGATATTAGTGGCAAGTTATATTTACTGAGTACTTACTTTGTGCCAACCACTATATGCATAACAACTCATTTAAGCCTAACAATAATTTTTAGGAAAGCACTGTTACACTCTCAGTCTTACAGAAGAGGAAATTGAGGCTCAATGAGATTCGTAACTTGCCCAATATCATCCAACTAATAAGCAGAATCCTCCTCTACTGGCTGAGAACCAAGGCTAAGCCCAGAAGTAGGCTTGTGCTGCTGCTGCTTGTTCTCTCCAGGCCCCAGGTCCACAGCAATTCCTACTCTGGATATAATTCTGATTCAGAGTTGGCCTTTCTGTATCTTACTTTCTCCAGCCGGAGCCCACTCCTCTAAATACTTGGAAGGCCATTTTCGTACCCCACTTTGGCACCTCCCTCCTAAGATGACTGATTCAGATGAAGCAAGGACACATCTCTTGCATGTCAGGCATTTTCCTAGGTGCTTTTACATTTGCTTTTCTTATTTAATGTATCAGTCTTTGAGGTAGAGATTATCATCCCCATTGACAGATGAGTAAACTGTGATTAAAGCAAGAATATACCTAAGACAAGTGACAATTTGGATATGGATCTGTCTGATTCCAGAATTTGAGAGGACTGGTGAGATATAAATAATTTATACTTCTCCAGAGTTCTTGCATGTTAAAAGGAGTCTTCTTAAAGGATTGAATGACTAATGTTGGAATCTCTGGTAAAAGGGACTGGCAGATGAGGCATATATTTTGGGACAAGAGGCTTCCATCTTAAGGTCTTCTTCACATCAACCCAAGCAGGAACTTGCTCCTTAACTCCTCTCTCCCCCCAACACACATAGCGCTGGCTAGGTTGGCCTTGCCCCTGGTCTGTCTTTCCCTTGCTAGGATTATCCTGCAGATCATGACAAAAATACAAAGGTCACACCCTCGCCTAGCTCCCCTTTTCCTGGCTCAGTCTGGTTCTTACAAAATGGCAGAAACCCATCATACATTGGAAAAGTTAGATGGGGGTAGCAGGAGTTTTGCTTAGCCCTTTCGGACTGGGACAAAAGTATCTGGAAAGAACCAGTGGGTCCTAGAATAGTCTTCTTGGCTCAAGCCTATTTAGAACTCAAAGTGTCCCTCTTAATCCATTCATGGGAACCACAATAAAATGATGCCCCCTCCTCTGTCTCCCAAACATTGATGAACTTTATTAAATAAGTTTTTTTTATTTCTAATTTAAATAAATTAGAATAAGGACTTAGATTTTCTAGCATAGACAATTATATTTACCCAGTTACTTAATGAAAAAAGCATCATTGAAGTTTTACAGTACTTAAGCACATGGAAACATATAGATTAATTTTAAGTTGTTTTGCCTTTAGGATACCAAGCACTCACCTTCAGTTTTATTAGATGAGAACCCATCAGGTGTGTATGCTAATTTTATAGTGAATCTAAAATTTTTAGCTGCAAATGACCTCTCCTTATTCTTTAGTGAAGCCACTTTGACACTGCAAAACACTCTTTTTTTTTTTTTTAAAGATTTTATTTTATTTATTTGACAGAGAGAGAGAGAGACAGCTAGAGAGGGAACACAAGCAGGCGGAGTGGGAGAGGGAGAAGCAGGCTCCTGGCCAAGCAGGGAGCCCGATGTGGGGCTTGATCCCAGGACCCTGGGATCATGACCTGAGCCGAAGGCAGACACTTAACGACTGAGCCACCCAGGCGCCCTGGCACTGCAAAACACTCTTTATCCAACTCCACCAAACTGCCTGACTGGTACTACTTCCACTATGACCTGACTCCATTAAAAGTTCTTGTCTTGGTATGCCTGGGTGGCTCAGTCAGTTAAGCATCTGCCTTCGGCTCAGGTCATGATCCCAGGGTCCTGGGATGGAGTCCTGCATTGGGCTCCCTGATCAGCGGGGAGCCTGCTTCTTCCTCTCCCTCTGCTTCTTCCTTTGCTCGTGCTCTCTCTCTCTCTCTCTCTCTGGCAAATAAGTAAGTAAATAAAATCCTTAAAAAATATTGAAATAAATAAAAGTTCTTGCCTTAACACACTAAACACACTGGATTCATGTCTTATCTTCAATCGAAGATCTCAGATCTGTGGAAAGGGTTGAATTTTTTAAGATGTAGATGTTTACAAATTTGAATTTTAAAACTACCCTTTTCGGGCACCTGGGTGGCTCAGTTGGTTGAGCGACTGCCTTCGGCTCAGGTCATGATCCTGGAGTCCCAGGATCGAGTCCCACATCGGGCTTCCTGCTCGGCAGGGAGTCTGCTTCTGCCTCTGACCCTCTCTCCTCTCGTGTTCTCTCTCCCATTATCTCTCTCAGATAAATAAATAAAATCTTAAAAAAAAAACTACCCTTTTCTTCATTCGTTTTATTTTTTTCCTTAAGAAAATGGATATTTTTGGGCGCCTGGGTGGCTCAGATGGTTAAGCGTCTGCCTTCGGCTCAGGTCATGATCCCAGGGTTCTGGGATCGAGTCCCGCATCGGGCTCTCTGCTTCTTGGGAGCCTGCTTCTCCCTCTGCCTCTCTCTCTCTCTCTCTCTCTCTCTGTCTCTCATGAATAAATAAATAAAATCTTTAAAAAAAAAAAAAGAAAATGGATATTTTTAATTTTTTTTTAAATACAATTAGCCAACATTTGGTAAGATGTAGTGTTCAATAATTCATCAGTTGTGTATAACACCCAGTGCTCATCACATTACGTGCCCTCCTAATAAAAGCTCTAAAATCTATAAAGAACTCATCAACACCCAAAAAATAAATAACCCAGTTAAGAAATGGGCAGAAGACAAGCACAGAAATTTCTCCAAAGAAGATATACAAATGGCTAACAGACCATGAAAAGATGCTCAACATCACTCATCATCAGGGAAATACAAATCAAAACCATGATGAGATACCACCTCACACCAGTCAGAATGGCTAAAATTAACAACACAAGAAACAACAGGTGCTGGCAAGGATGTGGAGAAAGGGGAACTCTCTTACACTGTTGGTGGGAATGCAAACTGGTGCAGCCACTGTGGAGAACAGTATGGAGGGTCCTTAAAAAGTTAAAAATAGAACTACCCTATGACACAGAAATTGCATTAGTAGGTATTTACACAAAGGATACAAAAATACAGATTTGAAGGAGCACATGCACCCCGATGTTTATAGCAGCATTATCAACTATAGCCAAACTATGGAGAGGGCCCAAATTTCCATCAACTGATGAATGGATAAAGAAGATGTGATATATATATATTAACCAGCCATCAAAAATAATGAAATCTTGCCATTTGCAGCATCATGGTTGGAGCTAGAGTATATTATGCTAAGTGAAGTAAGTCAGTCAGAGAAAGACAAATACCATATGATCTCACTCATATGTGGAATTTAAGAAACAAAACAGAGGATCATAGGGGAAGAGAGGAAAAAATAAAACAAGATGAAATCAGAGAGGGAGACAAATCATAAGAGACTCTTAAAGATACAGAACAAACTGAAGGTTGATGGAGGGAGGTGGGCAGGGGGATGGGCTAGATGGGTGAAGGGTATTAAGGAAGGTACTTGTGATGAGCACTGGGTGTTGTATGTAAGTGATAAATTCTACTCTAGAAACCAATATTTCACTGTACTTTAAGTAAAATTTAAATTGAAAAAAATCCGAAAAAACATCTGAACACAAAAAAATAACTGACTGACAATTATGCCACAGAAATAGGCAGAAATTATATGCAGGCATTAGAAATGATGATTTATGTTTATTAACTTAGAAAAAATGATTAAGTATTAAGGCAAATTAAAAACCTAAATAAATTAAATAAATAATAAATAAATAAATAAATAAATAAAAACTCTAAATGACAGGTCTCTTAAGTCAATGTTCTATGAGAACAATCAACCGACAAAGTTGTCTAAGAATTTGGCAGAATCTGCACTGTATCTGGACTCAACAAATTTAAAAGTGAGTGCAGATCATTTTCTGTAGTCTATGAGGATTACTTCCCTTGAGCCCAGGACATTCCTCACAAATCATCATCTTATGGACTGTTAAACTTTGCTCACAATTTCAAAGTTTGCATGAAGCACTTCCTAAAAAATTGTTTCTGTATTGGAGGCGGGATGTAGTTGGGAGTAAAGGAAGTATGACTATAGCCAGAAAGTAACTAAAGTAACTAAAGGTGGACTGGGCTCACATGTCAGGTTTTCCCTCAAGCCCTAAATCCAGAAAAAAATATATATTTGAAGTTAATATCTCTCCAACAGGAATTAAAAAGAAGTATAATTTGTCTAAAACAAATTTTGAGGAATCCTTTTCAGTGTTAAGGTAGAGAGAATAAGATTAATGGAGAAAAGAACAGCCTAAAAATGTACATTGTAGAGGATGGCTGAATAAGGTGGGTATGACTCCAGATGATTTCCAAGCCCAGAGATAAAAGAAACAGGTAGAATATGGAAGCCATGGGAAAATCATTATTTGTTAGAGTACTCCATCTTGAGAAGCTAAATGGTTTAATCCCTGAATTCCCTGTCCAGCTGTGTCAAGTAATGTGTGGCATAAGTGTTTGTCCCAGGCTAGAATAATTATTATGGATGCTTGGGCTGGAAAAGCAAGACAGGGACCTAAGTGGCTGACCACACCCAGGAGAAACAGGAAGCATCCAAGACCAGAAAATGAGTTACTTAAACATTCCTCTCAGAAGTATGCCCTGTTTTTTCTTAAACTCTTGTTAACCGTGCAGACTATAAGAAAAAGAAACATCATCTGGAGGCAAACAGGGGTTCTCAAAACCCAAGGTGAGGACTAACTAAAAATCCACAAACATTTGGGGGAAAAAAGCCTAACAAAAAGTCGCCAAACTCAAGAATCAGGACTCATGCTCCAGGAAACAGAGTAAATAGGAGTTAAAAACAACAAAGAAAATTGAAGGGAAAATTGATCTAACAAAGAAGAAAAGTATAAAACTTCTCAGAGTTGAGGAAAGACAAAAATTTTCAAATAAAAAGTACACACCAATTACCAGGAGAGGTATCCAAACTGAAGACACATCATGGTGAAATTTCAGAACTCCAAAGAGAGAGAAAACAAAATCTATGAACGTTTCCAAGCAGTAAATAGGCAACCTACACAGGAATGAGAATAAAGATAGCATCAGATTGCTCATCAGCAATACTCAATGTTTAAAAATAGTAATGAATTAGCCTCAAATTAATGAGAAAAAATGAGAAAAAAGAACTTGGAATTAAAGATGTTATACTCAGAAAAACCAGTATTTCAGTTGGAGGGTTGGGGCCTGGGTGAAATGAAGATATTTTTCATTGGGCATGCAAAGATTCAGATATTTCCCCACCTGAGATTTATCTTTGAATGAACTACTGAGGATGTACTCTCACAAAAATGAAAAATGAACCCAAGGAAATGATGTGCAGTAAAAGAAGCAATGAGATCCAAAAGTCCGTAGAAATTATAATGAAGTCTAAGTAACCATTGATTGAAAAAAATAACAATATAGAACTAATTCCCAGATGATCTCTACATGGGAAATTAAGGGGTTTAGGAAAAAAAAGAAGAAGGAAGTAAACTATTGCTATGGTTGTTGTCTTTTTCAAGATCAGGATATAGATAATTATACATTCTAGAAATGTATGGAAAATAAGTGTTTAAATACTTTTTTTTTTTTTTAAAGATTTTATTTATTTATTTGAGAGAGAGAATGAGATAGAGCATGAGAGGGAGGAGGGTCAGAGGGAGAAGCAGACTCCCCGCTGAGCAGGGAGCCCGATGCGGGACTCGATCCCGGGACTCCAGGATCATGACCTGAGCCGAAGGCAGTCGCTCAACCAACTGAGCCACCCAGGCGCCCCTGTTTAAATACTTTTTAAAAAATTAAGGGTAACAACTGGAATATGAGGTATAATATAAAATTTCCAAAAAAACTACTAGAGGACACAAAATAAAACACAGAAAATGCTATCTTCCAAAAGGTTGCTGAAAAGAAAAAAACAATGCAAGAAGTCATGATAATTAGAAAAGTTGAAACAAGACAGCGAGAATAATCATAAACATCAAGAATTATATCAGTCTACATAGATAAATGTTGTTAAAAGACAGATAATCTCAGGTTGGAGAAATAAACAAAATCTAGCCATATCCAGTTTAAAAGGGACACATTTTAAACAAAATGACACATGAAACTTGAAAACAGATTGAGAAAGGCACATGAAGAAAATGCTAACAGAACTGAAGTCAGGTGTAACAATAGTAATACCAAGCAAAAGAAAACAAAAACAAAAATTAAAAAGGACAAAAGGGATATTTCATATTGGTATAACCCACCAGGAGGATATACAAATTACTGGATTATCATACCAATTAGTCAATTAATTATACCAATTATTAGATTAGTTATAAAAACATAACTGAAATAAATGAAATAAATATGGATAAGAAAACAAGAAGAAACTGGAAATCCACAACATTAATGGGAAGCCTTGACACACCTCTCACTCAGAAACCTAGCGATAGATCAAGTAGAAACATGAATACAAAAGAAGAGAATTGGTAGGACCCATGAGTTTGATACAACAGACATGTACACGCATGTATCCAACAAGCAGAGAATTGGCATTACTTAAGCATATATGGGACATGCACAAAATTTGACTGTGTAAAGTTACAAAAATCTCAACAAATTAAGAAAAGCAGAGAACATTAAGGCTATATACTCTGAACATATCAATACAATTGGAAATTAGTAATACTGTTGAGTGAAAAGAAGTTTTGAGAATTTCTCCATAAAATCTTTTAAAGTTTCTTTTCAATGACTCCAGGTTAAAGAAAAATATCAAAATTAAAATTACAAACTATTTAGAAATAAACAAGAATAAAAGCACTATTTAGTGGGGTGCCTGGCTGGCTCAGTAGGAAGAGCATGCGACTCAATCTCGAGGTTGTAAATATGAGCCCCATGTTGGGTGTAGACATTACTAAAATAATAATAATAATAAACTTTTTAAAAAAGCACTATATAGCAAAACTTTTGGAACATGGCCAAAATGGCACTGAAAGGAAAAATCATAGTCCAAGTAAGTGTATTAGAAAACTCAAGATGTTAGGGAAAGAATAAGAAGGTTAACTCAGGGAAAATAAAAGTGAATATAAATGTAAAAGCATAACTTAAAGAAATTTTGATAAGAACAAAAACAAAGAGAAAGGTAATGTGGATCCATAAAACCTAACGCAATTTATTTGAAAAGGGTACTAAAATAGATAAAACTTTGGGGTAGTCTGAGCAAGAAAAACAGATGGGAAATATAAACAATGTTTGAAACAATAGCTATAATAAATACATATAGGGAGGATATTTAATGTTGTACTAAATGTAGTTATGCATAATTTTCTGACAGTAAAATTTTGAAAATCAATACTTAATGAACTATTTTCTAGGGAAACACGCATCACTGAAATTGACAGAAGGAAATGTAGAAAACCTGAACAGACCAATAATCTGGAAAATAATCATAGATCTACCCTGTAAAAAAGGAACGGGGCCCAAAGTTAAGTAGACAAGTTCTATTAAACCCTCACTGGACAAGTTACTCTCGTGCACTATAAAATGCTCTGGAGCATAGCGAAAAAAGGAAATATTCTTCATTCATTTTGCAAATCTAGCAAAACTTCGATGCCAAAAATTGGGCAAAGATCCCAGAAAACAGAGAACTATGGAGCCAAGCTTACTTAAGCCTAGATGCAGAATACTAAGCAGAACATGAGCACTTCAAGTCCAGGAATGTGTTCAAAGAAAAGTACAGCATGAGTCATGACCAATAAGACTTTTCCCGTGAAATGAATATGGCTTAATATTATTTAATTTATTAATGCAATTCACTACATTAACAGATTGTGATATAAAAAT
Organism: Neomonachus schauinslandi; assembly: GCF_002201575.2. Taxonomy (NCBI): domain Eukaryota; kingdom Metazoa; phylum Chordata; class Mammalia; order Carnivora; family Phocidae; genus Neomonachus; species Neomonachus schauinslandi. The sequence goes on from NC_058419.1 coordinate 19,413,417, forward strand.
TATATGATCACCAATAATTTGATGCCCCAAATTATTTTCATGAAATTAGCTATTCCCAACATGATACACACCATTGTAGCAGATCATATTTTAGCACCCATAAAACATTACTGTTTTTTTTCAGTGCACTGAGCTTCCAGGTGTAACACATACTTCCAAGTTCTGCTCTTCCATGTTGATTACACCTAATTGACTATTTTAATGTGGTCCTTTGGGTTAATTCATCTTAAGACTTCACTCTTTTCATTTCCCTTTCTACAAGGTTCTATTTTTGTTGATTTGGAGTTTAGTTTCTATCTTATCATTTATTTGATCTCTCTAATAAAGTTTTATTGGCTTATCTTCCATGGTTCCTCAGAGTTCTTATATATAATTCAACCATGTTCACACTCTAAATTTTTTAAAATTTTGATTAATACCTAAATGTATAAAATAATGAATAAGTAGAGTCATGCTTAAAAAGTCCCTATCTGGGGGCGCCTGGGTGGCTCAGTCGTTAAGCGTCTGCCTTCAGCTCAGGTCATGATCTCAGGGTCCTGGGATTGAGCCCCACATCAGGCTCCCTGCTCGGCAGGAAGCCTGCTTCTCCCTCTCCCACTCCCCCTGCTTGTGTTCCCTCTCTCGCTGTGAATCTCTCTCTGTCAAATAAATAAAATATTTTTAAAAAGGTCCCTATCTGTGTCAATAGAATCACTGAATGATTAGAATAAATGAAATGAAAAACTTTTGATAAAGTTGCAACGAAACTACTAGCATATGTATAAATTGGCTTCAAGAGCAATTTGCCAGTATTTAATAAAACTGAAATATTCAGAACCAGCAATTCCACATCAGAGATATATACCCCAAGGAAATACTTGCACGTGTGTGCAAAGAGATGTCTAAGGTTGTTCATTGCAGAATCGTAACTGTGATCATTTGTAATCAACCTATATATTTATCAGTGGGAAAAATAGCTAAGCCAATGATAGTATATGCGTACTATGCAGCAGTTATTAAAAATGAGACAGTTTTATATGTACTGACATGAAAATATCCCCAAGACATGCTGTTGGATGAAAAAATCAATTTGTAGTACAACAAATGTGGTTTGATACCATTTATTTTAAAACTAACCCCCACAAAATAATATATATCTATATGTCTATAGATACATAACAATTATTTGGAATATTGCACTACAAATATAATTTCTATCTTGGAAGAGATATGAAGTAGAGGGCTGAAGGGGGATTTTGGTATTGTTTAACATTTTTACAATGAGAAGAAAAACACATATTACTTGTGAAATTTAAAAAATACATTTAAAAAATAAACAGACAAAAAGGTGACAAGGTGGGCAGTCAGGGGTTTTCCTGCAACTCCCACATTTTATAAGTGAAAAAAACCAACCTCAAAAGAAACTGAGTTATTGTCTCAAAGTCACACAGTTCATTAGTGGCAGAACTGGAATTGGAATCCAGACCCTTAGTCTCCCAGGCCAGGGAACATCACATAGGTAGTCATCCCCATTATTACCTAGAATCCCTCTTGTTCCACCAACAATAGGAGGCATTTTATGATGTTACCAGGATTGTCATTTGGGGATTATTAGACCAGCACCTTCTTTATAAATGCTATATAAGCCAAACAGAACCTTTTGGCCCCTGTAGAATGGAACACAACAAAACATCATTTTCTCCTACCACCTATTAACCCTAAGGCAAATTACCTTGGTAATCACAATACTGGATGTTTTTTTCTGTGATGAGCAAAGGGAAAATAATTCACAATAGACCTCATCTAATGCCTTATGGTGCTGAATGATTACTTTTATTAAATATGTTTCTGTTCAGGCTTTAGTGTTTGATCTATCTGCAAAGTCCTCTGTACAATTCTGAAAATATTTTCATTTATACTTTCTGAAAACTTCTTTAGCTCTTGAAACTGAATCTTTAATAACTGAAGTACAAAGGATACATTCTTTGGATAAATATTTTGGGCCCTTCACAACATGGCTCCAGACAACAGGAATTCTTCCCTCTACTACCCTACAAGAATTCTTGCCTCTAGTCACACTGGACTGGGACACTTAGTGTCCGTGGCCACCCCTTGGCCATTCTTACCCCTAGAACATTGTTCAGACTTATATCTCCCTCCAGTTTGGAATAGTCAACCTCACCCTTCTACCCACTCCCACAGAAAGGCAGTAGTACAGTATAGTGGTCAAAAGTATATGCTCTGTGAATTGTATAAGACTGTTGAATCACAGACCTGTACCTCTGAAACAAATAATACATTATATGTTAAAAAAAAGAAGATAGTAGGAAGGGAAAAATGAAGGGGGGGAATCTGAGGGGGAAACGAACCATGAGAAACTACAGACTCAGAGAAACAAACTGAGTGTTCTAGAAGGGAGGGGGTGGGGGGATGGGTTAGCCTGGTGATGGGTATTAAAGAGGGCACGTATAACTGGGTGTTATACGCAAACAATGAATCATGGAACACTACATCAAAAACTAATGATGTAATGTATGGTGATTAACATAACACAATAAAAAAATACATAGAGAAAAAAAGAACGTACAGAAGTAACACAGTAAGTAGCAAGCAAGCTTCTTGAGTTTTTAATAAGTAGTTGTGAAAATGATACTTCTTTGAGTATATGCCTTTGAATCTACCACTGAATTTGTTTCATGTTTCACTATGATGAAAAGTGGAAGTTCTGAATAGATTATGGACAAGTTTGTATGTTGGACTGGGGTGGATGGCAGATATATGTGTTTATGAATGAAACTTTGTGATTAATAAATGTGATTAAATCAAAAAAAAAAGCATACACTCTGGATCAAGACTGAAGTTCATATCCTGTCTCTTACACTTACTGTGTGATTTTTTTTTAAGATTTTATTTATTTATTTGACAGAGAGAGAGACAGCGAGAGAGGGAACACAAGCAGGGGGAGTGGGAGAGGGAGAAGCAGGCCTCCTGCTGAGCAGGGAGCCTCATGTGGGGCTCGATCCCAGGATCCTGGGATCATGACATGAGCCAAAGGCAGATGCTTAACGACTGAGCCACCCAGGCTCCCCTTACTGTGTGATTTAAGGAAATTTATTTAATGTATCTGATTTTCAGTCTCTTTGTTTTTAAAATGGCAATAACACAGGCGCCTGGCTGGTTCAGTCCGTAGAGTGTGTGACTCGATGTCAGGGTCATGAGATCGAGCCCCACGTTGGGCAGAAAGGTTACCTAATAAATGGTAATAATGATCCTACCTCATGTGGATGTTCTGAGGATATATAACTCCCTTAGCACAGGGTCTACAGCATAGTAAGCCATTATTATTATCCATCTTTCAGCAATACCCCCAAGCCCTTTTATCTTCAAATACGTGCAAGAGCACATGTGGTCACATGCATATATGAACTGACATATGAGCTTACCTGCACAGAGCTTATGCGCAGGAAGAGGCTGATTCTCGTCCTAACAACCAATCAGAATCAGGTCAATTGTCCAACAGCATTGTAATATCTTCCCTATCGTCATGCCTCAAAAAAGACAGAGGCACACCTTCAGTTCACCACTCCACTCTGCATGAACTAGAAGTATTCAACGGCTGAGTGTGAAGACATAAGAGATCTGCTGAGCCAAAAGTACTTCCAGAAAGGGAGAGAAATTACAGATGTCACCCCAAGCAACCATGCCAGAGTTGGGATTTGATAGGGAGGAGAAAGAGCCACCTCTACTCCAAAATATTTCCCCATGAGTCAAATTTACAGGTGCCTGAAATTTTCCCATTAGAATTTTAAGTCTGAAAGACCTGGAATTTGGAGACTTCTGCATGGGTTTCTAAAAAAATAAGCTGATTGTGGCATGAAAACCTTAAAAGAAAGACTTATTGTCTCCAAATTAACTGACTGGTCTTTATTAAAATGCAAATATGAAAGGTACAGCATTAAGTTGTTTTCATCTATTCACACCACAGTGTAAATTTCTATATCAGGTCTGTTCCAGAAAAACAACCAGAGAAAACAAGCTTTCAAAGAAGGAGATTAGAGGGGAGAAAAGGTCACTGCTGTGTACATGGGCACCCACCCCTAGGGAGAAAGACGGGAAAACGGTTGCATAGAGGACAGCACTTAAAGATCATGTTCTAATACAGAGACATTTATTTACAAAGCAGGTAAATAAAAAAAAAAGCATCCCATTTACTTCTTTACGAACCTAGGCAATCCACATTCTCTAGATTGATTGGATATGTTTGTACAGGATGATTTCTCTTAGAGAGGATCACATTAGTCAGTTGTGGGCTAATTTCCTGGCATATTTCCCAGAATTTCAATGGGAAAGAGCATTTGGGCATTATATTTTTCTGTTTTCTTTAAAGACACTGATTGATGACTCATATGATGAACATACCCTCCCTACCCCACAAAAAATAACCCTATTTTAAAAAATAAAGTATTGACTTTGAGCATTTGCTACTCATAGGAACCTGGGGAAGAGATGGGGAGGGGGTAACAGGGAGCCAGGTTGTTTCCTACAAAGATAAACCCTCACAACTGGACTCTCTCCCCACTCTAGTCAAAGTTTCCATTCTACAAATCAGTCCATAGTTGTATCACTGTTACCATATCCCATTGCCATTATCTACCAAAGTCTCTAATCTTCTAGAAATCCATAAGCTACAGAAAAGCAGAGACTATGGATTGATCATCAATGGACCCTCAACTCTGCATAGTATCTGGCACCTAAGAGATACTCAATGGAGTTGAATGAATGAATGTGCAAATGAAGGAATGAATGACTAAATGGAAATCAAGAAGTGGTGAGAACTCCTGACTCAGGTCATCTAAGGCCTATGGTGGGAACAGGATATTCTCCTATGGGAGAAAGAGAATGGATTACTTGCTGTCACCCTGAGTGAAAACAGATTAGAGGCCTCAAGATCAGGCACGACGGCAAGGCCCCTGGAGTTGTAACAGTCAAACAGAATGAGTCTTTGAAGGTCCTCCTCCCACGCTCCAGTGGCCTTCAGGAACCAACAACAACATCTCCTGGGAACATGTTGCCCTCAAGGCTCCCCACTCTCCTAAGGGAGTGGGAGAAGAACCAACTTTGGAGCTAGAAGACTGGAATGCAAATCCTGATTCTGTACTTACAAACTCTAATCCCTTGGGGAAGTCACTTGCATTTTGAGAGTCTCAGTCTCATTATCTGCAGAATGGGAATGACTAATAAAGTCTACTCTGCTGGGCTGTTCTGTAGATACAGTGAGTCAGCATATGTGAAGGCACGTAGTAGGAATTTAGAAAATGTTATACCTATCCTTGTTTTTCAGTGATACTGTTGGCCTAGATCAGGAACCCCTTAAAGCCCCCGAGACTCCAGGGGGCAGACAAACAGACTTTTTTTTTTAATCAAATCTGACATCTCAGATGTTAGCAAAGGCCTTGGGAGTATGTGTGGGAGGAAGAGGGGAACGGGTAGGAGTGGGGGGTAGAACCATGGAAAAGTGAAAGTAGCTAGGGAAAGAAAAGAACAGAAGTCCTTGTAATACTTTTACGAAAGGAAGGAGGAAAAAGGCAGGACAGAGAGGTTGATAGGGCAGAAGTTGTAGTTTGGGAGTGATCAAGGGAAACTAGAGAAGTCTTTGGAGTAAGAAGAGCAATGCCCCTTGGGTGTTTCCCCCCACCCCTGGTGGCTACCATGAAATAAGACCTTAACCGACTAAAAGGGAACCAGCAGGGAGCTCTCAGCCACACATCTTCACAAAAAGAAGTGTCATGTCCTGCCCCACCTCCCTCAACACAAGCACTGCCACCCCAAAGATTCTCCTAATCCCATTCTGGGCTAGAATGACTGGTTATGAGTTCAAGGAGGAGAGGGCAGATCTGTGGGGAGAAAAGAGGGGTCTGAGCATAATGAATTCACCTGACACTCACAGCCACCATGGCCCTGAGAAGGCTTGCAGTACTGTCCAGAGACATTGGCTCCCCTCAGAGGAAGTTCCAGTGAGAGGAATAACCATATGAAGGAGTGATTCTCAGGCATCAAGATACTGGAACAGTAAAATCTTTCCCCAGCGCTCACAGAACAACTCTAGAGGTACCTCCCCATGGACTTAATTCCCTAACCATGTGCCTAAAAGACAAAGGCCTACTATCTCTTCCCTTTGAAAATCCGTATTCCTTCTCAAAGCTTCCTCTTCAGAGACCTTCTTTGGGTCTGAGATAGCCAAATGGTTGCCATGGGAACCTGCCCTTCATTTGCCTCTAATCACCTGTTCTGGAGGGATAAAGCTTCAACTCTCATTTCTATTAGATTAGATCCCATCAATCAGTTATACTAATTTCTTATAGTGTTTCTGAGAATTTTGGCTGGAAATAGCTTTTATGTTCTGTTCATCTATGTATTACATACTGCCATCACCCCTGCCTGTTCCCTGTGAAAACCTGTATTTTTAAATACACTTGAGTCCAGTCAGATAGTGATTATAAAATTTAGCCCTCTAAAGTGGGTTTAATCTATCAGATGTCAAAGTTGAAACCTTATGTTGTCAAACTTCCAGTGGCTTTTTAAAATAGAAGCTAGAGAAATAAACATCTTGAATTAGTATTACAGGTGAACTATTAGCACACAAAGTTGTCAAGAGTCCCACTCTTGTGGAATTGGCCTCAGGTCCCTGTGTGTAACATAACACAGCATTGTATCTGAGGAAAAGTACATTTTCCAGATTCTTGGATTTGGTCTGGAAGAAAGATAGGAAACCCACAATCTTTCTCCTTTGCCACCCTCTTCTGTGCCTTTCTCCCATTACTGGGAGCTGAAGTTCTTATGACAGTAGAAATGTGAGTAGTTTTGTGCCTAGAGACGGAGTAAGATGGAAATTGCACTTCATCTCCCTGAGATGGCTTTCAAATTTCCAGTTCAACTCCTTCCGATTTCATGATGGAGCCCACAGTACCTGTCCCTGCTTCTGTCCCCATCCACCCCCTCTGCTCTTCTCACCCCAATCAATGCCTGAATAGTGCAAAGCACTCCAGCTGCTGACCCACAGCGGTTCAGAGGCCACTCTTCTTCCTCCACCCCCACCTTCCTGTACTGACCCATACAGAGCATTGTGCTTAGCACAAAGCCTTTTGTAGAAGCTTAATACATACAGACAATAAAGCAGGCACATTTGCATTTTCAATTCGGGGAGAAATTGGGTTAAGGGGAACTTCAATGCCAGAATCTTGGATAGGGAGCAGGAATAGAGTAAAAGACAGGGTCTTCAGGGAGATGGCCCAAGGAGGCTGGACTCAGGAGACTGGGAGAAGCAAACGGGGAAGCCAGGGACAGGAGAGGGGGACTGTAAGGAGGTGGTGCAGTGTGCATTAAGCTGGCTCTTACTTGTGACTTATTTGTGATTCAGATGAAGTCCAATTCCCAGGCACTGAAAGAGCTATGCCCCCTCCCCATCTTCTAAGGACATAAGAAAGATGAATACAGGAGGCAGACCCACGAGAGCTATGGAACACTTTGTAGTGAAGAAACTTAGGGCTACCTGCAGTGCAGTGAATTTTATTAGTGAGCATTATCTCTCTTGCTTTTCAGAAAATAACAAATGGCCTTAATAGCTTAAGGCATCGTTACCAACAAAATATATACTGCAACTTCCTTATAACATTTTTCTCTATAGAACAAAACAAGGCAGGTCCATCATGGACCCCATTAAAGTAGCTTTAGTTACTGAAGTACCAAAAACATCTTGCCATTAGGTGTTCCCAAGGCAAGAAACCTGAGTAAAGTGTCATTGTGATGCCACGGGTAATAAAAGCATCTAACAAAATGAGGTACTTTCTTTCCTTCACAGCAATGACTGTACCCATTGCTAACAGAACATACACTGGTCCAGACCCCCTCATGGCCGATAGCAACAAATCTGCAGAACAAAAGTGAGCATAGACTGAGTCAAAGTCAATATCCCTACTACATTAAATCCAAGTAAGGGCATATGAGGAATTTGATGAGCCCACAAAGAAAATATCATATATCTATATGCTTATTTATTCTTTATCTACTTTAAAAAAGAAACTTAAAAAACAATTGGTAGGGGGGTGGAGCAAGATGGCGGAGGAGTAGGAGACCTGGATTTCGTCTCCTCTCAGGAATTCAGCTGGATAGGGATCAAACCATTCTGAACACCTACAAACTCAACAGGAGATCAGAGAAAAGAAGAGCAACAACTCTCTGAACAGAAATGCGACCACTTTCTGGGAGGTAGGACGTGCAGAGAAGTGAATCTGAGGCGATCTTCAGGAGGATAGACGGCGGGGGAGGGGCCTCCGTCAGCCACTTCTGGCAAGTGATAGAGCCGCGGAGCACAAAATCAGAACTTTTAAAAGTCTGCTCCGCCGAGGGACGTCACTCTGGTGGCTAAGCGGGGGGTGGAACCCTCCGGGACAGTGTGGTCTCAGAACCCTCGGGGTCACAGAAAGACCGGGGGTGCCTGAGTGTGGCAGAGCTCCCAGGTATCGGAGCAGGGAAGCCGGCTGCAGAGGCGGAGCCCAGGCGCGGGCTCTCAGCTCGGGGTTGCCATAAACCGTGATCCGCGGCACAGTCGGGCCACTGCTCCTCCAGCAGGGACCCAACAAGCGGCAGATCCGGGGAGACTCACCTTCCTCCCCCGGGAGGAGCCGCACGGGAGTGCACCGCAGGGATCTGCTGGGTTTGGAGACTCCACCCGGGGTCGGGTGCCAGAGATAGAAACGCGCGGTCACAGGCCGGGTGAGCACGGAGTGCGGCTGGAGACCGGGGAGATGGGAGTGACTGACGGCTTTTCTCTGGGGGCTCACTGAGGAGCGGGGCCCCGAGTTCTCGGCTCCTCTGGGGCGGAGATTGGGAGGCCGCCATTTTCACTCTCCGCCTCCAAAGCTGTACGGAAAGCTCGCAGGGAACAAAAGCCCCGGAGAGCAAACCCGAGCAGATTAATTAGCCGGGAGGGGGCAAGGGCGGGGCAATTCCGCCTCCGGCAGAGACATTTGAAAACCACGGCAACAGGCCCCTCCCCAGAAGATCAGCGAGAACAGCCAGCCAAGACCAAGTTTACCGATCAATGAGAACGGCAGAACTCCAGCGCTAGGGGAATACCGCACATAGAATTCATGGCTTTTTTACCATGATTCTTTAGTCTTTCAAAGTTAATTTTTTTTTTGAATTTTTCTTTTTCCCTTTTTCAACCAACATCTTATCAATCCCTTTTTTTAAAAAACATTTTTATTTTTCATTTTTAGAGTCATATTCTATCCCTTCATAGTAGTTACCCATATTTTTGGCTTATATATATAAGTTGTTCTCTCTTTAAAATTTTGAGATAGTTTCTTCTAACAGATTAAAATATACCCTAAATCTCTAGTATATGGTGTTTTCTATTCCCCTGCCTGATCACATTCTCTCCCTTTTTTTTTCTTTTTTCTTTTTTTAAATCCTCTTCTTTCTTTTTTCAAACAACTTCTTATCAATTCCTTTTATTAAAATTTTTTATAATTTCCATCTTTACAGTCATATTCCATCCCTTCATCATATCAACCCTTATTTTTGTACATATATAAGTTTTTCTTTCTTTAAAATTTTGGGAGGCACTTTCTTCTAAAAGACCAAAATACACCCCAAATCTAGTGTGCGGCACTGATCTATATACCAGCCTGATCATATTTGATCACATTCTGCTTTTTTGTGTTGTTGTTGTTTTGTTTTGTTTGTTTTTGTTTTTTTTATCTTTTCTTTTTCTTTTTCTTTTTTTTCTTTTTCTTTTTTCTCTCTTTCCATTTCTTTTTCCACTGCTTCAGGTCTTTTCTGATTTGTTTAGAATATATTTTCTGGGGACGTTGTTACTCTGCTAGCATTTTGTTCTCTCATTAATCTATTCTCCTCTGCACAAAATGACAAGACGGAAAAAATCACCTCAACAAAAAGAACAAGAGGTAGTACCAACTGCCAGGGACCTACTCAATATGGACATTAGTACGATGTCAGATCTAGAGTTCAGAATCATCACTTTAAAGATACTAGCTGGGCTTGAAAAAAATATGGAAGTTATTAGAGAAACCCTTTCTGGAGAAGTAAAAGAACTAAAATCTAACCAAGTAGAAATCAAAAAGGCTATTAATGAGGTGCAATCAAAAATGGGGGCACTAACTGCTAGGATAAATGAGGGAGAAGAGAGAATCAGTAATATAGAAGACCAAATGATGGAAAATAAAGAAGCTGAGAAAAAGAGAGATAAACAACTACTGGATCACAAGGGCAGAATTCGAGAGATAAGCAATACCATAAGATGAAACAACATTAGAATAATTGGGATCCCAGAAGAAGAAGAGAGAGAGGGGCAGAAGGTATAATGGAGCAAATTATAGCAGAGAACTTCCTTAATTTGGGGAAGGAAACAGGCATCAAAATCCAGGAAGCACAGAGAACCCCTCTCAAAATCAATAAAAATAGATCAACACCCCGACATCTAAGAGTAAAACTTACGAGTCTCATAGACAAAGAGAAAATCCTGAAAGCAGCTCGGGAGAAGAGATATGTAACCTACAATGGTAGAAACATTAGATTGGCAACAGACCTATCCACAGAGACCTGGCAGGCCAGAAAGGACTGGCAGGATATATTCAGAGCACTAAATGAGAAAAATATGCAGCCAAGAATACTATATCCAGCTAGGCTGTCACTGAAAATTGAAGGAGAGATAAAAAGCTTCCAGGACAAACAAAAACTAAAGGAATTTGCAAACACAAAACCAGCCCTACAAGAAATCTTGAAAGGGGTCCTCTAAGCAAAGAGATACCCTAAAAGCAACATAGACCAGAAAGGAACACAGACAATATACGGTAACAGTCACTTTACAGGCAATACAATGGCACTAAATTCCTATCTTTCAATAGTTACCCTGAATGTAAATGGGCTAAATGCCCCAATCAAAAGACACAGGCTATCAGCCTGGATTAAAAAACAAGACCCATCAATATGCTGTCTGCAAGAGACTCATTTTAGACCCAAAGACACCCCCAGATTGAAAGTGAGGGGGTGGAAAACCATTTACCATGCTAATGGACACCAAAAGAAAGCTGGGGTGGCAATCCTTATATCAGACAAATTAGATTTTAAACCAAAGACTGTAATAAGAGATGAGGAAGGACATTATATCCTACTTAAAGGATCTATCCAACAAGAAGATCTAACAATTGTAAATATCTATGCACCTAACACGGGAGCAGCCAATTATATAAGGCAATTAATAACAAAAGCAAAGAAACACATCGACAACAATACAATAATAGTGGGGGACTTTAACACCCCCCTCACTGAAATGGACAGATCGTCTAAGCAAAAGATCAACAAGGAAATAAAGACTTTAAATGACACACTGGACCAAATGGACTTCACAGACATATTCGAAACATTCTATCCCAAAGCAACGGAATACACATTGTTCTCTAGTGCCCATGGAACATTCTCCAGAATAGATCACATCCTAGGTCATAAATCAGGTCTCAACCGGTACCAAAAGATTGGGATCATTCCCTGCCTATTTTCAGACCACAATGCTTTGAAACTAGAACTCAATCACAAGAGGAAAGTTGGAAAGAACTCAAATACATGGAGGCTAAAGAGCATCCTACTGAAGAATGAATGGGTCAACCAGGAAATTAAAGAAGAATTAAAAAAATACATGGAAACCAATTAAAACGAAAACACAACTATTCAAAATCTTTGGGATGCAGCAAAGGCAGTCCTAAGAGGAAAGTATATAGCAATACAAGCCTTTCTCAAGAAACAAGAAAGGTCTCAAGTACACAACCTAACCCTACACCTAAAGGAGCTGGAGAAAGAACAGCAAATAAACCCTAAACCCAGCAGGAGAAGAGAAATAATAAAGATCAGAGCAGAAATCAATGAAATAGAAACTAAAAGAACAGTAGAACAGATCAACGAAACTAGGAGCTGGTTCTTTGAAAGAATTAACAAGATTGATAAACCCCTGGCCAGACTTATCAAAAAGAAAAGAGAAATGACCCACATCAACAAAATCATGAATGAAAGAGGAGAGATCACAGCCAACACCAAAGAAATACAAACAATTATAAGAACATATTATGAGCAACTCTATGCCTGCAAATTAGATAACCTGGAAGAAATGGATGCATTCCTAGAGATGTATCAACTACCAAAACTGAACCAGGAAGAAATAGAAAACCTGAACAGACCTATAACCACTAAGGAAATTGAAGCAGTCATCAAAAATCTCCCAACAAACAAAAGCCCAGGGCCAGATGGCTTCCCAGGGGAATTCTACCAAACATTTTAAGAAGAATTAATACCTATCCTTCTGAAACTGTTCCAGAAAATAGAAATGGAAGGAAAACTTCCAAACTCATTTTATGAGGCCAGCATTACCTTGATCCCAAAACCAGACAAAGACCCCATCAAAAAGGAGAATTACAGACCAATATCCCTGATTAACATGGATGCAAAAATTCTCACCAAAATACTAGCCAATAGGATCCAACAGTACATTAAAAGGATTATTCACCACGACCAAGTGGGATTTATCCCAGGGCTGCAAGGTTGGTTCAACATCCGCAAATCAATCAATGTGATACAATACATTAACAAAAGAAAGAACAAGAATCATATGATCCTCTCAATAGATGCAGAAAAAGCTTTTGACAAAGTACAGCATCCTTTCTTGATCAAAACTCTTCAGAGTATAGGCATAGAGGGTACATACCTCAATATCATAAAAGCCATCTATGAAAAACCCACAGCGAATATCATTCTCAATGGGGAAAAACTGAGAGCTTTCCCCCTAAGGTCAGGAATGCGGCAGGGATGTCCACTATCACCACTGCTATTCAACATAGTATTGGAAGTCCTAGCCACAGCAATCAGACAACAAAAAGAAATCAAAGGCATCCAAATTGGCAAGGAAGAAGTCAAACTCTCACTCTTTGCAGATGATATGATACTTTATGTGGAAAACCCAAAAGACTCCACCCCAAAACTGCTAGAACTCATACAGGAATTCAGTCAAGTGGCAGGATATAAAATCAATGCACAGAAGTCAGTGGCATTCCTATACACCAACAACAAGACAGAAGAAAGAGAAATCAAGGAGTCGATCCCATTTACAATTGCACCCAAAACCATAAGATACCTAGGAATAAATCTAACCAAAGAGACAAAGGATCTGTACTCAGAAAACTATAAAATACTCATGAAAGAAATTGAGGAAGACACAAAGAAATGGAAACACGTTCCATGCTCATGGATTGGAAGAACAAATATTGTGAAGATGTCAATGCTACCTAGAGCAATCTACACATTCAATGCAATCCCCATCAAAATACCATCCACTTTTTTCAAAGAAATGGAACAAATAATCCTAAAATTTGTATGGAACCAGAAAAGACCCCGCATAGCCAGAGGAATGTTGAAAAAGAAAAGCAAAGCTGGTGGCATCACAATTCCGGACTTCCAGCTCTATTACAAAGCTGTCATCATCAAGACAGCATGGTACTGGCACAAAAACAGACACATAGATCAATGGAACAGAATAGAGAGCCCAGAAATGGACCCTCAACTCTATGGTCAACTCATCTTTGACAAAGCAGGAAAGAATGTCCAATAGAAAAAAGACAGTCTCTTCAACAAATGGTGTTGGGAAAATTGGATAGCCACATGCAGAAGAATGAAACTGGACCATTTTCTTACACCACACACACAAATAGACTCCAAATGGTTGAAAGACCTCAATGTGAGACAGGATTCCATCAAAATCCTTGAGGAGAACACAGGCAGCAACCTCTTTGACCTCAGCCGAAGCAACTTCTTCCTAGAAACATCGCCAAAGGCAAGGGAGGCAAGGGCAAAAATGAACTATTGGGACTTCATCAAGATAAAAAGCTTTTGCAAAGCAAAGGAAACAGTCCACAAAACCAAAAGACAACCGACAGAATGGTAGAAGATATTTGCAAATGACATATCAGATAAAGGGCTAGTATCCAAAATCTATAAAGAACTCATCAAACTCAACACCCAAAGAACAAAGAATCCAATCAAGAAATGGGCAGAAGACATGAACAGACATTTTTCCAAAGAAGACATCCAAATGGCCAACAGACACATGAAAAAGTGCTCAATATCGCTCGGCATCAGGGAAATCCAAATCAAAACCTCAATGAGATACCACCTCACACCAGTCAGAATGGCTAAAATTAACAAGTCAGGAAACGACAGATGTTGGCGGGGATGCGGAGAAAGGGGAACCCTCCTACACTGTTGGTGGGAATGCAAGCTGGTGCAGCCACTCTGGAAAACAGTATGGAGGTTCCTCAAAAAGTTGAAAATAGAGCTACCATATGATCCAGCAATTGCACTACTGGGTATTTACCCCAAAGATACAAAAGTAGGGATCTGAAAGGGTACGTGCACCCCGATGTTTATAGCAGCAATGTCCACAATAGCCAGACTGTGGAAAGAGCCAAGATGTCCATCAACAGATGAATGGATAAAGAAGAAGTGGTATATATATATACAAATGGAATATTATGCAGCCATCAAAAGGAATGAGATCTTGCCATTTGCAACAACGTGGATGGAACTGGAGGGTATTATGTTGAGTGAAATAAGTCAAACAGAGAAAGACATGTATCATATGACCTCACTAATAGGAGGAATTCTTAATCTCAGGAAACAAACTGAGGATTGCTGGAGTGGGGGGGGTGGAGTGGGAGGGATGGGGTGACTGGGTGATAGACACTGGGGAGGGTATGTGCTCTGGTAAGCGCTGTGAATTGTGCAAGACTGTTGAATCTCAGATCTGTACCTCTGAAACAAATAATGCAATATATGTTAAGAAGAAAAAAAAAGAAGAAGAAGAAGGTAGCGGGAGGGGAAGAATGAAGCGGGGGAAATCGGAGGGGTAGACGAACCATGAGAGACGATGGACTCTGAAAAACAAACTGAGGGTTCTAGAGGGGAGGGGGGTGGGAGGATGGGTTAGCCTGGTGGTGGGTATTGAGGAGGGCACGTTCTGCATGGAGCACTGGTTGTTATGCACAAACAATGAATCATGGAACACTTCATCTAAAACTAATGATGTAATGTATGGGGATTAACATAAGAATAAAAAAAATAAAATAAAAAAACAATTGGTAAATTACTGGTACAATTAGATGGAAATCTGTCAACAAAGAATAAAAGCAGTGCAAAGGGAAGATGGAGACAAAGTACACTAACCCCCCTCATATTTCTTGAATGCTGAAACAATTGAGCATACAATCTAGAACTGAGTTTCCTGGCAACCAAGGTGAAAATCAAAATACTATGTTAACACTTGGATTATGATAGTACCATTCATGCTAGTCTCCACATGGATTTTTGCAATATGCGACCCATTTGTCTCATGATCAATTAACAAGGGTACTAAGAAAGTATAATTGAATTGGGAGGTAGTAGGATTTAGAAAATCAAATATTTCTTATATCCCATTATGGTCGGCTCAGTGTACTTCTATAAAGCTATCAGATCAGCAGATCTTATATACTTCCCATGGACAATTAGGCCTTTTCTTCTGTTTGCCTGAGCACTACCAGTTTCCAGAGCTTCTTGGTCCTTCAAATCAGTGATACTCAAGGGGAAGACTCACCTGAGATCTGTTTCCTACATATTCCTGCTTCTTCCTAACTGTGGAGGCCAGGCCCAGCTCCTAATTTTCTGCTAGAGAATCCCCAGCATGATTCAGCTTAGAATTTGATGGTGCCATCATTGTTGCCAGAGGAATTCTCTGGATTCCCTGTTAGGTTTTTTTGTTTGTTTTTATTCCAAATTTTTATTTAAATTCTAGTTAGTTAACATATAGTGTGGTATTGGTTTCAGGAGTAGAATTTAGTGATTCATCACTTACATTTAACACCTAGTGCTCCTCATAACAACCTGTTAGGTTTTTGGATATGGCTGGTCAGTCCTCTTCAGAAGTTGTGGCTTACCCAGTTTCCCCAATTTTGGGGGAGCTATATGAGCTGTCCTTGGCTTCTTCCTCACCTCTGACATTCCTCCTCTCAGCAGACCCAAAATTTTTCACATGGCTGGAGAGTTTTTGTCAACCCTCTGGCTAGGTTGTGGAGGAGGGGTACTTCCATATGATGGGTTTCATTGCTTTCATTGTCTGGCCGAGGAAAGCAGACACATTCACTAAGAAAAGCAAACTTTTTTTCCTGGCCCTGATTTTGGATAAGAATTTGTCATGAAGTTTTATATAAGGAGGAGCATTGAACAATATAATATGTGATGTCCTGGAACAGGAACGAAATATGGGAAGCCAGCTGCGAACTCTACAAAAAACCTCAGTTCACAACTCTGCATCTGGTGCTCATAAATCAAAACCTCACTGAGCTTGTGATGCTGTTGCTGACACTCCAAGACCATGAAAATTTAGTCTGGGGCCAGGCACACCCCCACACTCCCATCCCAAACAGTCTTTTCATGGTTTTCAGAATCTGAGCGTCCCAAATTCCTACTTTCTACTCTCTTTACTAGGCTTTAGCTCAGACCTGCCAGATGTGGTTGAAGCTCTTCCTTGTGATAAACATCAGGCAAAGAACCTTGGGGAAAGGGATTTTTAAAGGTCTCTACATCCTAGATAGCAATATTCAGTGCTAAGGAAAAGAATTTGATTGTTATCAAGGAATGACCCTGTAACTCCTGGTTACTCTTCTTGGCAGACATCCCCAACTCGTCTCCTCCCTCAGACTGCTTGATTGGAGGAGGCTTTTGTCCTGGGGTGGGCCAACATGAGGGCTTTTCCTACAGAAGCCTTCTTTTCTCCGTTCTTTATTACCCTGGACTTCACTTTGTTTTAGCCTCACTTACCAACAATCAGGAGGTGCCTGACTGACCACAAAGATAGGAAAGGGAAGACTGAATATGGAGATGGAGAGGGAGAATAGAGCTCAACTAGAGATGGGTTCTAGCTGCTCCCCCCGCTTTGTCTATGGAGCCAGAGCCTCACCCTTTCCTCCAACTTCCTCTGCCAGGAAAACACCCAGGAAGACAGAAGAACAATAAGGCAACCATTTTGGAAAAGAGAATGGGAGAAACCTTCACCTCTAAGCCCTACCTTCCTTCCTACCTCTCTCTGCAGGGGTAGTATGCAAATAAAGAGACCTCTCCTCAGAAAGCAGGAGTCACCTGCTACGTCCCTCACTTCAATTCAAAACAATTCAAGTTTATATAACTCTCCTAACTTTATACATGCTTATGCCTTCTACTCTGTCTCTAATTCCTGAGGTCCCAGTTCATTTACTTGAGATGAAGGACAACCAGTTCCCACTATAAGGGTACAATTGTTTGTCATGGATGCTGTGGTCAGTTGACTAATGGCTCCCAAGGTATTCAGCTCCTAATTCCTGTAAACTCTGAGTGTTGCCTTATATAGAGCAAAGGAGATTTTGCAGGTGTGATTAGATTAACAGCCTGGAGATGGAGAGATTACCTTGGGTTATTCAGGTGGGCCTGATAGTCTCTTCTTTAAGCCAGTTTTAGGCCCTGGACATCTCTCACAAAGAGATTTGAAGATGCTAGGCTGCTGGCTTTGAAGAAGTGGGCATGAGCCAAGGAATACAAAGAATGCATCTCGAAGCTAGAAAAGACATGGAAACAGATTCTCCTCTGGAGCCTTTAGAAGGAGCGCAGCCCTACTGACACCTTGATTTTAGCCCAGTGAATAAATTTGTATTGCTTTAAGCCACTAAATTTTGTGGTAATTTGTTATAGCAATAGGAAACTAACACAAGTGTCTTCTGTTCTGCTTGTGTCAGGAAAATCAGCCACTCTCCTTCTCATGCTACAGAAGAAGCCCCATGTCAGGGATCTTCCTGAGAATGTGAGAAAAGTGGCCAGAAATTGTAGAAGCCTCAGGAAGGTAGAAAGAGGTTAATGAAGAGGGGGAAAGGAGCTATGAAAGAGAAGGTGATGTCTGAAAAAGGGCCACATTTGAAGGAAGGGGCCTATTCCCAGGGAAAGGCTGTGAGAAATTCATAGGCACATGGATTGGGGAAAGACTTCTCTGTAGCTCTTACTTTCCTTCCAAAAAATGAAGTACCACAAATCAGTGTCATCAAATGAGACTGTGTTTTAGAAACTCAGATAAAGACTAAGTTGAAACCACAGCTGTGCAATGTTAGGCGAGTCACTTTGCCTCTCTCACTTTCCATTTCCCTCATCCCTGCAGTGTATCAGGATAGTGATTCTTATTTCATAAAGTTGTTTGAGGGAATTAAATGAAAGAAGGGACAGGACATTACCATGACTGGCAGGTAGTAAGCCCTTAATTAACTTAAATTAATGGCCCTCACCTCCTTGTCCCCAGAAAGCAACTTTTAAGCACTCTGCTTCCCCTTTCTTGTTTGTCTTACCTTGGATGTAGGTAAAGGACTCTCCATCACCTACACACAGATACTGTGGAACTTGGCATATGGTACTGGGCTTAGTTTGGGGAGTATTAGAAGAAGTGAACTGAGAACAGATGTCCAGGGCCTAGAACTGGCTGAGAGAAGAGACTATCAGGTACAGCCACAGGTTGCCATGGCAACGAATTCACATCTTCCATTCAGGGGAGGGAGGGTGAGAGAAAGGACAGAAAGAGCAATAGGGCTTGTTCTGCAACGTTCTGGTTTGGGATTAAGGGAAGACCTGACAGAAGTCAGAGCCTCTATGCCCAACCTGGTGTCCTCAAAACTTGCTTTGTCCTCTGAGGCTCAGTCCACCTTGGTTAGGATCTCCCCTCCCAGAACTGCTTCTATTAAAGCAATGATTCAAGGTCAGGGAGGGCCTTTTTAGGGAAAAGATATTAGAACGTGGGGAATCAGGGTTACACTTGGAGTGTTCTGGTGCTCTTGGCATGGGGAAGAACTAGTCTGAGATACTTACCACAAAACTCTGAACACCCCCTCTGAGAAGGGAGTTCAAACTGGATCATAAGTGAGTGGTGATAGTTCTTGATCTGTATCCTTAAACTGGATGGCTAAAGCCACTAAGTCGCCTCAGGCCTTAACACTTCTCTGAGTATTTAACAAATCCTCTGCAGTGAAGTGTTGATTGGTAAGGAGATAGTTTTAGAGGACTGTGCATGCGTGCAGGGGTGTGTGTGTGTGTGTGTGTGTGTGTGAAATATATGAGAGGGTTGCCTACAGTAAGTGAAAGGATTGAAAAAGGAGGTGAGTGGTTACTGCTAAAACAATAGTTGTCCACTTGACTGGTATATCTAGAGCCATCGTTGGCTCCCAGGCACTTATAATAAAGTGAGTAGATCACAGAAAGATGGAGGAGGACATATACTTGACTGTGATGTTGGTCTTTGCCTTTTAGGCTAGCCAGGATTCTTTCACTGAACCATTCCTATGTTTTCAACTACATCAGTTCACCATACTTTCTTCTTAAAACTTCTCAAAACTTGAGAAAAGCCTCCATCCCTTGATGGAAGAAAAAGATCATGGATTTTGGAGCTTGGCAAATCTGAGTTCACACTGTAGCTCTTGAGTGGGAAAATTTACCCACCATTTACTAGCTGTGTGAATTTGTGCAAGCAGATTCTGGCCCTCAGTTTATTAATCTGTAAAATGTAGGTAATACTACACATATTGAGAGATTGTAAGTATTAGCAACAATACATGTAAAGTGATGGGCATAATAAATGACATCCAGTAGCAGTGTGGTGCAGAGGCAAATGCATAGGCTTTATAGGGGGAAAGCCCTGAGTTCAAATCCCAGTTCTTCCACTTATGACCTAAGCAACTTCAGGCAGGTCATCTAACCCTTATGGGTATATGAATTTTCTATGTCTTCTATGGGCATTCTTGTTCATGTCTTTTGGTGAACTAATGTGCTCATTTATCTTGGGTATATACCTGGAAGTAGAATTGCTGGATCATGGGGTATGCATATGTTCAGCTTCAGGAGATATTGCTTGCCAAATGTTTTCAAAGTGATTGTACCAGTTTACACTTTCTCCAGCAGAGTGTGGACAATCCAGTTCCTCCACATCCTCACCAACTCTGGTGTCATTTATTTTTCTCATCTTCTCCATTCCAGTGACTGTTGTTCTGTAATACTTTTATTCACTTACTATGACATCATGACTCATGCTTCATAGCGGTTGTTCTAATTCTCGTCTACTTATTCAGTTATTTATTCAAAAACTATTTATTGAGCACTTTGTGTGCCAGGAACTTTGCCAGTTGCTGGGGACACACTCCTGAAGCTCTCAGCCCTATGCCCACTCTCCTTTCCTTCTGCAGATAATCTACTGGCAACACCAAGACCAGTCAGCATATGGCATACAAACTTCCTTGAAAATTCAGAATGTTTCCAGTTTAATGTCATCTCTCCATCTCTAAATATTTATGTAACTTCAGTTGGCCTCTTTTCTTTTTTTTTTTTCATTTTTCAAAGAAGGTATCACTCCCATATTTGCCAAAGCAAACATTCCGCCTAGCTCTTGATCCTACCCTTTTGTACATTCATCAGGATCTTGTTCCAACCACTATTACTCCCAATCTGACCCCAAGTCTTTAATCTCTACATGTGCACTAGCAAATGTTAATTAACATTTTCCTTCATGTTAATTAACTTTCCTTCCTAGCTAACAAGTGTGCTAGGATCATGCTTACCCTAAGAAGGTCTTTCAATAATCCTAATACCCCTTAAGTATCTATTTTGTTCCTTTAATTTCACCACAAAAATTCTTCTGAGCATTCTCTATAGCCATTGTCTCTGATGTGTGACCCCTACTCTCTCTTCATCATCCTCTTGAAATCTTGCTCTATTATGGAACTGCTCCTTGTCAATCACTAAAGATCTTCTAATCACCCAAATCAATAATATTTTCTCATCCTCCTTTTTCTCTGACCCCTCTCCTATATCTACAATGTTGATCACTCCACCTTCCCCAAATCCCTAATCCATTATTTCTGGTTTCCTCCCTTCCCAATAGCATTTATTGCCAATCTCCATATAACTGTCCCTCTTTGCCACATCAACTCAATGGAAACATCCCCCAAGCTTTTACCTTTGGCTCTTGTCTCTCCCCACATTAATCTTAGTCATTTCCATAGTTGCAGGATCACTTTTTATAGATTTCTCCCAGCTTCAATCTCAAGTCCAAACCAGCAGTCCCACAACTCCATGATGGCATTACCATTCTAGTTAGAAAGCCTCCACACCTCAGTGTCACTTATTTAATTCTTACCTCTCTGTCTCCCTCAACCCCCATATCCAGTTAGTCACGATTTCTTTTTCTTTTCCCTTCACAATGTCTCTCCTTTGTCCATTCCCCTCTTTGGTTTTCTTAGCTCAAGTGCTTAATACACTACGTTACACCCAGACTATTATATTGCAATAGCCTCTTAACTGCCTCCAGTGTCTCCCCTTTCCCATCCATCCTCTGTACTGCTGACAGACTAATCTTCTTAAAGTACCACTTTGACTGTCACTCCACTACTTTAAAACTTCCCATAGTTTCCCGTTGTTTACAGGATCCAGCCCCCACTCCTTGGCTGCCAATAAGATGCTCCACAGTTTGGCTGCAGCTGCCATTCCTCCTTTCCACATGCTCTATGCTCTAGCCACACTATGCTTTTGTTGCTTTCCATACCCTGACTGGCAAATAGTTTATTGGTTAGTTGCTGCATCGGCTCTGGACTCAGATAAGCCCAAGTTCCGCCACTTCATAGTTGTGTGATGTTGGACAATTTATACAGCCTCTCTGGTCTCAGTTTTCTAATCCATACTGTAGGTACAATAGAGGAATCCTGCCCCATAGGATTATTATAAGGACTAAATGAGGCAATGCATCCAGAGTGCTCAGCACAGTTCCTGGTGCATTGAAAATAACAACAAAAAGGGCAAGAATTTGCTATAATTGTACCCGTATTATGCCCATCTCCTCTCTTTGCTCAGTCCATTTCTTCTTTCCTGAATGTTCTTTCCCAAACTCACCTACTGAAGCCTTTCAAGGAACACCTCAAATACTATTCCCTTTAGGTAGTCTTCTCTGCTTCCTCCAACCTGAGCACTTTGCTTGAATCCCTCTCTTGGCATTTTTCATCCCACCTTGGAATAAAGCTATCAGCCTCCTATGCCAGGCAAAGCAAAGCTCTCCACCCCCCCCCAAAACCA
Organism: Neomonachus schauinslandi; assembly: GCF_002201575.2. NCBI lineage: Eukaryota > Metazoa > Chordata > Mammalia > Carnivora > Phocidae > Neomonachus > Neomonachus schauinslandi. The sequence goes on from NC_058419.1 coordinate 19,435,617, forward strand.
TATTCTAATTATGTCTGTATCACTCACAGCACCTATCAGAGTAGGTGGTACAGAACAGACACTGAGTAGCTATCTGTTGCCTGACTGTGGCTTGAGAACACAGGCTCAAATGGTGAAAAGAGACCATGGAGAAGGTTCAGAGATTGGTAAACCATGACTATGGAGTTATTAAAGTTGCTAGTGGTGGCACTAGCACCCTCCCTCCTTTTATTTCTCTCTTCCCCTGTCTCCTACTCCTACTTATTTTCTTTTCCATCTTGTTCTTCTCCAGACTCTGTGGTCCTTACGATTGCAGTGTGCACCATGGCCATTATTTAATCCTGCTGATAGCCCTTGAGAGGAAAGAGGTTCCTATAACAGCCTCAGATCTTGTCCCTTTGTCCTTACCACTTAAGCTTTGATGAAAACCACCCTCCTATCTACTACAAATTCTTACAAGAGGGGTTCATTAAACTTATGATCCAATTCTCCATCTGGAACCTCTGATAAAAATACAGAGCAGGAAATTAGACTCCTGTATGTAATAGCACTTACTAGGCTGCCCAGATACCAATCACCACTCTGTATCAATAACATTCTTCAGCTCTTGAAGATTGCCTAGCTCAAACTTTGTTTTTAGTCTACAACTGAACTTTGAAAACTAGTCATCCAATTTCCAGACTTTCCCTCCTTGCCATCTTCTAAATAAGTCCTGCTAAGTACAAAGTTGTGACCATGTGCAATCACCTGTAAGCTTGATCGGTGTCTTTTGAATTTTCAACCATTCACCAAGCCATGTGATTAGAGAGACAAATAAGATATGATCAGCCTTTTGCCCCCAAGGAATTTACAGTCTTGTAAATTAAGCTTTTATGAACTTTGCATTTTACATGCTGCTTGCTGAGAAACATTGGCTCTCTCAGCTCCTGACTCCTAATCACAGCATTACTGTTCTTCCAGCTGCCCTTCTTTCTTTTTTTTTAAGATTTATTTATTTATTCTAGAGACACACACACACAGAGAGAGAGCAGGAGCAGGGGGAGGGGCAGAGGGAGAGAGAATCTCAAGCAGACTCCATGCTGAGCAGGTACCCCAACATGGGGTTCCATCCCAGGACCCTGAGATCATGACCTGAGCTGAAATCAAGAGTCAGATGCTTAACTGACTGAGCCACCCAGGCGCCCCAGAAGATATACACCTTTTAAAGGAGCACATCTATTATATAATTCGAGATATACCTATAGTGGGACTCTGCATGTAGCAGACATTCAGTAAATATTTTCTGACTGAAGAATAGAATGGAAATCTAAAATGCAGCCATTTTCCTTTTGAGTATATTCAATAACTTGAATTAACAGCTTTAAAAGGTTGTCAGATGTCTGAGGTATCTGTTTTAATGAATAAACATAAATCATTTGTAATCCCCAATATTGATTTATACTAGGTGTGCTCAGTTCTCTTGAGGAGGTTAAGCGCGACCCCTGAAACCTTGTTTACAATATTAATTTTCTCAGTAAATTCTTCCTTTATAGCTAGTGCAGTAGTGAGGTTCTGTAGCTTGTCATTCATACAATCCCAAATTCATAATGAGTTTAAGAAACGCAACTGCAGATCAGACCCTGAAAAGAAGGACTGATATTTTGGAAGGGTCTCCTAGCAGTATTGAATCAAGGTTGTGGGGAGGGGAGGGGACAAAAGTTTGAAAATACTTTTGGTTAATTGTTGATTCCTTACTGAACATACTCAAGAAGAAATAATTGTATTTCCAGATCTTTAGTCAGCAAAATATTAAATGCGTACTGTGTGCAAAGGTTTCCACCACAGGTCTATATTCAGTTTTATATTAGATGAGCTCCTCAAAAATCAATGTGTATTTAACTACAAATTAAAGAGTAAATAATTTGAAAGGAACTTCTAGAAGTACTGAACTAGAGGTGAAGAGAGAGGAAAAGGGTTCAGAGACAAGATGAAAGTGGAGTCAACCAAGGTGAATGAACGAGAGAAAGAAAGAGAAAAGGTAGTAGCTGCAGATCAACCTTTTCCAATATCTCAGTGTTGCTGAGGGTTGGCCCTGTTCAGCACAACAGGAAAATTTGGCTTTCAGAGTAGTAATTGGCTCCTCTGAACCCACAGACTTCAGAGTTCAGGTTTCGGTGAGAAATTTGTTAGCACGAGACATTCTGGATGTTCTTTGTATACTCTACCATTTTATTTAACTTTCCCAGTAGAGAGGGAAAATCTTACCCTTGGGAAAGAGACTTATGAGTAGTTGATTTTCATGAGAACAGCACACTGAACAATCAGGCAGGACCTGACTCCCTAATGGGAGGACGTTAAGGTAGGATATTAAGTTGGGCAGTTAGAGCAACACCTCGACTGAGAATGTTCTTGAATGTGGATCCTGATTCTCTGTCAGTATAAACAAAACATCCAGAACCATGGGGTTATGGTGGCCAGTCCTTCTATGGAGGACAAGGACAATGAGAGGTAAGAAAAATCTATTTAGGTTTCTGTCAGCAGTGACCAAAATAAAGCTTGCAGATTTGAGCTGGGATGGGAAAAAAAGTTATACCAATAAATACTTACTAAGATCTTACTGGGTGCTCACTTCTTGTGCTAGATCTGTGAAGGAAATCAGAGGACAGCAATTGAAAAACTCCAAGATTGCACCTACTTTTCAGGCACTTATAATTTTGTGAGGGAGACAACACATGAAACGATATATAAATGTATAATCATAGCCATATATATATATATATATATATATATATATGTACACAATGTAAAATGTGAATGAGATTGAGCACTTATGGAGTGCTGGGTACCTCACCAACACTTCATATGGATTATCTCATTCAACCCTAATGAAAACACTATGAGGTAGTTTTATTATTGTAAGTGTTGTTTATTTTCCAGCTGAGAAAATTAAAGCACCAAGAGGTTAAGTTACTTGCCCAGAGTCACACAGAGTATGTGGTGGAGCCAGAACTCAAACTCAGGTCTGTCAGACACAAAAGATCATGCTCTTCCCTACTCCAAAATACTACTTCCCTGTGACATGATAAATCCTCTAGTATGGACCAAAGAAACCATGTGACTGTGACTATTGCAGCTTTCTCACTGTGGTAAATTTGTCACGATCCACGAAGAAGAGGAGTCTGGAAGCAGAAAGCTTCAAAAAGAAAATGTGAGTGGTGACAGATACAGCTTTTGAATGCTACAGGGTAGGGATTAGAGAGAAGCAAGTAGGAGGGGCACTGAGATTTTTCCCATTGTCACAGTCAAACACCAGAACGATGAGTGAAAGATGAAAGAAAATAAATGTCACTGCTATTCAGATGCCTGGCACCCTGAGCATATGAGCAGAGAAGTATTAAAATGATGGATCAGGATATTTCAGTTATCCTGGATATAAGGGAATGGAGCAGGCACAGAAAGTGTGGCAAATTCTCTTTCGTGACTCAGAGGACAAGGTAAACATAAGAAGCCAATTAGAAAAATATAACTTGTTCAAAGGTAAACTCCTCATTCAAACTGGGTATTTAGCATTGTGGAGACCAATTATTTTTTTCTAGAATGGTTTATTGACGAAATGTTTTCTGAATTCCATCAATTTCAGATTGTGGCTATAAAGTAATAGCCATAATTAGAGTCTATATTTATAGGGTAATTGAGAAACTACATTTAAACAGATTATTTAGATCCCCAAATTTTTATATGAAATATCTTAGTTGAGACTAAAAGTATGAGCTCATTATCCTTTGCACAATTTACCGGAATAATTGTTGCTATTCTTCACATTTAGGCTAGGTATGTCACATAATGACACATCACGTATCATTTGGCCCAAGATATTTCTTGGCCCATTTCATTGTCTGTCGTGTTGACAAATGGAACAGAACAGGAAAAAAAAAAAAGTATTTGACACCAAAGAATATAGTCGAATAGGAAATATCTGTCACCAGGTCTCAATAATGTCTATCTCCAGTCTGCTTCTGGGTCTCAACAATGTTTCAGGCATTTCAGTTTTGCCTGTCTCCAGATCTCAAGGTGCATAAACACAAATAACAAAATCATTTCTCACATTAATGTGTCATTGAATTTAAATAAAAAATTTAAAATAAAAAAGTGAGCTGTCTATAATGTTCCACAAGTTGTATTCAAAGGAAAAAGGATATTTTAACCAAAATTTCCTGCTGCATGGTACAAACAGGAATTATTCAAGAAAGACACCACTTATATAAGAGTTGACCCAAAAAATCAACTTCCTCTACTGGTAGAAGAGCTAGTATAGTGCCAGTTAAGGATTTCTTCTCTGCCCTTTCAGAGTCTGTCTCTGGGTAGTTTTCCTGCTCACCAGCCTTTTCTTTCTCAGACATCGCTTTCAGGAACAGGTTTATATGTATTTGGACCAAGGGATGACTTAAAGAGTGAAGCTTGGGTTATCCAGATGATCTTCTGCACTACCAATTAACCCTGACATCTATCATTAAACAATTGTCCCAGATATCAGCCTGGAATAACTTTGGGGAGAATAAAGATCTAAGAGAACATTTGACTGTTGTGCGTTTGTTGTTTAATTTTTTTGTTTTATGGATAGAGGTAGGAGTTTGTAGGGAGGGAGAACACTGGATATCTGATGTTTTTAGAATGTACAACATGATGATTTAATATACACGTATTATGAAGTCATTACCACAATCAAGTTAATTAACACATTCTTCACTCACATAGTAACTTCTTTTTGAGGTGAGAACACTTAAAATCTACTCTCTTAGCAAATATCAAGTATACAATGCAGTATTAGTAACTACAGTAATCATGCTGGGCATTAGATCCCAGATTTATTCATCTTATTACTGGAAGTTTGTACCCTTTGACCAACATCTCCCTATTCCCCTCACCCCTAGCCCCTGGTAACCATGGTTCCACTCTGGTACTATGAGCTCATCTTTTTTAGATTCCACATATAAGTGAGATCATACAGCATTTGTTTTTCAGTGTCTAACTTATTTCACTTAATACAATGCCCTCTAGGTTCATCCATGTTGTCAAAAATAGCAGGATTTCCTTCTTTTTTAAGGCTGAATAATATTCTGCTGCATATATGCACACCACATTTTCTTTATCCATTCATCTATCAGTGGAAATTTAGGTTGTTTCCATATCTTGGCTATTATGAATAATGCTGCAATGAACATAGGGAGGACAGCTATCTCTCTGAGATAGCAATTTCCTTTCCTTTGGATATATACCCAGAAGTGGGACTGCTGGATCATATGGTATCTGATTGGTATAGCCGGATCATTGCTCTCCTTATCAAGCTATATACTTCTCCCTTCCAGAGTTGTAATCTTCACCTGTTTTTTGTTTTCCTCCTCACCACCCCCTATTCTAAGAGGTTTCCCTGGATTGACTCTAGAAGAGGTAAGGAGTTTGGGCTTCCATAATTAGTCTCCTACTTCCTAGTTATACTGCTACACTTGCAATTTTATGATTGTACTTTTGCAACTATTAACATCTCAGAGGTGATGGGAGGAGGTAAATTTGGGGGTTTTATTTTATATTGGGCACCAAACAATTTTTCATGCTAATGAATACCTTTTGGTGGTTATAAGGACATAGGAGAATTAATACCAGGGCAAAATCTGATTAAGGATATACCAGGAGTAAGAGTATATGTTTAATTAGATTTTCTGGGTAAAGGAAAGTTAAGAACAAGCTGTTTTCTACCATATTTGCAAAAAAAAAAAAAGATCCACTAAGATATCTGAGTCCACTGTCCCTGCCTAGTAAATCAAGTATAATGATATACTTGAATCATTCTTTACTGATTGAGGATATTTCAGAGCCTCTGACCATTATTTTGAGCATTAATTCTGACTGGCCAGAACTACAAAAGGAGATGGAGAAGACAAAAAGAGTAGGACTGAATGTATTCTGACCCTAGGACATCTCCTGAAAATTGTTTTCTTGACTAAGCTCATTTCATTATCTGTCTCTCTCTCTCTCTCATGTAAAAGCAAAATGAGACAAAACAGAATTTTTTAAAAATCTCAGATAATTGAAAGCTCTGGGTAGTTGGATTGCCATTAATAAAGGTTTTGTGGAGACTCATGATGAAGGGAGTCTAACAGTCCCCATGGAATTATGCTTTCCTGTGCTTCATTTGCAGAGGATGCTCCTGATATGCTGTTGCTAACCCTGAGCTTTGAGGAATTTCTACAGAGTAAGTCAAGAGTTCCATTGACACATTCACTGTCTTCCCTGGTCCCTTTTGAAACCAAGGGCAGGAATTTGTCAGACTTTAGCTTAAGAGTTTGCTGTGTGACCACAGTGAGAGCTCTGTCTACTTGGGGCTGGGGCCCTGTTACCAGATTGTTGACCCGTATGAGGATTGAAACTGTCATCCCAGCCATGGATCATACCCCACTAGATCTTTTGAAAAGGCAGGAAGGAAAAAAGGAAGGAATGAAGGAAGAAAGACAAAAGAAAATCCCCCCCAAACTAAATTACCTACTTGGTCTTCCCATCTCAGGAAAAGACATGATCATTCATATAGTTGCTTAATCCATGTCATTTCATTAAACTTTTTTATTAAAGTATAATATGTATACATAAAAATACAAAAAAAGTATCAGTTCTCCTATGTAAAAAACCCTAAATTTAAAAAAAAGGTATTACTGAAGTATAGTTGATGTACAATGTAATATTAGTTTCAGGTGTACAACACAGTAATTTGACAATTCTACACATTATCCTGAGCTTACCATGGTAAATGTAGTCACCATCCATCACCGTAGAATGTTATGACAATATTATTGACTATGCTCCCTATGCTGTGCTTTTCATCTCCATGACTTATTTCTTTTATAACTGGGAGTTTGTACCTCTTAATCCCCTTCACCTATTTCACCCATCCCTTCACCCACCTCCCACCAGTTCATTTTCTGTGTTTAAGAGTCTGTTTGGGCTTTTTGTTTGTTTTATTCTTTAGATTCCACATATAAGTGAAATCATATGGTATTTGTCTTTCTCTGTCTGCCTTATTTCACTTAGCATACCCTCTAGGTCCATCCATGTTGTAACAAATGACAAGCTTTTATTCATTTTTACTAAAAAGCCCCCAAATTAATCCACCTTGCTCCATCCCAGCCTGGTCCTAGCCACCATCTCTTACCTGGATTACTGTATTACCTTCCTCACCAGTTTTCCCACTGTCCTTATTAGCCCCTTACAGTCTATTCTTCACATAGAAGCCTAAGGGATTTTTTCAAAATGTAAACCAGACCACACCTTCTACAAACTCACCTCCTATCGCTCTTCCCTCAGAGCCTGCCTCACCTGTTGCTCTCAAGCCACAGTAGTTGGTTTTGTTGTTTGCTTGGTTGTTTTACTTCTTCCAGTGTTCAGGTGCTCGTCTCACTTAGGGCCTTTGCACATGCCACCTTTCTACCTGTAATACCTCCCCTCTGATTGTTCTCATTGCTGGCTACCCATATTCCTCCCTGAACATCTCATTTCCAGGCATATTATTCTTTGAATTAGGACCCCATATATCTCCCTCATAGCATTTATCACAGTAGTAATTTTACAGTTACTTTTAAGATCACCTCCGCTACTGGGATGTAAGCTCTGGGAACATTAAGACCATGACTTTCTTGCTCCAGATTTTATCCCCAATGCCTACCTCGCCCAATATATGCACATAGCAGGTGTCCAGAAATATCTGGTAAGCGAAGAAAAGACTGAGTGAAAGAATGAATAGAATTCTCAGCTGAAGCCTCTTTTTTGCATCAGCATGAATCTGTCTTCCCTGCAAGAAAAGAGAGGATGGGAGAAGATTTAGGGAGGCTGGTGTGCCTTTGAATTTGGAGGCACTAAGGAGCGCGCCTGTAAGCTAAAAGGGGAAATCAAGTTTATTTCATTATTAATTAATGAGACTTGGGATTGAATGATAAAAATCTAATGATGTTAATGTCAGTTCTGAATGCTGGCTGGCAGTCTCTGAAGACAAGGTAAAATGGTAATAGGACACTGCAGTTTAATCCCCCAATTAGGAAGCAGCTGTCACCCCCAGGGACAACTCTAGTTGCTGATTGATTTTCCTTATACACTGTAATTATATTCAGTACCAAGTTAGGCACCCTAAATGTGCTGGATACCCCATTATAGGTGAACCTTCCTTTACACAGGCCCAGTGTATTAACAATCCAATTTATCCAAAGGGTAAATTATGGAGAAATTTTTTCATGTCACAGAAGCATTCTTAATAAGATTCCTTTGAATAGCCAGTTCCCTGAATGGATTTAAAATAGGATTTCATTTACAAAAAATATGACTTAACTGTAACCTGTTAGGGACACATTGTCATTACCAAAGCAAAGCAGCAAAGATGGCTTTGCTTTATTCCTTGGCTAGACAGAGGCTACAGCTTAGAACACCAACTAAATCGAGGCCCTAACTCTGGCCTCACACTAACCCCTAATTTAGGCCACAACACAGCCTGATTTTCAATTCTATCACAGCCCAGGTGCTAAGACAAGACAGCCATTTCACAAATATGAGTCTTTGAGCTCTGGCTGGGGGAAAGGGGGCTTGTGGGGAAGGGAGAGCTGCAGCCATGACTCACTGCAAACCCATCCCTGCTGCTGAAAAAAAAAATAACTCTAAATGCACATCCTACTGCTTGTGAGTCAGGAATGTCATTTTCATTTATGAAGGATGGAACATTATTTTTCTCTAACATTTCAAGTGAATAACTTTACATACATTTCCCCCAATTTCCATAGGAATTTGATGCCATGGAAGCAATCAGCTACATGTCCCCAGAGCCTGGCAGAGAGTCTTATTTTTCTTACAGGTACATTAAGATCAATATCTCTGAATTCTCCTCCTCCTTCTAATTATGTTCCTGGTGAAACCTACCCTGATTTAGGTGTTCAGTGGGAGACAGGGTGGTCTGAAATTCCTGATGTTATTGTAGGATCCTGGACTCATGCTTTCATTGAGTCTCAAAAGCTGAGTTTCAGAAGTTCAGAGAAGCTCCTGCATGACGTCCCTATTAAGAAGTGTTTGCCTCCCACTATGAGACTCCCAAAGGTAGACTTGTCACATGTTACGTCAAGGAAAAGAGTTGAAAAGAGCAGAGGAGATGCCCTCTGTGTTCACTCTCCAGGGCATAGTTTCTGATTCTGCTACAAGTATTAGATAAATATACCTAGTAGAACAAAACAGAAAATTCGTTTCGGAGGAGAAAAGATAAAACCTTTGGTTTCAATAGTATATGGCATTTCTGGTGCTATTTCTTCCCTCCAGGAGCACAGCTCTTTCTCCAATTGGCGATATTTCTCTCTTTTTTTCAGGTCTAATGTTTGAATCTGACAGACACAGATAATCCGACCATGAACAAAGAATTTCTCTTCCTGGAATCTGGGAATCTCTATGGGCTACGGTCTTTTCGTGTGGGGATATTTCTGGGCATCTATGTAGTGACCATGCTGGGGAGCATTTTCATCCTCACAGTCATTTGCTTTGAGCTCAACCTCCAAACCCCTACATACTTCTTTTGGTCCAATCTTTGCTTCCTTGAGATCTAGTACACTACTTCCATTGCCCCTAAGATGTTATAGACCCTCTCTCAGATCCTGGGGCAATTTCTTTTGCAGGTTGTGTGGTCCAGTTTTACCTCTTCAGTTCATTGCAGTAGTCAAGTGCTTTGTTCTGCCAGTCATGTCTTCTGACCACCACCTTGCTATCTGCAGCTCCCTCCAGCACCCATCCCTCATGAACCTCCACACATGCATCCTATTTGCCAGTGGGTCTTGTCTGGATGAGTTCCTAACCCCTGTGGTCACTGTTGCCATGACTTTCCAGCTGCCATTCCATGCAGCCTATGAGATTGACCACTTCTTCAGTGACCTGGCTCCTGTACAGAATCTGGCCTGTTCTATCTTGAGATGGTGGAGAAGGCCACTTTCTTCCTGGCCTCCTTTGTCCTGGTGCCAGGCACTAGACTAAGTACTTGGAGATTCAGGCCACTGCTGTTCCCTCCTTCCAGGGAACTGGCCAGCAGAGCAGGGATCCTCCCTCAGGCCCTAAAACATAAGCCTTTGGGACTTCCAGGTTAATCCTTGCATGATAAAATTGAGTTTGCCAGACAAAGGCAACTCCATCACGCTATACCACCATATATAGATGACTTTTAGGGGAAAATGTGAAAGACCAAATTTGTATGCCACAAAAATCTCTCTCTCCCTCTCTGTCTCTTTCTCTCTCTCCCTCTCTGTCTCTTTCTGTCTTTCTCTTTTATAGAAATATCTGTTGGTGCTAAGGTTTTTGGCTGCCTTATGTACATGTGCCCATGTGTACACAACATATGCACACACACATACACACATTGTTATACACACATAGTCAGCATACCCTTCCCATCCAAACTTATTGCATATTACTTACTATTATACCCTCTTAGCTTCTGCCTAGTGATGCCCTTTACTGTGTCTCTCCTCAGGCTTCATGCACATTCACCTTTCTGTTATTTCTTACATCATCTGCCCCTCCACTGAGCAGAACTGACTCTAAAATCCTAGAACATCTATTGACTGTTCCACTCACTTGAACAGTTAGTTATGCAGTTCCCTTGAAGACTGGAATAACATCATTCTTATCCCTCTTAATGTCCCCTAGCATGGTGCTCCGCACAGAACAGATGCAAAATAATTATTTGTTGATTGAATGAATCAAAGCAATAAATGTTTGGTATGAAGAGAGTGAAGTAAGTCACTTTTTTCTGCCTACACTGGCTTCTCCCCAGCTTCCTCCTCATGATCATAGATAGCCCCAGCTTTCTCCACAGGCAGCTCTGACTGAGCCCCCTCCCAACTTGCTCCTTGCCATGCCCTCTCATCCACTTTCTCTAAAGTGGCCAGGTGTATCTTTCTAAAATCCAAACCTGGCCCTGTCCTTTCCCTGTTTTCACGAAATTTCCATGGTCCCCCTCTGCCCCTGGGATGGAGTCAGAGCTCCTCAGCCTGGCTTCTGGACCTCTTGAGCTCATCGTTCACCAGTCTCCTTTTCCCCTTTGTGCTCCAGCCACACCAAATTTCTCAAATAGACTTGGAAGCTTCTTAAAGACAAGATCATATACTTGCCATGTCTCTCCCACAGTATCTACATCCAAAGTGGGACAAAAACGTAGTTGCTCAAACAAGACGTCTTCAGTCAAATTGGTTTTGTTTGTTTGTTTGTTTGTTTGTCCATGTTCAGCTATGTATTTATTTTATTTTATTTTATTATGTTATGTTAATCACTATACATTACATCATTAGTTTTTGATGTAGTGTTCCATGATTCATTGTTTGTGTGCAACACCCAGTGCTCCATTCAATTGTAATGCAAACTTCACTTTCCTTTCCTCTTTGTTTCCATTTATTGGCATATGAAGCACTTTGGCTTGACGAAAAAGTAATCTTGATTGGCTGTTAGCGATGTGTGTGTGTGTGTGTGTGTGTGTATACCATATTTCACCTGCCTTCCCTCCTGGTGGGCACCACCAGGAGCACAGATAAACCCTCCAAGAACTTCTACCTACAATATGAGTCAAAGAATGCCAAACAGTTTGGGAAACACTTTCCCAGCTGGTTCTTCCTACTCCCTTCCCGACCACCCACAGAGCTCCCTCTTGTATAGGGTCTAATTGTCGCTAATCTAGTTTTAACTTCTTGTAATTACCCTCAATTAGGAAATAGAGCCTGCAGAACACACTCCTTGTGGTTAAGACACAGATCCAGAGTAGAAGTGTAATTACTTTTCAGCCTCTCAGGGGTTCTGCCTAGCCTTCTGTGCAGATGCCAAGTGGAAATGTCTCATCTGCTCCATGCATACATGTCTTTCTTTTTCTTTTTCTTGCATCCAGGTTTCTGAAATCGGTTGAGGAGTTTATTGAGCATGTTGGCCATTGGAAAAAATTTTTTTAAAAATCTACTAGTCTAAGATCACCTAAACTTAAAAACTTTCAACAACTTCCCATTGCCTTTGGGATGAAGTCCAAATGCTCCATGGAAGTGACCAACATTACCTGTCATGACATCCAAGGACATGGAGCCCACCTAGAGCCCATTGAATTGCCAAAAAACATATAACTCTTGCCTCAGTCTCCAGTCTCATCTTTTGCTTTCTTGCTCTCAGAGTTTCTTTCCTCTCAGAATTTAAGTTCCCCAAACATGCTTCCTCAAAACTTTCACACATACTGTGCTTTCTCCCCTTCCTCACTCCACTTACCACCTGGCTCATTCTTTGGATGCCGCCCAGTCTCTTTATGATATGCTCTTAGAGCACCCTGACTTTTTCATTACTTCATTATAAATTTCTCTGCATCTGAATTATCTGAATGATCAGGGATATAGATGTATAGGCACATAAATATACATCCTCTACCTGGATGATAAACTTCACAAAGGCAGTATCTGTGTCTGTCTTGTTTGAACATTACATCTCCAGTACCCAGCACGTGCTTAACACAGAATCATTGTTCAATAGATATTTGTTAATAAAAGAATATAAAAGAGCCATCTAAAGTCATTTCATTTTTTTGAAATGCATTATCTTGCTTTCACTCAAGATGTGGTTATTTAATCTTCATGTGGGCCAATTAGTTTCAGTCTGTTCCCAAAACACCATGTACCTCTGTATTCCCTGCCTCTCTCTCACAAATGTATGTGATTCCCTGAGGGAGCTAAAGGAGAGTGTATAACTCAGGACAGCCTATCCCTACTGGTGAGAAACGTGTCAAAGTGCATGTCTCACTCACGTTGGTCATACAGCTTCCCTGATGAACATAAAAGGCAACACTTTTCTATTATTGTGCTTTGGTTGACACACTGCCTCTGCAACATGAATAGATTTCTTCTATTTAGTGAAACATTATGTTAATGATTGGACAGAGTAATTAATAACAAATCAGATTAAATTTTCATGTCTCTATACAAGCCAAAGAGAAATTATCCCCATTAACCTGATCAGCACAAACTGTCATACTAGATTAGAAGAGCTCCAGTTTCAATTTATACTTTAACCTCCACCGTTTTGGCAGATGCCTTGCTGTTACCTCAGCGGCTCCTCAGGAGAGAGGGAGAGGAGACAGGGGATGGGTAAGTCAGGGGCTGAAAGAAGGAAAATGGGCTTCAGCCTTGGCCTGAAAGAAGCTTGCCAACAGTACCAGTAACCCATCCACATTAGCATTTCTATATAAAGGAACCAGGCTAGGAAGTGGGGGAAGGCTGGATGGTTCTTAGAGCAGTGATACTAATTGAGAAAAGTTATAATTGTGTTCCAGAGCAGTATATCTAGAAGTAGAAATCCAGAGAGAGGGCCTAAAGACAGATTTCAGGACCTTGGGAACAGAGGACTGCCAAGAATTAGACAGGTATCAGGAACCCAGTCAATTGAATTGGGGTTTTGAGGGCATTCTGGCAGGGGCTCCAAGACTTCTAAACTTTTTTTAAAGATTTTACTTATTTATTTGACAGACAGGGAGTGAGAGAGCACAAGCAGGGGGAGCAGCAGAGGGAGAGGGAGCACCAGGTTCCCCACTGATCAGGAAGCCCGATGCAGGGCTCAATACCAGGACTCTGAGATCATGACCTGAGCCCAAGGCACATGCTTAACTGACTGAGCCACCCAGGCACCCCAGATTTCTAAACTTTAACATCTTCTTTCTTCTTCTTCTCAAGCTCTTCAGGCTCCTCAAATTTACCTTCTATATCCAGCTTCACCTGTAGTGCAAGATCATTGCTGGCATAAAAATGAATGAAGACGCAAAGTCTGGGGACATGGTGTCTGGTCTCACTACTCTTCCAGCTGATCAAGATTGGAGTTTAATAAAGCTGATATCAAACTGTATTTCACACTACTACTAAAGTAATAGGGATTGTGTGACAAACCCATCAGAATTTATACATCCAAATGAGACTTATCCCCTTCACAGAAGTCCACTATTGACACTAAAAACAAAATCACTGGAACTTCCTTTTTGAGTATTTACTTTATAATCTTAGACACATTTTTTTTATTTCCTCAGCTGAGGTTAACTTTTTCATCTTTTGAGGATGCATTTGCATTCTACAAATGGTGAAAATTTTTCTGAGCTTGGTGATAAATGACTCTGGAGTCTAAGCTGAGTGGTACCATTCAAATAAGTTAGATCCAGACAAACAGGCAGGGCTTACATAAGCTCTAAGTGGGGCCTAAGCATTATGGAGCTAGCTCAAGCAGGTGACCAAAGTGTCAGGGAGCCCTGATAGTGGCAATAGTGTCAAGGCAAGAAATAGGTAGAAAGTATCCAGGAATCCCAAGAACAGATAGAAGTATAGTATTAAAGTAAGGATTAGAAGGGCCTGAAGAGAGGCAAATCAGAACACTACTTTCACAGGGAATGGATTATCAGTTGGGAAACCAAAGAAGAGATTTGGATTCTAGAAGAGAGTTACAGGAAATGAAGTAGGACCCCAAGTAAGTTTATGGGATGACAAAGTCAGAGAAAACCTGAGTTTCTAGGATTTCCCCTGTGCAAAACTAGGGTTGTTCCAAGAACCAAGGACAGAGTTTAAACCACAGGAATTTTTGAATGCCCTCAGCACAACTAAAATTGCGAAAGTGATTTACCAACTATGGCCCTGTTGTGGCTAAAAAGCCAATCACAGGGACGCTTGGATGGCTCAGTAGGTTGAGCGTCTGCCTTCAGCTCAGGTCATGATCCCAGAGTCCTGGGATTGAGTCCCACATCCACATCGGGCTCCCTGCTCTGCAAGGAGTCTGCTTCTCTCTTCCCCTGCTTGTGCTCTCTCTGACAAATAAATAAATAAAATTTTAAAAAAGAAAAGGCCAATCACAGAATTCCTCCAGTGCTTTAGAATTCTTATCCTATTAGCCTGATGGACTGCCTTTGAGAAGTGAATTCTACACGGATAGTATCATTGCTAGCAGAACAACACGAGCCCATTATCCTCATCCATAGTCAGATTCTGCACCCATCTTAGGGTCTCTGGCATGCTACAGTTTGCCTCTGAAGATTCCATCATTTGTTTCTTGGTCATATTAGAAAGCCCATTTTCTACCCTGGTTACTATTCTGCTTGAGAACACCTTGTTTTGTCAAGTTTCCCTTAAAAGTTCAAAACAAATGTCAAGTCCTTCCTGTTTTCATTCATCACTCAAAATGCATTGACTTCTCAGAAATTTTGCTTGTGTTTAGGGTTTCTTCCAGAACAAGCTAGCTTCTTCCTCCAAATTGGATTCTTCAGCCATCATTCTCACACTTGCAAGGCATTAAGACATTTAATGAAGCAAATCTCTTACCTTTTCAATATTTCCATCAATCCTGTGGATGATGAGATGACCAATTCATGCATCATCAAGGACACTGTTCCTAAACCTTTCCTGGCAGTCCCAAATCCTGCTCATGATATTATTCGGCCCCTCATAAGTATCTCTTAACACATAAAGTATCTCACTTGCAAATTCATTTCACACAACATTTGATATTGATCCTTTGCTCTAAACAATAGCCACTCGTTTTTTCAGTGACATGAAAGTAGCATGCACTGCACTGCTGATGCTAGCTAGTGGAGATTGATTGGTTGATGTTGCCAATTTTGCTCCTGAAAGTTAAACATGTTGCCAGTCTGACCTTGGTCCCAGTTCCAAATGTTGAGTAACAACTTCTCTTTGGGTTGTATAGACCTGGCCTCAAGGACGATTGTTTTAGAAATCAAGACACTTATATTGTCCACTTATATTGTCCTTTCTCTTTCATATATTTTGTAATCATCATCCTAGCCAGGACTAGATGAAGGTCATTGCCTCGTGGGTTTGGAGGGATATAAGTAGGGTTTGGGAGGGTCCCTTGACATGAGTCTCAGCTTAGTTAATGACATATACCTGTTATAGTACCCTACAGTATTTGTTTTATCCCATCTCTTAAGAAGCTACAGCATATGGTAGTGGTTAAAATAGTAAGCTGTGGAGTTAGAACTGGGTTTGAAACTCAATTTGACCACTCACTAACTTGGTCAAGTGAATCACTTTCACAAAACTGCTGTTTCCTTATTTACACAATGGAAATGACATCTACCTGCAAAGTTCATGAGGCCTAGATGAAATAACACAGGCAAAAAAACTTAGCATGATACCTGGCATATATTGAGCTACCTCTATTAATTAGTGGGAAGACCAATTTGACTTAGTAAAAACTCAGAATATCTTTCAAAACTATAAGGTAATTCCTCCACTAATATTGACTCTTCCTGCTTAGAAATTTCCTTCAACCCTTTGAAGGCACCTGGGTGGCTGTCATTTAAGTGGCCGACTCTTGATTTTGGCTCAGGTCATGATCTCAGGTCGTGAGATCGAGCCCCAAGTTAGGCTCCCCACTGGGCATGGAGCCTGCTTAAGATTCTCTCTCTCCTTCTCCCTCTGCCCTTCCACCCCTGTGCGTGCTCTCTCTCAAGAAAGAAAGAAAGAAAGAAAGAAAGAAAGAAAGAAAGAAAGAAAGAAAGAAAGAAAGAAAGAAAAATTTCCTTCACAGAGTAATTTCAGAAACACATTCTATTCCCGTCATGCTTCAAGAGAAGGCTGTGACTCAGGCTTGTGGGACATATTTCTGTCTTCCTGAGATATGACCACCACCAGTTATTCTTGAGCTAAAGACACTCTGGACCTTTAACTTCCCCTGCTAACAGGGCCTTGGTTCCCTCTTTTTTTCAGCTGCCACTTTGACTACCCAAGGACTGAGAGCTTCCATGAATTCTCTATGTTTCTATGTACCAGGCTGACTTTATGCAAATGAACTTTCTTGTCAATGGATTGATTGAGGTATTATTCTTTGCTATTGTTCCTTCCAAATATGTACAGTGAATTGTATTACGGAATAGATCGCTTAATGGGATCCATATTAATAGAAAAGTATAGTCAAGTTTCACATGTAAATGAAACATGCATTAATTACCCTTATGATTCTGTTTAAGGTATTAATTTACCAAACACATCCTTTCTTTTTGTAACATTTACATTATGTGTATTAACCCCAACTATGATGATATATCACTTACCTGAAAGTTCTCTTCCTGGAAACCATAATTGTCTAGTACTCTCAGAGCTAAAAAACTAAGACTTAACCTTTAAAAATCTTAGAGCAGACAGAAGAGATGATATAAAATCTATACACCAAAACTCATGCAGAGTACTTACAGAAAAACTCCTAAGGCTCTCAATCTTACTTTATACACAATTGTAACTCGGCTTGGTTTCTGAGTTCAGAATAGAATTGAAAATGTCAAAGGGCTACTGGAGGCATAAACAACATTATCAGCAAGCAAAGACTTTGGAAAGAAGACAGGATAGTTCTTAAAAAAATGGACAGCCTGGGGCCATTTATTGGATGATTAAACAGTCTGATCCACCTCAACATAACTCCTAAGGACACCCCTTACATCCCAGCCCAACTCAATGATTAGTGTCTGTAAAGATGGCTGGAATCAACCTGAAAAGGGCAAATTATGTCAGGTTCACTTGGCATGAAAAGACAGAGACCTATCTATTTGAAACAATTACAAAGAAAAGGACTTGGATACTGCAAGGACACTTGTATTATTTGGACATGCACTTGCAAACATTTCCTTCCTGGCCAATGCCAAACAGATCAGATGTTAATGTATCTGCCAACCAAGGCATGTCACACTAGGTTCTGCCAGGCTGGTTTCAATAAACAGATAGGGTTTGTGGTAAGCACATTGTGTGTATGTAAGTGAAACAGATGCTTGTGAAACAGTCTGAAACAGTCTCTCTCCCCTCCCTGAAGTGGAACACTTGTGATTACCACCAGCCTAGAAGGTGTCGGAGTTATTTACAACTTTGAGCTCATGAGGTGGCTGTTTTGCTGCAGGTATGTGGGGGGTGAGGGGCGGGGAGGATGGGATTGTTCTCCAGGAATGAGCCCTGAAGCTCCGGAGAGTTTATTAACACTGCCCTTTAGACAAAAACTATGGCTTGGGGCTGGCCATTTTGCCACACCACATTCCAGAAGAAATATGCCTTAGCAAGAAAGGAAGATATTGATAAGGAAAAGTTATTTTTCCAGGTTTCTGATGAAGTCAGGGAAATTTCTCTCACCTTGTTACCAATAATAAACATGTGAGGGTGGGGGCAGGGGGGAAATGCAAAATAATGGCCTCCCAAGGAGCTGTTTTGCACTTGCTTTTAATAACTCCCCCTGAGCCTATCTCCCAGAGAAGTTCTTTATAGTTAAAATGCCTTCTTCAACTAAGTCAGGTGCGACCAATTAAAACTACCAACTCTGCTGTGAATGAGGTTCTAACTCCTTAATCCCAACTATTAGTGTGCAAAAAAGGAATGAAAATGACGAAAGAAGCAAGCTATTGGCTGTAAAAAAAGGAGCCACTTACAAACCTTGCTGCAAGGAGGGAATAGGTTGCTTGTAAGTAACTGTACTGTGTCTGTATCTATAATACGGCTTGTGTGTGCATCTTATATAGACATATGAAATATGGTGTGTGTATATATTCATACCTATATATATATATATATATATATATATATATAGGTAATATGAGTATCTGTGTAAATAGGGTACTTAATACTGGGACTGTTTAGTGGAGGGATAGAGTCCAGTACACTTCAGCATAGCTCCTAATAACACCCTATGTCTCAGCCAGCCCCCAATAATGAATGTCCATAAAGATGGCTTGGAATCATCCAGAAAAAGTTAAATTGTATCAGATTCAGTTGGTATAAGAAGGCAGAAAGCTATCTGTTTGAAATGATTACAATGAAAGAAACTTTGTTCCCTTCAAAGGATACTTCTATTATTTGGGACATGCACTTGTAAAGAGCACCTCTTTCCCTGCCAATTGCAAACACATCAGCGTTACAATATCTGCCAACGAAAGCATGTCACACTAGGTTCTGCCAGTGTGGTCATGGGTCTGTGTCAGTATTTTGTGTCTATGGGATGTGTGTGTATGTGTGTGTGTGTGTGTGCTGGCTCAAGTTGGGTGTGTTTGTGCATGTAGAAATGGGTGGATATGAGGGGGTGTACTTTTTTTTTTGAGGGGATGTACTTTTTAAATGAGTTCAATCTAGTACACATGGTTTCTGCTCAGCATCTTGCCTTGACTGTTATTCTTTCTAATTTCCTGTTCTGGTGCCCTAGTTTGCATTTTTCAATGGGGATCCCATGGGTCACGTTTGGCCCAGTTGGAGATTGCTCAGATTATCTGACCCTGCCCACCTGTTGAGCCAGCAACCCCATTGCCACATCCTGTAGCCTCAACTGCATCCTCTTGCCAAAGCTGCCACCTGTTCTTTGGTCCATTCTGGCCAGAGCTACTTCCTTAAAACTGACCTAATGACCCTGCTTAAGCACTAGTCCTGGCAGAACCAGGGGCAGAAGCAAGGTGACAAGGTTGGACTGCAGGATTTTGCACAATGTAAACCAGGCTCCCTTGGGGACAGTGAGAACCTGAAGGCATGAGAGGCTGCCCGATGGGACTGCCAATTTTGGGTGGGAGGAAGCGTACTGGGAGTTCCCAGAGTCCTTGATCAAAGAGAAAACCAAGTGGAGAAATGAAATGAGAGCCAACGGTGGAGGGTGCTGGGTCATCAGTGACAGGAAGGAAGAAGAGAGAAGAGGAAAAGCAAAATATGGAGTGTGCTAAATATCACTCCAAAGAGAACCAGGGAGTCCCAATGCCTCCCTAGGAACACACCAGACAGCCATTTATTGAGAGACTACTATATGCCAAGCACTTGCCAGGCACTGGGCATATATCTCAGTAAACAGGACATAGCTCCTTCTCTCAAGGAGCTCACTGCATATTTGAGGAGATAAGAAGGAAGTTCTTTTTCATATTTGTGTGTGAAAAGTTCCATAGTAGATGTAAGAGAAGGCTTCCTGGAAAAAAAAAAAAAAAAAGGATTTAGGCAGGTGAATAGTGGGGAAGGGAATGAATATTTAAAGGCCAGTCACTTGGCTTCAGGATAAAATCCAAATTCTGTGGCCTGGAATAGAGGCCCTTCATGAGCTGTCTCCAGCTTCTTGGGTCTCAGTTGTTGCCACCATGCCCACACAGTCCACATGAAGCCACACTGGATTACTTGCAATAATTTGGACATGTACACTCTCTTTCACTTCCAAACCACTGCAAGTGATGGTCACTTTACATAAAATGGTCTCTCCAGGCCCCATCCATGCAATCCTGCTTATTTATCTTGTCTTGGCTCAAATAACATTTCCACTGGGAAGTCTTCCCTTAACCTGACCAAACCCCCTCCCTCAGACTGGTTTGGATGCCTGTATGAGTTTGTTAGGCCTGCCATAATAAAGTACCACAAACTCAGTCATCTAAACAACAAAAGTTTACTTCCTCACAGTTCTGGAGCCCAGAAGTCCAGGATCGAGTCAGCATTGATTTCTTCTGAGGGCAGTGAGGAAGAATCTGTCCCAGGTCTCTCTCCTAGCTTCTGGTGGTTTGCTGGCAATCTTTGGCATGTCTTGGCTTGCAGACATAGCATTCCAATCTCTGCCTCCATCTTCACATGGAGGTGTCTTCACATGTCTTGGTGTCTAAATTTCCCCTTTTAATAAGGACACCAGTCATATTAAATTGGTACCTACCTTAATGACCTCATTTTAACTTGGGTACCTTTATAAAGACCCTATCCAAATAAGGTCACATGCTGAGGTACTGGGTATTAGGACTCCAAAATATATCTTTCTTTGGGGGACAAAATTCAACCCATAACAATGACTCTCCCCAGTACTGACATAGGATCCTGTAATTGTCAGAGCATTAATCAACCTGATTATACTTGTCTGTTTACTTGTATGTCTTTTTCACCAAACTGTGAGCTCCATGAAGGCAGAGATGATGCTTTCTTCATTGTCATAACTCTAGTACTTGAAACAAAATCAAGCACACAGTAGGTATTCCATATGTATTTGTCACAGTATAAGTGTCATTCCTTTGATCAGGGGCCCCTCCCTTCGCATGTGCTCTGGACCTTGGACCTTCCAACCTTTGCAGGGGCCATAAAACGCTGTATCCCCATGGTCTCCTGCATCTTCAATTTCTCCATTTCTAATCAATTCTTCTTCCTAATGGTATTCAAACATTTTCTATTCTTTCACATTGTAAGAATAAACATCTTCCCTTAAGCTTTCTGTTCCAGCTCTTACCAAATCTATTTCTTTTCAGAGCCAGGCTTCTCCAAAGAATTATCTACACAGTGTTATCTACACTTTTTATTCACTCCTGTATCTCACTCCAGTGTGGCTTCTGCACCCATTGCTCTACCAAAAGTTCTGTTAGTGAGGTCATCAGTATACTCCATGTCATCAGATACAATGAACTCTTTTCTGTCCTCAGCTTGCTCCTCCTCTCAGCGGGCTTTAGTATAGTTTACCAGCCTTTCCTCCCTAAACAATTCTTTCCTCAAAAAAAGAATTTCTCTTCCCTCTACTTGCATGTATGGATTTTCTCTTATCTATCTCTCCTCAGTCTTATTTACTGGTTATTCTTCCTCTATGTGACCTCTAAATGGTGGAATTCCCAGGGCTCCATTCTGAGTTCTCTTCTTCTAAACTGCTTCTCTACATGCTTTCACCCATTTCCAGGCTTTTAAATGCCATCTACATGCTGATGGCTTCTAAATTCATATTTCTAGCCCTGATATCTCTTCTGAGTTTCAGACCAGTAAATTTAACTACCTAGTTAACATCCACTGCTATATCAGAATAATGTCATACAAAATTGATCATCATTTGTCTTCTTCCCCAAATGTGGAGCTATTCCAAGGCTCTCCCATCCCAGTGAATGGCCCAAGCACATATTCAACTCACAACCCAGTAACCTGAGAGTTATTACTGATGCCTTCCTCTATAATCCATCACCAAAACCTATCATTTCTACCTCTGAAAATATAGAGCTCAATTCATTTCTCCCCATCTCTGCAACTACTCTCCTAGTCCACACTACCATCATCTCTCACTGTGTAACATTTGTAATAGTGCCCTAATTGGCTTCTCAATGTCTATTATCCCCCAGTACTATTAAAAGTCATTCTGTACATATCAGCCAGAGTGATTTTAAAACATAAAATGGATCATGTCACTCTCCTAAAAACCCTTCAAAGAGTTCCAATCTTACTTACAATGAAATCCAGTGAGACCTTGGAGATCTGGTTCCTGCCTACGTTCCCAGCCCCATCTACCACATTCTTCCCCTTGGTCACCACATTGTAACCACACTAGCCTTTTCTCTGATCCCAAACACTTCAAGGTCTTTATCACTGCAGGACCTTGCTGTGGGCTAATCTCTCTTTTGAAATCCTTCCCTCCCCTACCCGACCTTATTACCTATCTTTGCCTGGCTTATTCCTACTCATCTTTCTGGTCTCTGTTCAAATGCCATATCTTCAGAGAAGTCTTTTATGATACTTCCAACCCAATCCAAATTAGTTATCCTTGTTGTATGCCTTCCCAGCAGACTGTTTTTCCTTCACAGCATTTGTCATAGCATCAAATTATGGAGGAATCATCAGTATATAGGTGGTACTTGAGGTGAAGGAAATAATAATCTACTAGGGAAGGAAGACATATAACCATTCAGCTAGTCACTCAGCAAGTATTCCTTGGGTGTCTTCTATGCCAAGCATTCTTCTAGGCACTGAAGATGCAGTGGCAAACCACCAGATAATGTGATTACTGCTAAAACATAAGTCCACAATGAGTCCATGGAGACGCAGGAGAGTATCCCTTCATTCAATGTGTTGGATGGAAGAAAATGATCAGGTAAGTCTTTCTAGTGAGGATGATAATGCATGCAAAATATGAAGGGGCATTATCTAGGTGAAAAACAAATATGGGCAGGATCTTCCAGGCAAAGGTCATGAGTAATGATGCAGAGGTGTGATATGGTAAACTGAGATGGAGCCTGGTGGGAGATGAGAGTGGGGAGGGAGGCAGAAGCAGGGTCATGGAAGACCTTGATTTCCATGCTGACGAGCTCAGATTTTATCCTTTGAAGATAGGTCTGCTGCATGTAGTGTACTATGTTGGGTACTTGAGTGTACAGCTAGAAAGGACTTTCTGTCTCTGTCCTTGAAGGATTTATAATCTCACTAGAAAGATAGGGCATATACATAAAACATAAAGAGCAGTGAATGCTACTTGTCAAATGAAGAGAAATAAACAATTTCTCAGGGGAAGAAATGACATGAACAGGACAGTCAGGGAGAGAGAAGGTAGGACTTGAGTTGGTTCTTAAAGGAAAAAATGGGGCAAATTTATCTAACTAAGCAAGGGACATTCTGAGCATTTGTGTTTGTTCATATGTCCTACTAAATGCTTTGTTAGGTCTTTACATTAGGTTATTTCATATTAATTATATAATTACTTTTAAAATTAAGGGAAATAAGAATATTGGGATTTTATATGCAGAGATTCTCTTTATAGACAGTAATTTCAAGAATTATGTAGTCTATAATGTAAAAAAAAACATAAATTCTGAGCGATTTTGAACACCAAGGTCACCAAGGCTATAATATCTTTGAGGTCAGAAGCTGTATCTATATTGTTCACTATTCTATTCCTAGCACTACCACAATCAATGCCTGGATAATATTAGGCTCTCAGTAAATATTTTTTCAATAAATATGTTTCATTCAATAAATACTTTTTATTCAATAGGCAAATAGATGTATTCTCTCCCTTATCACAGCAGAATCTTTTTTGCTTTCCCTCTCTCTTGAAGTGTAGCTTGAATATACCAGTTGATAATGTTAAGTAGCTGGCAACGGATACAAAAATAAGAAACAAAAGCACAAGTGAGGCCAGCAAGGCAAACTCAGGCACACAACAGAAGGAGGATCTGGGAGGGGAGCAGAAAGAATAAAACGAAAACACAGTGGGTAGCTGTAAATGCTAGAGAAAATTCAACTTAAAAAAGAATGCCTTGAGGCAATCCACATGTCTAACAAATTGTGTTTAATGCACATTTCTCTAAAACTAGTCTTCTAGGGGGTTTCCACATATTTTATTAGATTCCACCTTTATCTTTTTTTAATCTTATAGGGATAGCACAGTTTTCACTCCTCCTCCAATCCCAAATCTCCCAGTCTCATTTATAAAACACACACACACACACAGGAAATTGAAGACAACTAAAGCACACTTGCCAATACCTGCTTTCAGGATTGAGCTTTTTGGGGGGATTATATGAAGCAACTATTTATTTTTTATACCAGAATAGTTCCACTCCTAGGAGGTGCTCCTCCCCTCTCACAGTACAAATATATATGCTCAAGGAAAACTAGATAATTTCAAGGACATCAAGACAAATCTACTAACTCTTCCCCCAAATCAGCTAAATAGATGATTTAAAGGAAAAAATGGGTCAAATTTAGCTAACTAAGCAAGGGACATTCTGAGCTTTGTGTTTGTTCATATGTCCTACTAAATGCTTTGTTAGGTCTTTACATTAGGTTATTTCATATTAATTATATAATTACTTTTAAAATTAAGGGAAATAAGAATATTGGGATTTTATATGCAGAGATTCTCTTTATAGACAGTGCTTTCAAGAATTATGTAGTCTATAATGTAAAAAAACAAATTCTGAGCGATATTTTACTTTATAAATATTATAATCTATCCTATGCTTTCCTAATCAGCCTGAGAGTTCCCTGAGGATGAGGACAGACAGTGCCTTAACCTTCAGACTGCCATCATTTTTGTCGATTGAATGGAACTTATCATTGTAGGATCAAATCCTCAGCTTCCTCAGGGCCTTCTTGACATCTTTGTTTTTGAGGCTATAGATAAGGGGGTTACACGTGGGAGTGACAACAGTATAGAGCAAGGAGAAGGTTTTGTTGAGAACTGGCACCTGACCAGCCAAGGGCACAGCATAGACCAGGATCAAGGTCCCATAAAACAAGGTCACAACCACTAGATGAGAAGAACATGTAGAGAATGCCTTCTGCCTACCAGTCATGGAAGGCATATGCAAGACCATGGAAAGAATCTTCCAGTAGGAGGTTAGGGTTAGTCCAAAGGGGGCCAAAGTCACCAGCACCATTAGACTCATGCAGACTAGGTTGACCAGTCGGGGATCTGAGCAGGAGAGCTTCTGCAGAGGTGTCAAGTCACAGAAGAAATGGTCAATCTCATTGCTACCACAGAAGGTCAAACTGGTTACCATAGCAGCCTGGAATGCAGCTGCCACTGTGAAGCCACTAAACCATGAACCAATTACTAGCCACACACATATGGTTCCATGCATCAGTGTTGGTTAGTGCAAGGGCTGGCAGACAGCCAGGTAGCAGTCATATGACATCACTGCCAGAAGACAGCATTCAGTGCTGCCCAGAGTCCCAAAGAAGTAGAGCTGCATAACACAACCTGCCATGGAGATCACTCTGTTCTTTCTCAACAAGTCCACCAGCATCCTGGGCACAATGTTGGATGTATAACAGACCTCTAGGCATGAGAGGTTCGCCAGAAAGAAGTACATTGGTGTCTGGAGTCTCCGATGAGTGCTCACCAGGGCCACGAGAAGAAGATTCCCAGATATGGTGGCTAGGTAGACAATGCCAAACACCAGGAAGAGCAAGGGACCCAATTCCTTGAGGTCTCCAAACCCTAGTATGATGAACTCGGTCACCATCATAGTGGTATTTCCTGGCCCCACAGAAGTCAGAAGTTCCTGGGGAAGTGTCAGTTTCTCCATCCTGTTATATCAGATCCCTCAGTCACTAAGATTTTCTACATAGTCCAATGATTTCTGCACTGATGAGGGCATTTCTTAGGGATTGGTTCTCATGGTAGCCAGTTAAATTTGACCTCAGAAAAGCTGTTTTACTGAAATCAGTTGAACCTGTCATTTGGTCAGGGGTGAAATAGAATGAGGAGACTAAATGGTAGAAGGAATGGCTCAGTGAAAATTTATACCCATCCTTTAGGGAATAATCCAGAACACAACCATACTGGTAGCAGGTCAAGACCCCCAAATTCACATTTAAAGGAGGCATGTAAAGCCTATGCTTGGCATCCTTGGTGCCATTTTGGACAGAAGAAATTCCCAAGGAAAATCCTTACTAAATGTTGACAATTCAAAGAAATGACAAGCCAGATAGCAAATCATATTTATGACCTTCTTTACCAGAGCATGAAATGGGAGCTGAAATGCTAGGACTGAGGCAAAGAACCATTCCATTGATGGTACAGGGCCATCCATGCTTGTTTGGTAGTGACATCCATGAAATTGCAGAATGGTAGTTTCTGGAGAGAGCAGATTCTGGAAAAACAGGCTTACATTCTAAAACAGAATAAAGATTTCTTACACACATCTGAATGCACATACACACATGCACACACATCCATCTGGAGCTACACGGTCAGGTATAGATAGTCACACATGCTATCATCTTTTTTTTTTTTAAAGATTTTATTTATTTATTCATGAGAGACAGAGAGAGAGAGAGAGAGAGAGGCAGAGGGAGAAGCAGGCTCCCAAGGAGCAGGAAGCCCGATGCGGGACTCGATCCCAGGACCCTGAGATCATGACCTGAGCCGAAGGCAGACGCTTAACCATCTGAGCCACCCAGGCGCCCCATGCTATCATCTTTTACATCACTTTTAAAATTTGGTTTTCCCAGAGCAGTCTTCTAGAAGTGAAATATTTGCTCCATGGGTCTTTGCCTACAATTCAGATATGCTGGCATTAGGCAGGTAGCAATGGCAATGGGTTAGATCACAAGGCCCAAATAACAAGGCTTTCCATATACATCATGGGCAGTGGAAGATAAATTAGCATGTTTCTCTCATTCAGTTGTTTCATTGGTCTGTTTTGTGAGGCAGTGTAGTAGTATAATGATTAAACACGGGAACGCCAGTGCCAGACTGCCTAGGATCATCTCCCAGCCTCTCCATTTACTGGCTGTGTGACCTTGGGCAAGTTACTTAGGCTTCCTGGGCCTAAGTTTCTCATCCAAAAAAACGAGGATAATAGTAACTCCTTGCAGTATTGTTTTGAAAAGTAAATACATGTAATTAAAACAGTGCCTGACACATAGTAAGCACTAAATAAACATTAAAATTTTTTCTTTACAAAATAAAATTCTTTGTGAAAACAGCCCCACAGAAGCATTAACCAACATTACTAATCACTATACTTAAATAAGATAAAGCAATATAAATGTATGGGAGGAAATTGTACAGCTCTCATTACTTCTTAACTGCTACCTATCACCACTTAATTTAACTTAAAGATAATTGACGATAACACTCATATCTATTTATAGAGTTATGTAAGGATTAGATGAGATTATGAATATAAAGTGCCTGCCGCATAGAAAATGGTCACTAAATCATGGCTAATAATAGTACGAATAACAATTTACCTGAAGTCATCAAGCATGAGCTGACATTCATGGTTCCGTGTGCCTCCAACATTTATGGTCTTTCCACCATATGAACTGACTCTACTGCCTGCTATTATTTACACATTCATGTGTATGTGTCTTCATTTTTGTCTCTATGTGAAAGGTTTTTGGAATTCTGTTGAAAAGGATTAAAGGCAAATGCTCCACCATGATCTAATATCTTTAAACCAGACTTCTTCTGATACATCTACTTTGCACCACGTACCCACCACGCCTAAGCCATGGACACCCATAATTTCTTGGCTCCTTTGGCTCCAGTTCCTGCCCAGCTTCCTTTGAAGGAAAACTCCAGGGCTTTTCCTGGGTGTTCTCAGTCCAGCTTCCCACCTGTTCCTCAAGAGCTATGGCCCAAAATCATTCTCCTTAATTTCTCCAATATTGCAGCCATCTTTAACTACTTTTTTAAATGAATCCTTACCCCAACTCTATCACTGCCTTCCCTTCTTTCCTGATTTACTTTTTATTTATAGCTCCTATTGCCTCTAACATAAAATATATTTTGTTTAACTCCTTCCTAATAGTCTGTCTCATTTAATGTAGGCTTTACAAGAGTATCGATTTCCTCTCTTTTATTCATCACCGAATCCCAAACACCTAGAACATTTCCTGATGCTGAGTGGACACAACAAATATTTGCTGAATGAATTCATAAGTCAATATGATATGATAAATAGTGCTTTTGCTTTGGAGTCAAAGAGAACCACATTGGGATCTTAGCTTTACCATTTCTCAGTGTTTCACCTTGGGCTATTCACTTAACCTCTATGTGCTTCCATCTCCTCATCTGTCAGACAAGAATTGTGGCAAAGCCTACTAGGAGACCCCAAATATCCATTTCCTCCTTCTTCTGAAGCAGGAATTGACAAAATTTTTCTTAAAGGCAAGAGTTTTTAGGCTTTGCAGGCCATCTGGTCTTTGCCACAACTGTTGAAAAATGCCATTGTCATGAGAAAGCAGCATAGATAATATATAAATGAATGGGAGTCACTGTATGAAATAAAACTTTATTTACCAAGAAAAAAGTCGTTGGGCTTCAAGCTATAGTTCTCCAACTCCTATAGCTGGATACATGGCTGCCCAGCTAAAGCCCACATTTTCTTTGCAGCTTAGTCAAGTCAACAGGGTGTGAACTGAATGATGTGTATAATTTTTAGATTGTGCCCTTAAAAGAAAAGCACATTTCCTCACCTTTTCCTTTTTACCCTTCCCACTGGCTGGAATACAGACCTGATAGGAGAATTGGCAGCTACCACTGGGGGCCATGAAATGTAAACTGGGTCTTGCAGGAACAGAGCAACAGCATAGAAGCAGCCTGGATCCTCAACATGGTATACCCTAAGCAGCCTACCTGGTCTTTTCATGGAGATACATACGTTTCTATTTTGTCTAAGTCACTGAAGTTTTTTAGTCTCTTTGTTACAACAGCTTAACCTGTACCTTAACCCATGATAATAACTATCTCCTAGGTTATTGTGATTATTCCACAAGATAATCCATATGAAGTACTTAGCACAATGGCTGGCAAAACATAAATGGCAACTGTCATGATTTCTGTTGTTAGTGACTTCATTCCTCATCTCCATTCTTCCCCTTCTCTGGCATTTTTAAATATCTTCTCTTAACCAAATCTTGCTTCCCTCAAGACCCAATGCTCCCTTAAGCCCAACAACTTTTTTTTTTTTACTATTCTGGTTTTTTCAATTTTTTATTTAAATTCAATTTAGTTAACATATAGTGTATTATTAGTTTCAGACGTGGAGTTTGGTAATTCATCAGTTACATATAACACAGTAGTTATACTGTATATATATACCACATCTTTATACATTCATCTGTCATTGGACATCTAAGCTCAACAACTTTGATATGAATTCAACAACTCTCTATCTCCATGGGTTCAACAACTCCCCACTCATTCAGGAAGGGAATTTAAGTTCAAACAACCAGATTTTGCCCTTTTCCTGAATTAAAAGCACAAATAACACATCTGGCTGATTGAGGCCTTGTTCACATTCCTAACAAGCTAGATAAGCAATCTTTAAACTGGAGTATGCATAGCACAAGGCCAGTGGTGCTCAATTAGGGGTGATTCCCCGCCCCCCAGCATTTGGCAATACCTGCAGACATTTCTGGTTGTCACAACTGGAAAAGGGGGCTACTACTGGCAGCCAGTGCTCAGAGGCCAGGGATATTGCTAAATACCCTACAGTGCACAGAACAACCCCCTACAATAAAGCACAGATGTTAATGATGCTGCCCTTGAGGAACCCTGCACTAGAAGTCCACAATGACTTTCCAAGGAGGTATGCAGACAGGGAGAGTTTTAAGAAAATTAACTTCTAACTTATATATGGAGTGTTTTCTAAAACTGGTGTCCCATGAATGTGCCTGAGGTTGAAGTGTCCTCCTGGTTCCCCTTTCTCACCTCTACTTTCGCAATTACCCTTCTCCTAATTTACAACAGAAAGTTCTACCTATTAGGCATCTTGAATCTTAACTTGACTGTAGGCATTTTCTTCTCTAAGGTCCCAGAGTACAGCAGAGCAGAGTGAATAAGATCTTGAAGTTGTAGCATAGTCCCTGGTTCTAATTAATTTTTTGTCACTTACTCATTGTGTAATATTTACTTACTTTGCTTATTTATTTTAACTGGTGGCAAGCTTGTGGTCATAGGGATTTTTTTCAGTTTAAAATTTAATTTTATATACATCTTTCCATAGAGATGTATGATACAATGATTGAGAGAAGTTTCAAGTATAAAAATATGCATGACATTAGGATAAAATTTGGTGGGCAAAGTGAGTGGAAATGTGGGTTCAAAAAGAAAAGGTAATGGTGTGAGATGCCTGTTAGAAAACTTGTGCATTTCTATTTTAATGGGTGACAGTGGATATAAAAATACTCCAGGATTTAGAATTTACCCAGGAGCTAGAGGGTATTATGCTAAGCAAAATAAATCAGCCAGAGAAAGACAAATACCATATGATTTCACTTATATGTGGAATTTAAGAAACAAAACAGATGAACATAGGGGAAGGGTAGAAAAAATAAAATAAGATTGAAGAAGTGAAAAGACTGAGGCATGAGTTTAATTGTGTTGTAATTTTAACCTGTCAATATTTACAAGGTGTGTTTGCATCTATTAGAACTTGCAATGAAAAATTTCTAGATGTCAGTTTGAAAATGTTCAAGGGGGCAGAGTACAATGCAAAGTTTAAAGAGCTAGATTTCTGCTGAATCCCCTCTGTGTTCTTTCTTGTTTGATGAAAAAACAGAAAGAGGAAAAAAAAAAAAAAACCCAGTCACACGGAGATGTCATTAAAATGCAGCAGCAAGTCCTAGTGCACAAGACTGGTTTTCTCCGGTCCCCACTCACCCTGCCAGCTAGCTTCCAAGTGTTTTTTTCCCCCTGTTCAAGAAGTTCTTCATGCTCCCTCAGCCTTCCTTTCAAGCCAATACCTAGTTTTTCCCTTTTTATCAAATAATGACTCTCTTAGTCACCGCTGCAGTTCTCCTGGACTTACAGCCTGCCTATGACTCAATGTGCTTTTAGCAAGTGGGCCTCCAGATACAATCCACAATTTTCAGGCATAACTTTGAAAAACAATAAAAGAAAAGAGGAAGTTTTAAAACAGCGCTGTAGGGTGGTCCTCACACACACAGACACACACACACTCACACACACATACAGGCTGTGCTCACAGAGAAGTTCTGGTCCCTATGCCAAGAAAACTACTGGGAAAATGGGCAAGTTGATTAAATGAATTAACTCAGCTGTTTGTTTTCATGCTGGAAATGGCAAAACCTGGCTCGCTCGCTCTCTCTCTCTCTCTCTTTTTTTTTTTGATTGTAACTTTTATTGTTTCAGGCAAATTGTGAAACTGCTGTGTGTCCACAGGCTCAGGAAAGTAATTTTCATATGCGCATACAAACATGCATCCGTTCACACAAAACACAGTGTGATCATAGCTGTGATGAGCAAGAAGGGGTGTACTTTATGCTATCCACCAGCCCACACCTACATTTTCACATTGAAATCAGAGAACACAACCTTAAAATAGAAATGGCAATAAAATAGTTCACTCTCATCCACATTGGTTTGCAGAGCATAGTTCTACACTGGATTCTGGCTTGGAAAATGTCTCTTGCCTCACTGGAAGTCAGAGCTGCTATTTGATTCCTCCCTGTTTAAAGACAGCTTCTTTGCACTCTGAAAGAAGTCAAGGAAGAGAATCCTTCCTTAAGCACTCCCTCAAGACCAATAAATAGGTACTGATTTGATTCCCAGCTTATACCATTTTAGTTGTGTGACCTTGAGTAATAATCTTTCTGAGCCTCAGTTTCTTCATCTGTAAAATAGGAATAATGTTATGTACCCTAACTAATACACACAATTAGTAATGAGGATTAAATGAGACACGCCCATTTAAAAAATTATTTAAGGTATTATATACAAAATACATTAAAATAACAAGTATCAATACTATAGTTGTTATTAGCTCCCAAGACCACATAGTCCGCAGCTGATAAGCTCTATCAGAAATAAACCAAAATCAGAATCCCTTTAAATTCTGCCCATTCGGGCGCCTGGGTGGCTCAGTTGGTTAAGCGACTGCCTTCGGCTCAGGTCATGATCCTGGAGTCCCGGGATCAAGTCCCGCATCGGGCTCCCTGCTCGGCGGGGAGCCTGCTTCTCCCTCTGACCCTCCTCCCTCTCATGTGCTCTCTCTCTCTCATTCTCTCTGTCTCAAATAAATAAATAAAATCTTTAAAAAAAAAAAAAAATTCTGCCCATTCGTCCCTGGTCTGTTCACTGATTCTATACAACATAGACCCAACTATTTTTCTATATGTAATTGGTATCATTTTAATCTGTAGTATCTTCAGATAACTGAAGAGAAATATTGTGATCCCATTCTCCCCCTACACCGAGATTTTCTCTTTTCTGGGCCAAAAGAAAACTAATCAATTCAAAAGCCCTTAAAAGAAAAGGAGAAGTACAACATCAGCACACTCACACTTCTGTTCTCAACGTTATTGTTTACTTGACTGATGGATACCATCCCCTTTGGAGGTTAACACATGGAAATGTTTGTTGAGTCTGGAAAAGTGAAAGATGTTTCAGTTTGCTCTTTTATTCTCAATACTAGTCAGCACGTAATACCCTTTTGATGTACTCATGAATAAGTGGATGAAAATCTGTCATAGGTTTTATTTTTCCTCAGCATAATGGCCTGAAGCTCCCAAGTCCTGCCCCATGGCTCCAGCATGACGAGCCCCAGAATCCTGAGCCCTGATTTCCAGCCCACATTCACAGAACACCTGGCTTTGCCCCTCTATTCCTTCAAGAGGGTATTTCACAAACTTTTGGGAGACTGATGGTACCCTGGGGCCATCCAGGCCAGTGTCAGTAACTGATACCAAGATGAGTAATTTTTTTCTTTTGCAAGGGAGAGGGTTTTTGGTGGGAATCAGTAGCTTAGCCCTAATTTCTCTTTTAGACAAAGCAAGTGGATTGACTCTCTTACTTGTTTATTAGGTGTTAATGCTGCAGCCTCAACCCCAGATCAGTTGACTAAGGAAAAATGAGCTCTTCAAAGCCAAAGGAAGACACTTTTACGGGGCCAACTAGAAAGAAGAGTTTTGTGTGTTTATTTTCTTTTTGTTTTTTTGTTTGTTTGGTGTTTTGTTCTTCTTTGTGATTCTGTTTCTTTGCTTAGTTTTAATTATACACACCTTGCCTCTTCTATAATTTGGGGGAGCATAGCGAGCAGGAGATGCCATGAGCTGGTTATGAGGCTATGTCAGAGGCAAGAAGTCAGTACCTCTGGTCCTACCCTAGTCCTACTTCTCTGCCACCTCAACCTGATCAGCTCCAGTCGAAAAATCATCCTTTTGTCTAAGGTCATACATCCTACAAGTTGAAGAAAAGGGAGAAAACTCACATACAAGGAGTTGTATATAACACAACTTAAAACACAACTAAGGAGCTCTCTCTCTCCAAAAACCAGATCAAGTACCTCCTAGAACATCATAAATTGTTAACTCCATGAGAATAGGGGCAGTGTCTGTCTTGATTATGCTGCACCCCAATGCCTAACAGAGTGCCTAGGCTTTTAGTATGCACTAAGTAAGTATTTCAGGGAGGAAGGATATAAAAAGAAGGAAGGAAGATTCTAAGAAATATATCTAAAGAAGAAATAGTGCTGGAATAAGGTATTCTAGAACTCTAAGGTACTGGAGGTAAAAGGGATCATAAGAGACCACTGGTGTCTAGCCCTCCACATTCACACAAGAGATTTTCTGAACCACTCATCATTCCATTTTTGAGAACTCATCAGACAAAAGCCTCTATGGCTCTCTTTGCCTCCCATTTTTATTGCTGCAAAGTCTTGCTCACACAATGGTCTGTAACTTATTGAAAATTTCCAGATTACACATCCAGGTTCGCTATTCCCACCTGAGCTATCAATGTGCTACCTAGGAAATTTACCTGTATTAATTTAGTCTCCAGAGCAGCCATACAACTGGTCAATTTTCAAAAGAAAAAGAATTTAATCAACCTAGTTCTATTCCCTTCTCCCTATTTGCTTGAATATGCATGGCACCTAGATAAATCTCTCTATATAACAGACAGTCTGGTTTATTTAGAGACAAGGAAAGGTTCTTGTAAAATTCTGATTATTTGAGACAAACTGAGAAAGTTTAATATACTCTGCTTTTAGTTGGGAAAAAAATAAAAGCCACCACAATTAAAATTACAAAGATTTTCAAGGGCTCTTTTTCATTCAAATGTCACTCAGCCCAGTTTCCTATATCTTGTACAGCTTTGTTACCATTTGGATAATGGTAAAAAAAAAGGGGGGGAGGGTATGAATAATCCTTGTATGGACTTTAAAAAGCCTCCATGCATCAGGATTCAAGATGATCCCAGATTTTCCATAGTAATTCAAGCAACGTGGACACGGACACCTTCAAAAGATTTTAAAAATGGGGTTTGAAATCAAGAAAGTTCTCAGCCCACCCTTCAGAGATCTGGAATACTTTAGGAGACAGGATACCAAATTCTTTAACCATTCTGCAATGGTTTTGTCACATCATTATTATTGTAGAGGTAAGGGTGGTGGTGGTAGTGGCTGAGCCCTCACCACATGGCGAACGCTGTGCTAAAGCTTGTAGATGGATTAATTTATTCATAAATTATCTTATTTAATCCTCAGAACAACCCTATCAGGTAAGTACTAATATTATATTTACTTTGCAGATGATGGAACTAAGGAAAAAAGATGTTAAGCAACTTGTCCATGGTTACCAACAGGGCGATTCAGAGTAAATTAAGTTGGCCTGTGACCACAGATCAGATTTCACTTTGGCAGGAAGCTCTCTACCCCAATCACAATTAGAGCCCACTCTTTGGCCCTCTCCAAATCGTATGCTAACACAAAAATTAGTAGATTATATGGTACATTGGGAAACCAGGTAAGAAGCCAGGTTAGAGTCAGAGGAACTCAACCCAACCAATCCCCAGTTCTATAAACTTAGATCAAATACTTTCTCCTCATGGTGAGTAAAGAACAGCATTTTTGGATGCTAAAGAAAGCATGACATCATTATGTAAAACTATAATTTATATGAAAACACTTTTCTAATGATTGTTACATTTTGAAATATCAAATTAATCTATTCATAACTCACTATAATAAGGAAGAATTAGGCAAGCACTTTATATCAACTCTGTGACCTTTTGTCATCTTATTAAAATCAACATAATTCTGATTATAGTCCAGGTGTCCAGGCTACCTTCTAAATTGATATAAGATTAGCACCTCAGTCTTTAAAATATTCACATAGTTCATGCAAAAGCACGATTGTTGGCAGGATAATAATTGGCTTAATTAAGGAAAAGGAGGGGAAGGAAACAAACATCTATTGACCACCTGCATCATATTGTACTAGGTGCCTCCACATATATTATCTCTTTATGATGATAATACATATCTCACATGGTTATTCTGAGGATTAAACAAGCCCACATCCTTGGAGGGGAGGCAGAAAAAGGGACCTAGTGTTATAAATCATGTACCATGTTCCAGGTCCTGTGCAGTGTCCCATCACATATATTATTTCCTTTAATCTTCACAGTGGCCCTACATACCTGGCCTTGCCATCCAGATTTTATGCATAAGGATACTAAGGCTCAGACAAATTTTTAATTACTAAGATCATACAGCTAGTAGATGGTTGAGAGCACAGACCCTGAGTTGACTGAATTATACCTTCATGTTCTTGCCACTTAATTAAAAGATAGCAAAAGATAGCCTCTTTAACAGCACTTCATCATAAGGAGGGAGGAAAAGACACCAATATCTACTCATTCATTTATTCATTTATTCAACAAATATGCCTTCAGCACATACTCTGTGCCAGGAGCTGAACTAAATTCTTTTCATAAATTATCTCAGTAAATCTTTACGACACACCTGGGAGACAGGACCAGGATGATCCTAATTCTAGAGATGAGAAAAATGGGCTTAAGGAAGTTAAATTGACTTGCTCAGCATTATAGATAGAGCTAAAACATGGCCTATTCTGGATCCAAAATTGAGTTGTTTGCTTCAAAGCCTGTACTCTTTCAAGTATATCATACTACTTCTAGAAGGCAAATCATGCCCCCCTGTAAGCAAAGCAAAACATTTTTAATCATTTTGGACACCATTAGGAAGCTCAGATTGCTGGTTTCCAGCACTAGGGCTCTATTACGTGGACTGACCTCTGGAGCCTAGAAGAAAAAGAGACAGAGACAAAGAATAAAACACACACAGAGAGAGAGAGAGAGGGAGAGAGAGAGAGTGCTCAATCATGCTGGTCACCCTGGAGGTGGAAGAAAAAAACCATTAAGGCTAGCCATCTGCTTTGTGCAACATCACATCTGAACCCCCTGCCTATTCTCATACTAAAGCTATATTGAGCCATCCTAAACCCAGGTTTGTTCTATGCACACTGTGGTTACAAGACCCAGAGTGTGACCAGAGTGTGTCCATGTAAAACCATCTCCACCACTAGAGGTAGAACTCTATGATCCCTCCTGCTAAATAAAGAACACAGGAAAGGCTGCTATAGAATGAATGGACTTGATGGGTTTCACAGGAAGACTATTTTCAAGTCATGAAGTTGCCTCCAAGTTCAGTTTTCTGTCATTCATCTCAGCAACTTCCTGCTTAATCCCACTAATACATGGCCCAATGACCATAACTTTGGGTAGGCAAGCTCCAGCCTACCTTCTTCCTTCCCTAGGGTTAATGGTCATTCTCATCTCTAGTTGTAGCTACTCCCATATCCTCCACTCTTGTAATGGTTCTGCCAGTTACGGATATGATTTTCTGGATTAAATCCTGAGCAAACAAACTTGCCTTTCCTTTTATTTAAAAGTGGCCCCCTTGGCTCTTCTCCACAAGGCCATCTTTCTATACCTGCATCAGGGGAACAGAACCAGAAGTCAGAGTTTCCAGGGAATCCTTGCCTAGGTGACCTGAGGAGTACCCTAAGGGACGGTTGGCCCAGAATGAGAGTCTGATGTTAATGAGGCCTAGATGGAGGATTCAAGCTCTGTGGGACCAGTTATAATCCTGCTTAAAGAAATTTGTGCTATGCCTGAAACCTCCCACATGCAGGCCCTGGATCACAATGGGCAACTGGGCCAGAGAGTAGGAAGCTTCCTAGCAAACTCTTCAAACTTAGCACATGCTAATGGAGCAGGTCCACAGGGGAAATAACTGCAGACTTCATACTCCAGAGGCAGTGTGGTTTAACAGGATACACACGGCCTTTGGAGCTGAAAACCTGAGTAACTTGGGGCAGTCACTTAATCCCTCTGAGTTTCTGTTTCTTCATCTTTTTAAATGGCAGTGAGCAGGGTAGAGAGGGGCTGAAGCATGAGCCAAGACATCACATTTATTGAGTGTATACTTTATGCCAGGCATTGTACCCAGTACTTCACATACACAATCACTTCACCTGCCCCAAATTTTGTCAAGTTATGAATTATTATTGAAATAATATAGAATATGAGAGTACCTAGCTCATAGCACACTTAATAAATGTCAGCTCCCTTCCTTTTCAAATCTGTAGGGAAATGACAAGGATTCCAGTTCTCAGAGAAGACTGAATAGTGTTCTCCCTAGTGCTTTTGAAATTTTCTGTTTGCAGTTTGAAGAGGCTTTGAAGCAATCATTTTCAGAAGTAATCACAGAATGTCCAACTGGAAGGGACCTTAGAGATCGTTACTGTCCTACTCCTCAATGGATAGAACAGAGAGATACCTACTTGTTATTGGTTCTGCCACAAAGACTATACCAGAACCAAGGTGTTCTCTCTCCCTAAGTGTGTGTGCTCTGGTGGCTCAGAAAAAGCCACTTTTGGGGCACCTGGGTGGCTCAGTCAATTAAGTGTCCAACGCTTGATTTCAGTTCAGGTTTTGATCTCAGGGTCATGAGTTCAAACCCCACATTGGGCTCCATGCTGGGTGTGGAGCCTACTCAGAAAAAAAAGGAGGGGCAGAGAAAAAGCCATTCTCAATCCCGCATTAGCAGAAGTAAAGAGAAGCTTCAGACATAGAAGCTCCTTGGGCTTCAAGTGCTACTACTGCTCTCTAGGAGTTCCAGGAAATGGCTTTAGGGCATGAGAGGGAAGGAGTGGGGGAGAGAAGAGAAGCTACAGTCCACAGGATTCACCATGATTTCAAAGCCAATTTGGAAACAAAGGCAGAAACAAAAGCAGAACCATGACCACTGGTCAGCCCTATCTTTGGACATTATGGAACTTCACAGGGTTCCACTTTCCCTGTGAGGTCTTGAAATCCACTGCTCTCTCCCATAGGCTGGTTTCTAATTCCCACCACAAGTCATTCCCAGACACTGTCTCCTACAGACTCCTATCAAAAGGAATATGGTGGCAAGAAAGAACTCTGCTTCTGGAGCTGAAGCTATGTATAAAAAGTACCCCCAGAAATATTTTCTAAATGAACAAATCAATAAATCAATGCCTGCCTAGAGAGATCCTTCTGCTGTCTCTCTGAAACACAGGAGTAGGGCTGAGTTTCTAAAGCAACCCATAGGCATTGTTGGTTAGTTCTGTTCCTCACCTCCTAGCCTAGGACTGGAGAACGGACCTTCTCTGGAGGAGGCAAAGCCTTTCTCCAAAAGTGAAAAAGTCTAGTCCCTGTGCCTCACCCTGAAAATTTTCAAAAAGAATGATAAACAGACCTCCAGCCAGGCAAACAAAAGAGCTATGCCCAGAACTATAATTCCTTAATAATATATAAGGGGAGTAGAGATGGGAGAACAAACCCTCCTGTTCTGGTGACATCTCATCTGCCGCTCACTCAAAAGAAAGGTGTGGAATGGTTCCAACCATCCTTCATCAGAACCCCATGTCTTGTATAGAAAAGGCCTGAGTGGGAGTGGAAGTGGTCAGAGAGTCACATGTGTTGTGGGAGTGGGGATGAGAAGAAGACATGGATCAAAGGAATTGTCTTTAAGTATTAGAGCAAATTCCAGTCTATTCTGTAACTTTCTCAGAATGATCAATCACCCTTTATTGCCTGCAAGATTACTTACCCTATAAAAAAAGAGTCCATAGATTACCAAAGTCTTAAAAGAATCTCAGAACCCTGATATGAACATACATACATATATAAACTTAAATGTTCACAGGATACACATGCAAATTCAAACATATACAGATTGTAACAAAACCAACCAGGCTGGCACATACTATCATAAAGATACAAATTCATAAACATGCACTTATGAAAACATACAAATGACACCACACACATACACACACACACAGTTTCAGACACAGACTAGTCACAGTTCCTGGGCTAGGTGGAATAACCGAATGTTCCCCAAAATGGTAGGGTGCTACTACTACTCCCAACCCTCTCTCTATCCCAACACTTAAGGTTTTCCTTGACTTGCTCAATTTTAAAAAAAGTCACAACAACTTCCAATACGATTTAACACCTATCCTTGACAGCTGGCGTTTGAAAACTTATAGAGTGTTTACTTGGAGAACACCCCTCTCTGGAATAAAGTAAAATTCAGAGTTAGAATAGAAAAATACCTCCACAAACCAGGTTTTTCTCCTTCATTATATTATTAATTGGCTAACCATCCTCTATACACCATATCTCATTGTCCACAGGATGTCTTGACAGATCCAAATTTTTCTAAACCATGTTTCACTTTTGAATAGACATTTTCCAAATCCTTGCCCCTATTGAGGCAACTTCACATCCAGCTTCCCTGAAGCAGCACTAGATCTGAGACAGATATTAAGGAAAGAACAGAAAAGTAAGATCCTAAATCATATGTCTGTGAACACTGTCCCAAATCTCATTCTGGTCAGGAATCAAGTTGGTAAAAACTTGACTCATTATGACTTTGCCAAGAGTTGGGGGGTGGGCAGGGAACTTATTTGCTTCACCATCTGGGTCACTATAATTACAAACCCCACCCCTTTTTGTGGAGCTCTTTACAGTTTACAACATGCTCCTGTTCCTTTGCTCCCATTGTTTCTATTGCTCCTTTTTTGGTCCTTGAAACAGCTCTCTGAAGTTGTTCAAGCAAATTTAATGACTGTCTCCATTTTACTGATGAAGAAACTGAAGTCCAAGAAGGTATGGTAACATGCCATTGTCTTATGCTTATGCTCTTCCTGCATCATTACACAGACGTTCAGAACTAATTTGTTAAACTAATCCGTTAATGGAATAATAGCATTCCAACACTAATCAAAAGGAATTTGGAATAGCTGTTTTTATTTTATTATTGAAGTCAATGTGATACAAGAGCAATTTAATACATTTTTGCTAACTAAATTCTAGTGTCAGGACATTGGACATGTACTGTATACCTGGCTAGACCCTGTGACACAATTAGGGAACAATATGACACAATGTAATAAAACACTAAATGGTACATGTTTAAATGTCCACTTCTAAATTGGAGGCAATAATATATTAAAGAATAGGTTATAAGGGAGGTCAACAAAGAAGAAATTAAAATTGGCTGGAATTATCAAAAATGAAATAAAAGTTGAGCCTGGCAATGAAGGATTTGGAAACTTATAGAGAAGAAAAGAGGGCTTTCCATACAAGAGGAACAGTATGAGCAAAACCATAGAGATAAAAGCAGTTTTGAATAATCCATGTATGGGAACAAGGAAAACACTAGCTTCATTTCAATATAAGACACAGGTTGACCAGGTGATGGGTATTAAGGAGGGCACATGTTGGGATGAGCACTGGGTGTTATACGCAACTAATGAATCATTGAACACTACAACAAAAACTTATGACAAACTATATGTTGGCCAAGTGAACATAATGAAAAATTGAAAAAATTGGAAAAAAAAGACACAGGTTGAAGAGTTCAAAATAGTGTGTTAGTTTGGAATAGCTGATTGTCCCCAACACAAGGGAAGTTTGCATTCACACACATGCTGTTTTCCATACACCTACATTGGGTGTTCATAAAAAAGATGGGAAAGACTTCCCTGCAAGCTTCCTCAAAATCTTTTCTGAAGCAAAAGCCTAGAGATGCATGGGGTGGGGCAGAAAAACCTCTCACTTCCATGGCACAGGCAAAGATCTATTGCTTCTAGGGGAAGGAGCAGAAGCAAAACTTGTCTACCTCTAAGGAAACAATATGGAATTCTTTACCCAGAACTCAGGAAAATTCCTTTGGTCCTCAGAGAAGAATATAAACAAAACCTTTTACCTCTTGAGCAGGGGCGGGGAACTTAAGCCCAGGATCCTACACGTATACCAAGCATAGATCTCCTACTACTGGGGGAGGACAGGAAACTCCCACTCAAGACCAAAGACAGATATAAGGCAGAGTTGCAATCCCACTGTGAGGAGGGCTAGGAATACTAGAAAGCTCCATTCCTGAAGCTCAAGGGCACAGGGACTCCTTGAGAGTAATACCGGACCAAGAAAACAGAGAACATACTATGCCCCCATGAGGAGCCTAGCACCAAATAACAAGCAACATCAGTTTTCTGCTGGAGGAGGGGCAAGAGCATAGAAAGAACTCCCCTCTGTGGCCTAGACGTGCAAGGGCAACTGAAAGCTGAGGGGGAAGCAGAAAGACTGAGAAAAACCCTCCGGCACACAACTCACACTCTAGGGACTCCATAACAGTAGCT
The DNA here is from genome assembly GCF_002201575.2 of Neomonachus schauinslandi. NCBI lineage: Eukaryota > Metazoa > Chordata > Mammalia > Carnivora > Phocidae > Neomonachus > Neomonachus schauinslandi. The sequence goes on from NC_058419.1 coordinate 19,477,325, forward strand.
TACTACCACAGGAATTCAAAGCCCATGGTGCAATGATGGTAATGATAGCACATATCACAAAGCCTGCTCAACTACTGAGTGGACTTACTCAATTTCACAATTAAACAGCCTTATAGAAGAAGAGACAGGGTCATTTCCAGCATAGCAGCTTATCTTAGTTTCTACTATTCTTCTAAATACATTGCCTGGCATTAAATAAAAAATTAAGACACAAACACAAAAGCAAGGAAAAACAATCCCTTGTCAAGAAATAAAGCAATCAACCAAACCTGATTTAGAGATGTTACAAATATTAGAATGGTTAGACAGAGACTTTCTAATAACTACAATAATTATGATAAATGACCTAGTAGAAAAGATGGACATACATGCATGAACATACAGAGAATTTCAGTACAGCACTGAAAACTATATGAGAGAGTAAAATGGAAATACTATAAATTAAAAAAAAAAAGAACACAGTCACAGGGACGCCTGGGTGGCTCAGTCAGTTAAGCATCTGACTCTTGATTTGGGCTCAGGTCATGACCTTAGGGTTGTGAAATTGAGCCCTGCATTGGCTCTGCGCTGGGCATGGAGCCTGCTTAAGATTCTCTTTCCTCCTCCCTCTGCCCCTCCCCCTATCCCTCTCTAAAAACAAACAAACAAAAAACGCAGTAACAAAATAATACAGTAAGGAGGTGATACAAATGAAGAATGCCTTTGACAGGTTTATTAATAGATGGATACAGCCAAAGAAGTAATTAGTGAACTCAAGAATAGATCATTGTAAATTATCCAAACTATAATGCAAAGAGAAAAAAAGTGGGGAAAAAAAGAACAAAGCATCCAAAAGTTGTGGTATAATATATAGTTTACCCAGAACAGGGGCACGTAATTTGAGTCTCAGAAAAGAAGGCAGGAAAAAAAATATGGGCAAAAGAATCATTTAAAAACATAATGACTGAGAAGTTTTCAAAAATAATGAAAGACTATAAAACACATATCCCAGAAACTCAGAGAAAAAGAATGTGGATAAATATAAATACACACACTTCAAGTACATCATAGTCAAACTTCTGAAAACCAACTACAAAACAAAAGTATTGATGGTAAAAAGATGCAGTACATACAAAGGAACAAAAATTAGAAACACAGTAGACTTGTCATCAGAAACTATGCAATCCAGAAGATAATTGGGTGACATCTTTCAGGTATTGAAAGAAAAATCTGTCGACCCCAAAACCTTTATCTATTAAAATGTTTTTCAAAAATGAAGACAAAATACAAACTTTCTCAAACAAAAGCTGAGAGAATTTACTTCTCAGTAAGACAAGTAAATATGGGTTACAAGAAATGTTCAAGGAAGTTATTTAGGCAGAAAAAGTATGATGCCATATGGAAACTTGGATCTATAGCAAGCAATGAAGAGGGCCAGGAATGATAAAAATAAAAGTAAATATAAAAGGTATTTGAAGAAAACAGGCACTTCCAAGAAAACCATAGTAACAATGTATTTTGGAGTTTATAACATATGTATAAATAAAATGTATGGCAACAATCACACAACAGATATTAGGGAAGAATTTAAAACATATTGGTGTAAATTTCTTATACTATGTAAGAATTGTATATTACTTGAAGTTGGACTCTGCTTAAGATGTATATTATAAACCACAGTGAAGCCAATAAACATAATTCTGAAAAGAGGCATAAATAAGGCAATAGAGGAGATAAAATGACATCACAAACATCACTCAACTTACTCAAAAGAAAACAAGAAAAGAGGAAAAATGAAAAAAGAACAGATGAGATGAACAAAAAATAATCCCTTGACTTCTTGTTTGGCCCATGGATTTTTTTTTTTTTAAGAATGGTATTATTTATTTTCCATGGATTGGAAGATATAGTTTTAACGTAACCACATCAATAATTCCATTAAGTATAAATGGTCTTATTACCCACCAAAAGGTTGATATGGTCAGGTTGACTATAAAAGAAAAACCCAAATATATGCTTTCTACAAGAAGCTTACTATAATTACAAAAACATTGATACATGAAAAACAAAATTAAGGAAAATAAGATATACCATGAAAACCTTAACCAAAAGAAAGCTACAATGGCTATATGAATTATTATCAGACCAAGAACACTTCAGATCAAGTAATATTACCACCAGACATAAAGAGGGACATGATGTAATGATAAGGAATTCAATTTGTTAAGAAGACATCATAATCCTAAATGTTGTGTATACCTACTAACAGAATTTCAGACTACATAGAGCAAAAACTGTCAGAACTGAAAGGAGAAAAAGACAAATACAATATTACAGTTGGATACTTCCCACATCTCTCTCATTTAGCAATAGAACATGTAGGGAGAAAATAAATGAGGATATAGAATGTATGTATAATATTAGCAATGAACTTGACCTGACACTTATAGAACACTTAACCCAACAACAGAAGAATATACACTGGTTTCAGGTGCACATGGTACATTCACAAAAAATGGCTTATTTTCTGGTGCATAAAAGAAATATAATAATTTCTTTTTATTTTTTTAATTTAACATACCAAATAAATCTAATTCATTTAATTCCTCACAAAATCTTTGAGATGTTCCAGGAGCTCTCTGGAACACCTCAGATTGTGGACAAAATATTTCATTTTAGAATTTGATTTGGGGAAGTATGTCAAAAACTTTCAGAGTTTTGAAGAATTGGCTAAATAGGATAACAGATCATTATGAACCAATATTTAATTACCCTTTTAACCAAAGTGACAATAAAAGATATCACAGACAAATACATAAGTTCACACAGCTGTGAGCAAAATTTACCTTTTTTTAAAATATTAAGATTCTTTTTGTTTTTTGGAGAGTAAATCAAAGACCTGATAAAAATAGGTAATTATTTTGGTAAAACACAGGATTCTTATTTCTAGACATATAACTTTAAAGATAAAAATATTTACAATGTTGTATATATACAATGGAATATTATACAGCCATCAAAAAATGAAATCTTGCCATTTGCAACAACGTGGATGGAACTAGAGGGTATTATACTAAGTGAAATAAGTCAATCAGAGAAAGACAAGTATCATATGATCTCACTGATATGTGGAATTTGAGAAACAAGACAGAGGATCATAGGGGAAGGGAGGGAAAAATGAAACAAGATGAAA
>NC_058419.1:19490496-19533537 GCF_002201575.2 Neomonachus schauinslandi
AAAAAAAAAAAAATGGAAAAACTTATATAAAAAAAAAGATGTAAAGTATGGGGATTAAAATAAAAAAAAAAAAAAAAAAAAAGAAAAAAAAATAAAATATTTACAATGTTTTATTAAGAGGGGATCCATAGTTTAAGAAAACTTTTTTTAACAAAGAGAAAACAAAAATTTTAACTTTGCATCAGTACACTTTTGATATTAAAATTCATTTACTTAAATCTATTTCCAATCCTAGCCTGTACTGACCACACACAATTCCCTTCAAAAGATTCCCTTACCATAAACCTTGTACAACTTTACGCATTCAGATTTTGTCCCAAGTTTTCCTTTTTTAAATAACCACTCTCACTTAAGGACAAAATTACTTTCTTTTCCCTCAACAAAAATTTATTCCCATTCCTCATATTTTTTTCAAAAATACCTATTTTACTTTTCTGGCATATAGAGTTGTTTCCCTTATTTCTAGTACTGAGTTACATTTATTAGAATTCTTAACTCTTAGAATCCTTAGTGTCTAGTGAAAACAAAGTAGTAAGCAATTGTGAAATTTGTTATATCAGTATTCTTTAGATTAACAAATTTATGATTACATTTCATGATTTCTAGAAACATCTGTTTTTCATAGTACAATTTTTTTAAATAAAGCACGAACCAAGTTTACTAATAGAACCATATTTACTTTCTCTGTAATGATAAGAGGAAAAACTCTCTAAAGGCCTGATATACAAGGGAAGCCATTTTAGATTTCTTGACAACTCAACATGACTGTATATAAACTTTGTTCAAACCAAAAGCCTGATTTATGGCCCACCACACATGCATTGTACATCTGCTTTGTGAATGAGTAGCCTAAAGGAAAACAATCTTGTCCTTGAGATATCAATTAATATTTATACTCCCTGCATTCCCTTATGATAAATCTCATGATTCCCACCTATGTACTAATCTATAATCTTTTGAGCTTTTACAAGATGTAAAAAAGTATACAATCCTGTAAAACCGTTCATTCTCCAGAACACTTTCTCCCTTGTGAAGAGCATGTTTCCCAATTAGCTGTCCTAATTTGGGCTCAAAGAAAACTCTCTAAATTCTAAAATGTTTATTCAATTTGCATAGACATTTCTTGCGAAAGTTGGCAGGATATAAAAGTACCTCACCTGAGAACACCTGGGGGTCTTCTTGAACTGGGCACTCAGTACTAGCAAAGGCCCTTTGTTTGCGCCCCTCCAACTTTTTGGCACCTCACGGATGTATCTGGTGAGAAGGAACACAGTAATTAAAAATAATTAAAGCTACAGTATTTTCTGACCATAACAGAATTAAACTAGAAATTAATATTCTGGAAAATATCTGATTATTTGGAAAATAAATAATACCATTCTTTAAAAAAAAAAATCCATGGGCCAAACAAGAAGTCACAAAGGAAATTATAAAATATTTTGAATTTAATGAAAATGAAAATACATCATATCAAAATACATGAGGCAAACATATAACATGCTTAGGGGGAAATTTATAGCAGTAAAAGCTTATATTAGAAAAGGCAAAAGTTTTCAAATCAATAATCTGAAATTCCAGCTTAAGAAGCTAGAAAAAAAAAAAAGCAAATTAAATCCCAAAGCCAAAAGAAGGTAAGAAAATATAAAGAGCACAAATCAGTGGCAGATGAAACAGAAAAACAATAAAAATCAATGAAACCAAAGCCGGACTCTGAGACAAGAGCAATATCTATAAACCTCAAGACAGATGGATCAAGAAGAGAAAAAGACATAAATCACCAATGTAACAAAGGAAGGAGAGACATTACTACAGTTATTTCAGAAATTAAAAAGGATAATAAAGGACTATTTTGAAAAATTTTTGCCAATAAATTTGATCAGTTAGATAAAAGGAAAAATTCCTTGAAAGATACTACCACTGCTCACTCAAGAAAAAGCAAGCAACCTAAATAGTCCTGTATCTACTACAGAAATTAAATTCACAGTTAGAAACCTCCAAACAAACAGAAACAACAGCATCAATTATAAACAAACTCTTCCAGAAAAATATAAGAAACACTGTCCAATACATATTGTTATATCACCATTACTCTGACATTACTGGACAAGGATAACACAAGTAAAATACAGACAAATATCCTTCAGAAACATAAATGCAGAAAGCCTTAACAGAATGTCAGTAAACTAAAACCAGCAAATATACAAACAAAAATACATCATGATCATGGTAGGCAGAATAATGACCCCAAGATGTCCATGTTCTAAGCCCCAGAACCTGTGACTATATTATGTTATATATGGCTAAAGAGAATGAAGGTTTCAGATGGCGTTTAGGTTCCTAATCAGGTGACCTTAAAAAAGGGAGATTATTGTGAATTTTTAGTGGGCCTAAACAGATACACAAGGATCCTTAACAGTAGAAGAGGGAGGCAGAAGAGTCAGTGTCAGAGTGATGCAATACAAGAAACGCTCGACTGGCCATGGCTAGCTTTGAAGATGGAAGGATTTCATGGTCCAAGTAATGTAGGAAGCCCCTAGAAGCTAGTAAAAGCAAGAAAACAAATTTCACCCCATGAGCTGCCAGAAAGGAACACAAGCCTGCCAACACCTTCATTTTAGCCCAGAGAGATCTGAATCAAACTTCTCATCTACAGAGCTGTGACAAAATAAAATGGGGTTGTTTTAAGCTGCTACATTGTGGTGATTTGTTATAACAGCAGTATGAAATTAACAGGGGATTTAATGGGTGGGACCAGGAATTAAGATTGAAATAATCCATCATGAAGTACCATTCACTCTTTCCAAATTAAGAACAAGCCAAATTGAGCTGCTAAATGGAGAAGCAGTGGGGATAATCACCCCTTCTCTAAATGGGTCTTGTATAATGAGTTTCAACCCTTAAGAGCCCTGTTTTATATTGGGCCAAATTAACTAGAATAGCCAAAATAATTTTGAAAAAGAAAAACATTGGAAGACTTATACTACCTACTTTCAAGATGTACTATAAAACTGCAGTAATCAAGGAAGTGTGGTATTGGCAGAAGGATAAACATACAGATCAACTGAACAAAATAGAAGAGATTCTAGAAAGAGACCCAAAATACATATGATCAGTTGATTTTTAACAAAGATGGCAAGGTATTTAATGAAGAAAGGATAGTATTTTGGACAAATAATACTGGAACAATTGGACCACCATATACATAAAAATTTCCTTTAACCCATATTATGTACCATATTTAAAAAAATCAACTCCAAATGTATCACAGTTCTAAATATAAAACCAAAACTTACAACACTTCTAAAGAAATTCAATGTGACCTGGGTTAGGCAAAGATTTCTTAGAAAGGAAACATAAACACAGATAACAAAAGAAAAACTTGATAAATTTGACTTCATCATAATTCAAAACTTCTGCTATTTGAATGACACTGTTATGGAAACACAAAGACCAGGAGAAAATATTTCAGAACACATGTCTGATAAACTACTTGCATCTCTAATATATAAACAACTCTCACAACTCAATAATGATAAAACAAATAACCCAGTGAAAATTTGAGCAGCTTTAAATAGACATTCTAAGGAAGATGTCCAATATAATTTTTCTTTAAGGAAATCCAATTTATTTTTTTTTAGGAAATCCAATTTAAAACCACAATAAGTGGCAATACACATCTCCTAAATGACAAAAACAAAATAAACCAAAACAGAACTACCCTGACAATACCTGGTGAGGATGTAGAGCAACCAGAACTTATATACATTGCTATTGGGAAGGCAAATAGCATAGCCCCTTTGGAAAACAGTTTAGTATTTTCTTCTAATTTAAATATGTAACTTAACTTATGACTCACTCCCATGTATTTATTCAAAAGAAATGAAAACATGTCCAGAAGACCTACAACAAAATGCTTTTAGCAGTTTACTCAAAAGAGCTAACAAAACAGGACAAACCCAAATTTCTATCAACTAACGAATGATCAAACTGTGGTGTATTTATCCAATGGAACATTATTTGGCAGTGAAAGGAACAAACTATTGATACATGCCACAGCATGGATGAATCTCAAAAGCATTGTGCTATGTGAAAGAGGGCAGACACAAAATACTGTATAATTCTGTGATTCCAGTTATATAACTTTCTGGAAAAGGCGTATATATGAGGGAGAGAAATCAAATTAATGGTTGCAGAATGGAGGGCATTGGCAGCAAAGGAACACATGGAGACTTTTGGGGATGATGAAAACCATTTCATATATTAATGCAGTGATTAAATTACTACAAATTTATTAAAACTCAGAACTCTACACTTAAAAAGGATAAACTTTATTGTATGTAATACCCCAATACACCTGCCTTTTTACCAAAGGAAGCAAAAATAAACAGTGGGAATGGAGTTTAGATTCTTGAGCAGGAACATGATGAGATAAAATGGGTCTTTTTATCTAATCTCTTCTTAGAGATTACATTTTCACAGGATAGATAAGAAAGAAAGGTAGAGATTTGGTAGACCAGTTGCAGGATACTGAATAATCCAGGTATTAGGTAATGAGGGACAGTAAGAGATATCCTGAAATATTTGAAAACTTATCATTTCAAAAAAAGTTTAAACTTATTCTGTGTGGCTCCAGAGGGTAACTAGCAACAACTAGAGCTTTTCTGATGTATTAATGAGCTCTCCATTATGGAAAATAAGTAAAGTGGATACCCATAAAGTTGAGAGGTTTTCGGCTGCACGGGTTTAAATGACAGAGGAAGAGAATCAGAGAAGAATTTTTAACCTTTACTTTGTCTGTTCGTAGTGACACCACACATTTTCCTCTGAGATTCCCATTATGTTCCAAATTTCTCCTTTGGAAGTCAGACATCCAGATAACTCAGCCTCAAATAGTCCAGAGAATTTGAAGAGATTAGTCTCTGTTCAACAATCTTTGCTTTTCAGAACTTGAGATAAACTCAGGCAGCAGTTATTTCTCTCCATCAAAGATGTAGGAACCTGGTAGACAACAGCACAAGGTGGGCCCTAGGCAGTTGATTTAAACTGCTTTGAAGGGTAGAGACTGCAGCAGGCATGATTTAAGAGTATCGGAGCGTGACCAAGGTGCCATTTTACATTGGTTCCATGCAGGGGTAGCTTTTCCTCTACATTCTGCATCCTGCATTCAGATAGAACTGCGATTTCTCAAGTCTAGCTTAGGTTAGTGCAAAATTTTCAGGGGCAAACATGAAGAAGTACTTCTCTTTTTTTTCAGAAAGCGCCTAGTTTAGTTTTCTCTTTCCCTGAAGACTTGGGAGGAAAGTTTCTCACCTCACACTTGCATTTAAAAAACCAACGGCTAAGAGGCTTTTCACCAGTGCTCAGAAGTGAGGATGCCCTATCTTTTACCTACCAAAATTTTCCAAACAGACCAGGATATGTGTCCTGACTCATCCCAGCCCTGTTGGAGAATTTCAGGTGATGTTTTTATTTGACATCCAGACAGTTATGAAATGATGAAGGCATTAGATCTCCCCCAGCATAAACATCCCTTCTCCCTCTGGAAGTATTATGGGGCTCTTCCAGAAATACTGACACCAGGGGATTTCAACCGAGATAACCACTTTAAGTAATCTGCTTTCCTTCCCCAGACTTTAGGTTTGGGGTCTTCTAGGCAATGGCTACTAAGTCCCGAAATAATAAGGGTATATGGGTCATTGGCAATATTCCCTAGGTGGTGGTACCCCTTTCATGCAACAGGGATGTCTCCCCTCTGATCCTAAAAAGTGGTACATAAGTTGTTTAATTTTTACAAACCAAATCTTTTGAAAATGCACCAAGAGAATGAAGCTTAATAATAGAAAGACTTGGTGAGCATTTGTTTTATATATCTAGTTTTTCACCTACCATGCTGGCTTCAAGCAGAGTGCAATTCAACTGTAATTATGCCAGTCACACCAATCAAGGACAAACTGAAAGCCAAGATCTTCAGTTCTGTCTATACACTACCACTACAACTGGCTCAGTGGCATTTTTATAACTGAATCAACTAGTTACTTAGGTGACTACAAACCCAACCTTAAGTATGACTTAGTTTCAAGCCCTTGCTTTTGATTCTTTGGCTATGTCTTACACATCAACAATGTATAGCTGAAAAATAAAATGTTCTGTGTCCATGACCCTACAATCCTAAATAATCAAATTAACTTCCAGTCACTTGACACAACTATTTGAACAAAATTGATTGAATTGATCAGTTTAGTCAGTTGATCTTTTTGTTCTCTTTATTTCATTTTCCTCACCTCTACAGTGGCCTCCTTAGAAATCTTAAGTTTCCTAAATAGAAGGCAGAAATTACCAAACTAAAAAAGAATAGCACCATGAGGAGAGGTGGACTTTGGAAAGGGGATGGAGGTTGCACAATGGAATGTACTCAAAATTTATCTGACCACAGACAATTCCTAAAAAATTCAGAGGCCTCTGCATTCTTCTTTCATGTATTCATTTGCCAGTCACTGTTCCCCTCTAGTGCGCTTTGATGGCTTGATAAAAAAAGAAGTTGTAAGGGGAGCCTGGGTGGCTCAGTCGGTTAAGCGTCTGCCTTCGGCTCAGGTCATGATCCCAGTGCCCTGGGATCAAGTCCCGCATCAGGCTGCTAGCCTGCTTCTCCCTCTCCCTCTGCTGCTCCCCCTGCTTGTACCCTTGCTCACTCTCTCTCGCCCACTCTCTCTCTCTCTAACAAATAAATAAAATCTTTAAAAAAAAAAAGAAGAAGTTGTAGGAGGAAACACACTCCCTGTGAGTTCCTTCAATAGTATCCAGATCTGTACAGGGGAGGACAAGGTTAAAGAAGAGGCCTTGGAAATATGTGAGTAAAATCATTTCAAATTCTGATTGGATACAACTCCCTCAAGGACTTAGTCTGTGTTCAGGGTACTCAGTTTGTGACCATTTTTAGAGGTGCAGTATATGGCCAGGCTTTAGGGGACCATTGGTGCAGACAGCCCCCAAATTATTCTATAACCATTTCTCCCAGAAAGCCAACCCTAGGAAGGCAAGAGACAGATAAATCTACAGTTGAGACTGCTCCTGGGCCTATCCAATTATTCACAAGTACAAGTACTCTTCAGCGTCATACTGCTAGTCTATCTTATCTCTCTGGTTGTCAGTGTCCTCCTCATCCTCCTCATCTGCCTTAATCAACTTCACAGTCTTCTGCATTTTTTCCATAGCAATCTCTCCTTCCTGATCACCTGCTACTGCAATAGCAGCAACCCACACATACTGACTTCTATGCTGACTCTCTTGTGACCCACTACTTTCCCCAGATAATTAACTCCCCCTCCTTTAGCATCATGGAGAGCTTCCACTTGGATGCCATGACCTAAATCTGGGCTATAACCATCTGTTATCCTCTACGTTACCCACTTATATAGAGAGTCTCTGCATGGGCCTGGTGACCAGCTGCTGGATGACAGCAAACACTTTCAATGGACTGCTCATATCCATCATGTCATTACCCTACTGTGCCTCCAATGTCTCCAACCATTTCATCTATAAGATCCAGGCTGTGCTAAATCTGATGTTCTCTTATGTCAGCTTCAGTGAACTGATGCTGGTGGGCAGCAGTACCATGAGCCTGCTTTGGCCCTTTAGCTTTGTCTTCACCTCCTTACTGCCTCCTTGCCCTTCATTGTGCACCTTGCCATTTCAAAGTCTTTTCCATCTATAGTTCCCATTTTGCTCTGGTGGCCATCTTCTTGAGCACAGCCATCTCTATATACCTAAAACCTCATTCACAGGTGTTCCAAGATTAAAACAAGCTCATTGCTATCTTCTTTGGCATCATTACATCCATGCTTTACACCATCACCTACAGCCTCCAGCAAGGAAGTGAAGAATACCTTTAGGAAGCAGGGGGAAGTAACTTAGACTCATGGACCAAGACTTACTGCATGACACATATGTATGTCTGGGAAACCAAGCATCAGATAATTTATTTCTATACAAATAGATACCTACAGCCTCTAAGTATCATGACAAAGGGTCCAGACATGGTACCAGCTCTTAAGGGAGTTGCAATCTGATTGGGGATAAGGGAGGAAAGATAACTGTACCACTAACAAAAATATAAGAGCAAAAATATAAGCAAGACATAGTAATGCTCCAAAAGATCTAAGTCAAGACCATGGCATCCTGAAAAGGATGAGAAAGAGCTCACTTCACATTGTTTAAGTTGGTTCATATTAAGCTTTGTGATGGACTTGGCAACATCTGAACTTCCATTTTCCATATGAAGAGAGTTTAGATGTGGGAAGATAAAACAATGGGGGGAGCATCACATGCAAAGGTAACAGGAGAAACAAAAGTATGAGAATGGTAAAGAGAATGATACAAGAAGGGGAGAGAGATCCTCTTTGATTGGAGGGAAAGTAATGTGAGGATGAGTGAGAGAAGAGGATAGAGAATTTAGCACTTAATCCCAGACAGGAATTATCATTTTGGGGACTCTAGAGTCAGGCTTCCTGGATTTAAATCCTGTTTCTGCCTCACAGCCGTGCGACCTTAAGCAAGTTGTGTGATCTCCCTGGGCCTCTGTTCACTAACCATAAAATGGTGGGGGGGAGAGAATAATAGTGCTTACACTTCATAGGGTTGAGGATAAAAAAATATATAAACTGTGGGAAGTCGCTGGAACAATGTAAGTACTCAGTAAATGTTAGTTATTATCATTGTTATCCTTGGTTTCCCCATTACCCACTGGAGTAAGAAGTTCTCCAGGTACTCCCCATTTCTTGCTTCTATTTACACTTACAAATTGTTTTGGACTAGTATGAGATAAACCCATGATTGAAGCATAGTTGAATATATGAATGAGTAATGAATGAATGAATGAATTGCACTGTGAATCTTCTTATATTAGAGTCCCCGATGTTAAGATTTGTTGTAAAGTCAAGATTCCTCCATGCAGCACATACTTCTAGATATCTATATGTCATCATATGCTGCCTTTAGATGTCTGCATTTTCATTTATCCAGTCTTTGGAAGGTGGTAAGAGGTCTAGGTATGTACAAAACTTATGAAGGCAGCCAGAGGACAGAACCCTGACCAGCAAATAGGAGAACTAGGTTTGAACCCTGGCTTTGTTACCATGTGATCTTGAGCAAGCCATTCAACTTATGAGATTCATTTATTTAAATTCTTACTAGAAAAGAGATATATTAGGTGGCAGTGCCTGGCATTCTAACTGAGGTTTCTTTCTAGGTCTTACATAGTAATAACGCATATTAAAATATGCCTGTTGGTTTTCCTCAAGTTTGACGTATAGTAGGGACAGAGACACTAAATACACCAAAGTAGGCAGAGTAAGGACATTCTGGGAGATATGCACATACTGTTGACAATTGATAACAGGAACCACTTTCCAATGATGCTCTCTAACAGAGCCGCCAGCATGCTAGAGCTCAAGACTTATTTGTAACTCAGTGCTATGCCTGCTATGCTTCCAGCCTCTAATTTTCTCAGTACTTGGCAGGCAATGGGGGATCAATAAATGTTTGTTGAATCGATTTCAGTTACAGATCCACTCTTCCACCACTCATACCATTCTCTGTCACTGTCTCTGTCTCCTTTCTGTCTGGCCCCTGCCCCATTCATATATTCATTCATTCAACAAATACTCACTACCTATCTACTGAGCGCCAGGCCCTCTGCTAGGCTTTGACAAACACTACTGTAGTGGGAGTTAGCTTCTCAGTCTGATTCCAGTCTCATTCTGTCTGTCTTGCTTTCTCTCTCATTCTCTTAATTTTTTATATTATTGCTCTGATTTTATATCTCCTCTTATCCTTTCCCAGTTTCTCTATCTCCCTCTACCTCAGGCCAGTAACTGGCTAACCCACTTCAGAGCTTCTCTGCCCTCACACCCTGAGCTCCTATCCCCTTATTCCCTGAGACCCACCTAGTCCCCAGAGACAGCTCCATTCCTGGAAAAATTGGCACAAACATTCCAACATCAGGTCTGCCCAATGAGAGTTATTCCCTGTACCACCAGTGAGGGGTCCCAGCTGGTTACATGCTCTGTATGTGAAAGCCACACTAGGCATGTGAGATGAGACCTCCCTGAAGCCCTTCCTGAAGGTCACCACTTAAAATTCTAGGATCTCTAATGTGAGAAAGTTCCAAAAAGGTTCTTTCTACTCCGACTCTTCGCTCATGCCCCAGACATGCCCTACCTGACTTGCAGCCCCCTATCTGGTGTTCCCTGGTATTCCTGGGAGGTGCTCAAATTAATCCATTCACAGCCTTATTCAACCTAAATTTTGTAAGCACTTACTTCTCTCAAGGTTTTTTTTCCCTATGCAATAACCAATTTAATACTTAAAACAACCCCATGAGGTATTTATATTGTCCCCATTTACCAATGAGTAAATCTAGGTTCAGAGAGATGGCATAACTAGCTAAGGTCTCACAGTTAATAAGTGGCAGAGCAGATTCAGAAATGTGAATCTCCTCCTTACTAAGTATCTCTTTCAACCCCAACCTATCAGTGGACACTACATTATGAAACTAAGTGACAGACACTCAATGATTAGTGGCTAAAGAAACAGTGTCAGCTTTTATATAGTTCTAGGTCTTTGCATTTACAACTACCAATCTGACATCTATTGAATGTCTCACAAAATATCTCAAACTCACATGTCCCAAACTGAACTCAACATCTTCCTGACTCCTCCTTCTACTTTCCTCTGCTCAAACCAGTTCTCCATTCCCCTGCTAATGTCCCCTGTATTAATTAATGGCACCACCATCTACCAAGTTGTCTGAGCCAGAATCATGCCAAGGAGGCCTCCTGTGCCCTTCTCTTTCCCTGTTCACTTCCACTCCACGCCCATGCTCAATCCTGATGATTTTATTTCCATAATGCCTTGCTTAACACTGACCCTATTTCTACTTGCCTACTGCCAGGACTGTAATTCAAAGCCTCATTACTTTTTGCCTTCACTTCTGCAAAAAACACCATTCGTTATTTCTTTCAAGTCTCTTATTGGTTCCTTCTCATCAATTCAAATGCTTAATATTGGAGGACCTCAGAGCTCAGTCCATAGACCATGTCTCTATCAACAGTTGCTCCCTTGCGATCTCATCCAGTCTCATCATGTTAAATATCCTGTATGTGCCACCAACTCCCTAATTATTAGCACCAGAATGGATGTCTCCTCTAAACTACAGATTCATGTATCCAACTGCCCATTGGACACTTGGATAGCTAAAAACATCTTAAGCTTTGCATTCCCTAAACCAAACTCCAAATCTTCTATAAGGCCTAAGCCTATTCCTATATTAGGCTTCCTCATTTTGGTAAATGGTGGCTCCATTATTCCTGTTGCTTAGACCTTTCTGATCCAAGGACATAGCGAGCATACTCTTGCCACAGGGTCTTGCTATTTTCTCCATCTGAAACGTTTTTCCACTGAATATATATTTGACTCTAGGTCTTTACTTGAATGACATCTTAGTAGAGATGACTTCCCTGACCATCCTATGTAAAATAATAGGACCTTTCCCTATCATTCTTTACCCCCTTATTCCGCTTTTCTTTTCAACACATTTATTATTACTTAACAAATAACATATTTATTTCCTTTTTTTTTTTTTTTTTTTTTTTTGGTTTATAATGTATCCCAGCCTTCAAGAATGCAAGCTCCACAAGGACAGGGAATTTGTTTTGTTCACCGCTGTATCCAAAGCACTTGGGAGGGTGCCTGAACATAATAGGTGCTCAATGAAAATTTGTTAAATTAATGGATAAATGAGATAAATAAACAAATTAATGGTTATATATTTTTTTAAGATTTTATTTATTTATTTGACAGAGAGAGACACAGCGAGAGAGGGAATACAAGCAGTGGGAGTGGGAGAGGGAGAAGCAGGCCTCCCGTCGAGCAGGGAGCCCAATGAGGGGCTCAATCCCAGGACCTGGAATCATGACCTGAGCCGAAGGCAGACGCTTAATGACTGAGCCACCCAGGAGCCCCAATTAATGGTTATATTAATAACTATGTATATACTCTGCATTTTTGGTCTCCAATCAGTTGCTTATGTTGTTCCATCTGCCTGAAATGCCCATGGAAATCTTACTTATTCTCCTAAGTTCCAGCTCACATATTGCCTCTTCTATAAAGCTCCATCCAACTCCCCTCCTCACCAGGCAGAATTAATCTTCCCCTTAAGTAACCTAGCATATAACTTTCATCACTTTCTGCCTTAAGTTGGAGTTATCTATATGCAAGGCTGATCCCACAAAAAAACACTGAGCTTCTTAAAGTATGGTATTCCCTGAAGAATCTAAGATAGTGCCTGGAATATTGTTAAATTGAATGGAAAGGAACTAAATGCTTATTATCAGAGTAGACAACTCCAATTAAGGATAATTAGCCTTGATAATGGCAGGGTTACCAGCAACTCAATTAATGAACTCTAATTGGTCTTCCCAGACATGGACATTAAATGGTATTCAGCTTTGGGCTGCAACATGTATGGATCTCTTCATTGTTAACTTTAGGTCTGGGAGTTAATGCTGCTGCTTAGGCAATGCTGGTTGCTTTCTATGCTCCGTCCTCAGGGCTATAGCCATAAGCAGTAGGGAGCCCATGGAGGTATATCTTTCCCATTATACTTGGGGTGGCTCCCTGGTGCAGAACAATGCTTTTCTCTTCAACTGGGGACTACTTAAAATGGATGGAGAATGTTTCCCTAGTCAGATTGGGAAATCTCTAGAGTAAGGAGACCATTGCTTCTCCATTGCCTTGAGAACGTATCAGGGTAGCAACAGTTTATCCCAACAGATGAGTCTAACCAGAGTGAAGATCACCTGCTAAAAGTTGAAGGCCTCTTAGAGTAAAGAAACTTTGTCTCTTCTATCAAAATTGGAGCTCCATCATGCGAGGGACAGAATGGTCTATATGAAAAGAGATATATTAGGTGACAGTGATCTTGATGATCTCAACCAGTCTCATGGTTTAAATATCAGTCTCATGGCTCTAAATATTATCTATATGCTGAAGACTTCTGATTAGTATCTCCCTTTTTTGTTTTGTTTTGCTTTATAATTTTTTGATTATGTTATGTTAGTCACCATACAGTACATCATTAGTTTTTGATGTAGTATTCCATGATTCATTGTTTGTGTATAACACCCAGTGCTCCATGCAACATGGAGTGCATATGGCCCTTCTTTTCACTACATCTGTATGTTTCGGTTAAATACCCAGTAGTGCAATTGCTGGGTCATAAGGTAACTCTATTTTTAACTTTTTGAGGAACCTCCACACTGTTTTAACTTTTTGAGGAACCTCCACACTGTTGGCTGTACCAACTTGCATTCCCACCAACAGTGTAAGAGGGTTCCCCTTTCTCCACAACCTCTCCAACATTTGTTGTTTCTTGTCTTACCAATTTTTGCAATTCTAACTGGTGTAAGGTGGTATCTTAATGTGGTTTTGATTTGAATGTCCCTGATGGCTAATGATGTTGAACATTTTTTCATGTGTCTGTTAGCCATTTGTATGTCTTCTTTGGAGAAGTGTCTGTTTGTGTCTTCTGCCCAGTTTTGACTTGATTATTTGTTTTTTGGGTGTTGAGTTTGAGAAGTTCTTTTTTTTTATTATTATGTTATGTTAGTCACCATACAGTACATCATTAGTTTTAATGTAGTGTTCCATGATTCATTAAAAGAGCCTCTAGCTGATCTCCCTGCTTCTGTTCTTGCCATCCAACTAACTATCCCTTCTCAACAAAGCATATAGAATGATCTTTTAAAAATATAAATCAGTTCATGGCATTATTTGTTCAAAACATTTCTTTGGATCTAAATACTTTTTCACTGTAGTAAAACACATATAACATAAAATTTACCATTATGTATATTTAGTGCATTCACATTGCTGTGTAAACATTACCACTATTTAGTTCTAGAACATTTTCATCACCCTCAAAGAAAACCCAATACCCATTAAACATTCACTTCTATGCTCTAAACAGCCCTTGGCAACCACTAATCTGCTTTCTGTGTCTATGGATTTGCCTATTCCAAGTATTTCACATAAATGGAACCATACAATATGTGGCCTTTTGTGTCTGGCTTCTCTCACTTAGCATGATGTTTTCAAGGTTCATCCATATTGTAGCGTGGATCAGTACTTCATTCCTCTTTATGACCGAATAATATTCCATTGAATGGACATACCAAATTGTTTATCCAGTAGTTTATCCAATAGTTTATTAACATAATGTATTATTTGTTTCAGGGGTACAGGTCTGTGATTCATCAGTCTTACACAATTCACAGCGCTCACCATAGTACATACCCTCCCCAATGTCCATCACCCAGCCACCCCATCCATCCCACCCCCTCCACTCCAGCAACCCTCAGTTTGTTTCCTGAGATTAAGAGTCTCTTATGGTTTGTCTCCCTCTCTGGTTTCATCTTGTTTCATTTTTCCCTCCCTTCCCCTATGATCCTCTGTCCTGTTTTTCAAATTCCTCATATCAGTGAGATCCTATGATACTTGTCTTTCTCTGATTGACTTATTTCGCTTAGCATAATACCCTCTAGTTCTATCCATGTCACTGTGAATGGCAAGATTTCATTTTTTCATGGCTGCATACTATTCCATTGTGTATATATACCACTTCTTCTTTATCCATTCATCTGTTGATGGACATCTAGGCTCTTTCCATAGTTTGGCTATTGTGGACATTGCTGCTATAAACATTGGGGTGCACATGCCCCTTCAGATCACTATATTTGTATCTTTGGCATAAATACCCAGTAGTGCAATTGCTGTGTCATAGGGTAACTCTATTTTCAACTTTTTGAGGAACCTCCATACTGTTTTCCAGAGTGGCTGCACCAGCTTGCATTCCCACCAACAGTGTAGGAGGGTTCCCCTTTCTCCGCATCCCCGCCAACATCTGTCATTTCCTGACTTGTTAATTTTAGGCATTCTGACTGGTGTGAGGTGGTATCTCATTGAGGTTTTGATTTGGATTTCCCTGATGCCAAGTGATGCTGAGCACTTTTTCATGTGTCTGTTGGCCATTTGGATGTCTTCTTTGCAGAAATGTTTGTTCATGTCTTCTGCCCATTTCTTGTTTGGATTATTTGTTCCTTGGGTGTTGAGTTTGATAAGTTCTTTATAGATTTTGGATACTAGCCCTTTATCTGATATGTCATTTGCAAATATCTTCTCCCATTCTGTTGGTTGTCTTTTGGCTTTGTTGACTGTTTCCTTTGCTGTGCAAAAGGTTTTATCTTGATGAAGTCCAAATAGTTCATTTTTGCCCTTGCTTCCCTTGCCTTTGGCTATGCTTCTAGGAAGAAGTTGCTGCAGCTGAGGTCCAAGAGGTTGCTGCCTGTGTTCTCCTCAAGGATTTTGATGGATTCCTGTCTCACATTTAGGTCTTTCATCCATTTGGAGTCTATTGTTGTGTGTGGTGTAAGGAAATGGTCCAGTTTCATTTTTCTGCATGTGGCTGTCCAATTCTCCCAACACCATTTGTTGAAGAGACTATCTTTTTTCCATTGGATATTTGTTCCTGCTTTGTCGAAGACGAGTTGACCATAGAGTTGAGGGTCCATTTCTGGTTTCTCTATTTGGTTCAGTGTCTGCTTTTGTGCAAGTACCATACTGTCTTGATGATCACAGCTGTGTAATAGACCTTGAACTCCAAAATCGTAATGCCACCAGCTTTGCTTTTCTTTTTCAACATTCCTCTGGCTATTCAGGGTCTTTCCTGGTTCCATACAAATTTTAGGATTATTTGTTCCACTTATTTGGAAAAAAGTTGATGGTATTTTGATAGGAATGCATTAAATGTGTAGATTGCTCTAGGTAGCATAGACATTTTCACAATATTTGTTCTTCCAATCCATGAGCATGGAATGCTTTTCCATTTCTTTGTGTCTTCCTCAATTTCTTTCATGAGTGTTCTATAGTTTTCTGAGTACAGATTCTTTGCCTCTTTGGTTAGATTTATTCCTAGGTGTCTTATGGGTTGGGGTGCAATTGTAAATGGGATCGACTCCTTCATTTCTCTTTCTTCTGTCTTGTTTTGGTGTATAGGAATGCCACTGATTTCTGTGCATTGATTTTATATCCTGCCACTTTACTGAATTCCTGTATGAGGTCTAGCAGTTTTGGGGTGGAGTCTTTGGGGTTTTCCACATAAAGTATCATATCATCTGCAAAGAGTGAGAGTTTGACTTCTTCTTTGCCAATTTGGACGCCTTTTATTTCTTTTTGTTGTCTGATTGCTGAGGTTAGGACTTCTAGTACTATGTTGAATAGCAGTGGTGATAATGGACATCCCTGCCGTATTCCTGACCTTAGGGGAAAAGCTCTCAGGTTTTCCACATTGAGAATGATACTCCCTGTGGGTTTTTCATAGATGGATTTATGATATTGAGGTATGTACCCTCTATCCCCACACTATGAAGAGTTTTAATCAAGAAGGATGCTGTACTTTGTCAAAAGCTTTTTCTGCATCTATTGAGAGGATCATATGATTCTTGTTCTTTCTTTTGTTAATGTATTGTACCACACTGATTGATTTGCAGATGTTGAACCATCCTTGCAGCCCAGGAATAAATCCCACTTGGCCGTGGTGAATAATCCTTTTAATATACTGTTGGATCCTATTGGCTGGTATTTTAGTGAGAATTTTTGCATCCATGCTCATCAGGGATATTGGTCTGTAGTTCTAATTTTTGATGGGATCTCTGTCTGAGTTTGGGATCAAGGTAATGGTGGCCTCATGAAATGAGTTTGTAAGTTTTCCTTCCATTTCTATTTTTTGGAACAGTTTCAGAAGAATAGGTATTAATTCTTCTTTAAATGTTTGATAGAATTCCCCTGGGAAGTCATCTGGCCCTGGGTTCTTGTTTGTTGGGAGATTTTGGATTACTGCTTCAATTTCCTTACTGGGTATGGGTCTGTTCAGGTTTTCTATTTCTTCCTGGTTCGGTTTCGGTAGTTTATACATCTCTAGGAATGCATCCATTTCTTCCAGATTGTCGAATTTGCTGACATATAGTTGCTCATAGCATGTTCTTATAATTGTGTGTATTTCTTTGGTGTTGGTTCTGATCTCCCTTCTCTGATTCATGATTTTATTTATTTGGGTCCTTTCTCTTTTCTTTTTGATAAGTCTGGCCAGGGGTTTATAAATCTTATTAATTCTTTCAAAGAACCAGCTCCTAGTTTCGTTGATCTGTTCTACTGTTCTTTTGGTTTCTATTTCATTGATTTCTGCTCTGATCTTTATTAATTCTCTTCTCCTGCTGGGTTTGGGCTTTATTTGCTGTTCTTTCTCCAGCTCCTTTAGGTGTAGGGTTAAGCTATGTGTTTGAGACTTTTCATGTTTCTTGAGAAAGGCTTGTATTGTTATATACTTTGGTCATAGGACCGCCTTTGCTGCATCCCGAAGATTTTGAACAGTTATGTTTTCATTTTCATTTGTTTCCTTGAATTTTTTTTTGTTTTTTATTTTTTTTATTATGTTATGTTAGTCACCATACAATACATTATTAGTTTTTGATATAGTGTTCCATGATTCATTGTTTGCATATAACACCCAGTGCTCCATGCAATATGTACCCTCCTTAATACCCATCACCGGGCTAACCCATCCCCCTACCCACCTCCTCTCTAAAACCCTCATTTTGTTTCTTGGAGTCCATAGTTGCTCACAGTTCGTCACCCCCCTCGGAATTCCCCAACCTTCATTTTTCCCTTCCTTCTCTTAATGTCCTCCATGCTATTCCTTATATTCCACAAATAAGTGAAACCATATGATAATTGACTTTCTCTGCTTGACTTATTTCACTTAGCATAATCTCCTCCAGTCCCATCCATGTTGATGGGAAAGTTGGGTATTCATCCTTTTTGATGGCTGAGTAATATTCCATTGTATATATGGACCACATCTTCTTCATCCATTCATCTGTTGAATGGCATATCGGCTCTTTCCACAGTTTGGCTATTGTGGACATTGCTGCTATGAACACTGGGATGCATATGACCATTCTTTTCACTACATCTGTGTCTTTGGGGTAAATGCCCAGAGGTACAATTGCTGAGTCATAGGGTAGCTCTATTTTTAATTTTTTGAGGAACTTCCACACTGTTTTCCAAAGTGGCTGTTCCAACATGCATTCCCACCAACAGTGTAAGAGGGTTCCCCTTTCTCCACAACCTCTCCAACATTTGTTGTTCCTTGCCTTGTCAATTTTTGCCATTCTAACTGGTATAAGGTGGTATCTCAATGTAGTTTTGATTTGAATCTCCCTGATGGCTAATGATGATGAATACTTTTTCATGTGTCTTTTAGCTATTTGTATGTCTTCTTTTGAGAAGTGTCTGTTCTTGTCTTCTGCCCATTTTTTGACTGATTATTTGTTTTTTGGGTGTTGAGTTTGAGAAAGTCTTTATAGATCTTGGATATCAGCCCTTTGTCTGTAGTGTCATTTGCAAATATCTTCTCCCATTCCGTGGGTTGCCTCTTTGTTCTGTTGACTATTTCCTTTGCTGTGCAAAAGTTTTTTATCTTGATGAAGTCCCAAAAGTTCATTTTCGCTTTTGTTTCCCTTGCCTTTGGGGACGTGTCTTGAAAGCAGCTGCTGTGGGCGATGTCGAAGAGGTTACTGCCTATGTTTTCCTCTAGGATTTTGATGGATCCTTCCACACATTGAGGTCTTTCATCCACTTTGAGTTTATCTGGGCATATGGTGTAAGAGAATGGTCGAGTTTCATTCTTCTGTATATAGCTGTCCAATTTTTCCAGCACCATTTATTGAAGAGACTGTCTTTTTTCCATTGCATATTTTTTCCTGCTTTGTCAAAGATTATTTGATCATAGAGTTGAAGGTCCGTATCTGGGCTCTCTATTCTCTTCCATTGGTCTATGTGTTTGTTTTTGTGCCAGTACCATGCTGTCTTGGTGATCACAGCTTTGTAATATAGCTTGAAATCAGGCAACGTGATGCCCCCAGCTTTGTTTTTCTTTTTCAACATTTCCTTGGCAATTCAGGGTCTTCTCTGATTCCATACAGATTTTAGGATTGTTTGTTCCAACACATTGAAAAATGCCATTGGAATTTTGATTGGGATGGCGTTGAAGGTATAGATTGCTCTGGACAGCATGTACAATTTTAACAATGTTTATTCTTCCGATCCATGAGCATGGAATGTTTTTCCAATTTTTTGTGTCTTCTTCACTTTCTTTCATGAGTGTTCTGTAGTTCCTAGAGTATAAATCCTTTACCTATTGGTTAGGTTTTCCAAGGTATCTTATGGTTTTTGGTGCTATCGTAAATGGAATCAATTCTCTCATTTCTTTTTCTACTGTTACATTGTTAGTGTATAAGAAAGCAACTGACTTTTGTGCATTGATTTTGTATCCTGCCACATTACTGAATTGCTGGATGAGTTCTAGCAATTTGGGGGTGGTGTCTTTTGGGTTTTCCACATAAAGTATCATGTCGTTTGCAAAGAGAGAGAATTTGACTTCTTCTTTCCCAGTTTGAATACTTTTTATTTCTTTTTGTTGTCTGATTGCCGTTGCTGGGACTTCTAGTACTATGTTGAACAATACTGGTGAAAGTGGGCATCCTTGTCATTCTCCTGATCTTAAGGGAAAGGCTATCAGCTTCTTCCCATTGAGAATGATATTTGCTGTGGGTTTTTCATAGATGGATTTTATGAAATTGAGGAATGTTCCCTCTATCCCTATATGCTGAAGAGTTTTAATCAGGAAAGGATGTTGTATTTTGTCAAATGCTTTTTCTGCATCAATTGAGAGGACCATATGGTTCTGTTCTATCCTCTTACTAATGTGTTCTACCACTTTGATTGATTTGCAAAAGTTGAAACATCTTTGCATCCCATGGATAAATCCCACTTGGTCATGGTGGATGATCCCTTTAATATACTGTTGGATCCTATTAGCCAGGATTTTGTTGAGAATTTTGGTGTCCATATTCATCAGGGATATCGGTCTGAAATTCTCCTTTTTGATGGGGTCTTTGCCTGGTTTGGGGATCAAGGTAATGCTGGCCTCATAGAATGAGTGGAAGCTTTCCTTCTGTTTTTATTTTTTGAAACAGCTTCAGGAGAATAGGTATTATTTCTTCTTTGAATGTTCGGTAGAATTCTCCAGAGAATCCATCAGGCCCTGGACTCGTTTTTTGGGAGGTTTTGGATCACTGCTTCAATCTCGTTACTGGTTATTGGCCTATTCAGGTTGTCAATTTCTTCCTGTTTCAGTCTTGGGAGTTTATAGGTTTCCAGGAAGGCATCCATTTCTTCCAGATTGCTTAATTTATTGGCATCGAGTTGTTGACAATAATTTCTAATAATTGTTTCTATTTCCTTGGTGTTAGTCATGATCTCTCCCTTTTCATTCATAATTTTATGAATTTGGGTCCTTTTTCTTTTCTTTTGGATAAGTCTGGCCAGTGGTTTATCAATCTTATTCTTTTGAAGAACCAGCTTTTAGTTTCATTGATCTACTCTACTATATTTCTGGTTTCTAATTCATTGATCTCTGCTCTAAACTTAATTATTTATCTTCTAATGCATGGCTTAGGCATCGTTTGTTGTTTTTTCTCCAGTTCTTTAAGGTGTAAAGATAGTTGGTGAATTCGGGACTTTTCTGTTTTTTTGAGTGAGGCCTGGATGGCTGTGTATTTCCCCCGTAGGACCGCCTTTGCAGTATCCCATAGGTTTTGAACTGATGTGTTTTCCTTCTTATTGGTTTCCATGAATTGTTTAAGTTCTTCTTTGATTTCCTGGTTGACCCAAACATTCTTGAGCAGAGTGGTCTTTAGCTTCCAAGTGTCCAAATTTCTTCCAAATTTTTTCTTGTGATTGAGTTCCAGTTTTAAAGCATTGTAGTCTGAGAAAATGCAGGGAGTAATCTAAATCTTTTGTTATCAGTTGAGACCCGATTTTTGACCCAGGTGTGGTCTATTCTGGAGAAAGTTCCATGTGTGCTTGAGAAGAATGAGTATTCTGTTGTTTTAGGGTGGAATGTTCTGTATGTGTCTATGAGGTCCATCTGGTCCAGTGTGCCATTCAAGGCTCTTGTTTCTTTGTTGATTTTCTGCTTAGATGATCTGTCTATTGTTGAGAGTGGAGTATTGAGGTCTCCTACAATTAACTTATTATTATCAATATGACTATTTTGGTTAACAGTTGGCTTATGTTGGTGGCTGCTCCCATGTTGGGGGTGTAGATATTTATGATTGTTACATTTTCTTGTTGGATAGACCCTTTAAGAATGATATAGTGTCCTTCTGTGTCTCTCACTACAGTCTTTTGCCTAAAAATCTAATTTGTCTGATATGAGAATTGCTACCCCAGCTTTCTTTTGAAGTCCGTTGGCATGGAAGATGGATCTCCATCCCTTCACTTTTGGTCTGGGAGTATCTTTAGGTTCAAAATGAGTCTCTTGTAGACAGCATATGGATGGGTCCTGTCTTTTTATCCAATTTGCAACCTTGTGTCGTTTTATGGAAGCATTTAGGCCATTCACATTGAGAATGATTATTGAAAGATATGAATTTATTATCATGTAGCCTGTGAAGTCCATGTTTCTATAGATTGTCTCTGTAAATTTCTGTTCCATATCACTCTTGGGGTCTTTCTCTTTTTTATAGAATCCCCCTTAATATTTCTTGCAGGGCCAGCTTAGTGGTCACATATTCTTTCAGTTTCTACCAGTCTTGAAAGCTCTGCATCTCTCCATCCATTCTAAATGACAGCCTTGCCAGATAAAGTATTCTTGGCTGCATGTTCTTCTGGTTTAGTACTCTGAATATGTCTTGCCAGCCCTTTCTGGCTTGCCAGGTCTCTGTGGACAAGTCTGACATTATCCTGATGTTCCTCCCTCTGTGTGTAAGGAATCTCTTCCCCCTAACTGCACTTAAGATGGATTCCTTGGTTCTGAGATTTGCGAGTTTTACTATTACATGCCGTGGCATTGGTCTATTCTCCTTGATCTTGAGAGGGGTCTTCTCTGCCTCTAGGACATGAATGTTTGTTTCATTCCCCAGATTAGGGAAGTTCTCAGCTACAATTTGCTCAAATATATCTTCTAGTCCTCTCTCTCTCTCCACCCCCTCAGGGATCCTGATAATTCGGACATTGGAACATTTCATGGCATCACTTATTTCTCTAATTCTGTTTTCATGGATTTTAAGCTGTTTCTCCCAGGCCTCCTTGTTTTCCTTCTTTTCTACCAGTTTGTCTTCTAGATCACTAATTCGTTCTTCTGCCTCATTTACCTAGCTGTTAGAGTATCTAGATTAGATTGGATCTCATTGATAGCATTTTTAAGTTCTGCCAGCCCAGCTCTCATTTCTGCCCTTAGAGATTCTAGGTTGGCATTAATTGATTTCTCCATTCGAGCTATCATCTTCATAATTGTTACCCCAAAGTCTATTTCCGACATCTTGCTTATATTGATATCCATTAAGTCTGCAGGAGAGGTCATTGTCTCTGGGTCTTTTATTTGTTCGGAGTTCCTCCTCTTAGTCATTCTGTTGAGATGTGGTTGAGGGGATGTACAGTCGAAAATATCAACCACAATCCAGGCAAGGTGCACCTGGGAAAGTTCAGAGCAATCGGAAGCCACCACCAAAAAACCCAGCCAAAATGAAACCCAAGAATGAGATTTATGAAGTACAAAAATAAAAACAAACAAAATCCACAAGAAAACCCCCCCAAAACTGATAACAAACCAAATAGCAAAGAAACAAACAAAGGGGGGTGTGCAGGAAAGGTGGCTATAATTCCTCTATGTGGGTAAGGTAGAGTGTTTCAGCTCTTTCTGGGTGTATTTTGTTCTCTTTGTTAGAGAACAGTACTTCCCAGAGATACAGGGAAATTAAAACTGAGATATATATATATATATATATATGAAAGTAGTATTGAGTAGGGACAAAAGGACTACATTGAAGCTTATATCTATATATATACATAAAATAAAAAGAAAAATAGTATATATGTGGCAAAAGTTCAAGTTAAAATGTTACTATGGAATATTTTGTATTAAACATCTGGTTGAAATGATAAGTAGGTAAAAAAAATAAACAGAAGAAGCATGAGAAACAATTAAAAAAGAGAGAGAAAAAAGTTGTATCTAAGAAATACACAGGCCGTGAGGGAACAACAGGAGCTTAATATACTAATTTTCCCCTGGTGTTGGGGTTTTACAGTATTATGGGGACCCTGGGGTTGTTTTCCTCTTGTTCTTCCAGCTTGTCTTCTGGGGGGGCCTGCTGGATTGTTCTTCACTCAATCCTGCTTGAGTGAGTTGCCCTGACCCCTATCAAGGGGCTGGGCTCCTTGGAAACTGCTTTCTTTGTCCTTTTGTTCTCTGGTGGCTTTTGTTCTCTGGCGGCTTTTTGCGCCTTTTTGGAGGGTCAGGGCAAAGGAAAATGTCTGCACCCAGACCTCTGCCCCAGAGGAGAGGAGAGAAGCCACAGTCTGCTCCACTCTGAATCCTCCAGAACACACAGTCTCCCACTCTGCAAGCACCGCTGAAAACCACAGCCTCCCACAGGCAGTGGGAGTTCCCAGGGATCACCTTAGCAGTGGACACCGGCCCCCAATTGTCCCTGCCCCCTGTGCCCCCAAAACCAAAAGCGATCCTGGACTGGGCAGGCCCCAGGTCTGTGGGCACAATTCCAAGCCGGGACATCTCGGGCACGGGCAGCAGGCGGGGGCAGCAATGGCGTTGGTGGCTGCCGCCTCTAGCCCTGTTTCTGCGAGCTCAGATGCACAGCGTGTCCTCCTGGGCTGGCGTCAGCAGTGGCCACCCCAATCCATGTGGGGTCCTCTCTGGTGCAGGCGTGGGCACGGGCGCATGCAGTGGCTGGCGGCTCTATGGCCACCAGGTCCCAGCATTTGCCCCTTAAACCCCTGTGTTCTGTTTGAGCACTGTTATCAGTCCCTTCCCATCCCTTGGCCACCAAGTTCCAAGGTATTGCTGGTCCCCAGGCCCAGGATGCTTTTGTATGGGGGTCTTACTTTCCAAAGGCTAGTTTCTGGCAGTCCCCTCCCCCTTCTGTTTATCCTCCGACTTCTGTCCCAGCAATTCCAACTCCGTCTTTCATACCTTTCCACTGATAATTCTCAGCCACCCCCTAGAGATCCAGACGTATAATCTTATATCTCAGGTTAATTTCATGAGTGTTCAGAGTGGCTTGGTAGATATCTAGCTAAATTCAGGGGACCAGTTGAAACAGAGTCCCACACTCCTCTGCCATCTTGCCTCCTATCTCTGTTTCCATGAATTTTTTTAATTCTTCTTTAATTTCCTGGTTGACCCATTCATTCTTTAGTAGGTTGCTCTTTAGCCTCCATGCATTTGAGTTCTTTCTAACTTTCCTCTTGTGATTGAGGTCTGAAAGCATTGTGGTCTGAAAATATGCAGGGAATGATCCCAATCTTTTGGTACTGGTTGAGACCTAATTTGTGACCCAGGATGTGATCTATTCTGGAGAATGTTCCATGGGCACTAGAGAAGAATGTGTATTCTGTTGCCTTGGGATGGAATGTTCTGAATATAGCTGTGAAATCCATTTGGCCCAGTGTGTCATTTAAAGTCTTTATTTCCTTATTGATCTTTTGCTTAGATGATCTGTCCATTTCAGTGAGGGGGGTGTTAAAGTCCCCTACTATTATTGTATTATTGTCAATGTGTTTCTTTGCTTTTGTGATTAATTGCCTTATATAATTGGCTGCTCCCATGTTAGGGGCATAGACATTTAAAATTGTTTTATCTTCTTGTTGGATAGACCCTTTAAGTATGATATAGTGTCCTTCCTCATCTCTTATTACAGTCTTTGGTTTAAAATCTAATTTGTCTGATATAAGGATTGCCACCCCAGCTTTCTTTTGGTGTCCATTAGCATGGTAAATGGTTTTCCACCCCCTCACTTTCAATCTGGAGGTGTCTTTGGGTCTAAAATGAGTCTCTTGCAGACAATGCTGGGTCTTGTCTTTTTATCTAATGGGACACCCTGTGTCTTTTCATTGGGGCATTTAACCCATTTATATTCAGGGTAACTATTGAAAGATATGAATTTAGTGCCATTGTATTGCCTGTAAGCTATTACTTTTTATTCTCTCTGTTCCTTTCTGGTCTATGTTACTTTTAGGTTCTTTATTTGCTTAGAGGACCCCGTTCAATATTTCTTGTAGGGCTGGTTTGGTGTTTGTAAATTCTTTTAATTTTTGTTTGTCCTGGAAGCTTTTTCTCTCTCCTTCTATTTTCAATGACAGCCTAGCTGGGTATAGTATTCATGGCTGCATATTTTTCTCATTTAGTGCTCTGAATATATCATGCCAGTCCTTTCTGGCCTGCCAGGTCTCTGTGGATAGGTGTGTTGCCAATCTAATGTTTCTACCATTGTAGGTTACAGACCTCTTGTCCCGAGCTGCTTTCAGGATTTTCTCTTTGTCTCTGAGACTTGTGAATTTTACTATTAGATGTCAGGGTGTTGACCTATTTTTATTGATTTTGAAGGGGGGTTCTTAGTGCCTCCTGGATTTTGATGCCTGTTTCCTTCCCCAAATTAGGGAAGTTCTCTGCTATAATTTGCTCCAATATACCTTCTGCCCCCCTCTCTCTTTCTTCTTCTTCTGGGATCCCAATTATTCTAATGTTGTTTTGCTTTATGGTATCACTTATTTCTCAAATTCTCCCCCTCATGATCAAGTAGTTGTTTCTCTCTCTTTTTCTTAGCTTCTTTATTCTCCATCATTTGGTCTTTTATATCACTAACTCACTCTTCTGCCTCATTTATCCTAGCAGTTAGAGCCTCCATTTTTTATTGCACCTCATTAATAGCCTTTTTTATTTCGACTTGATTAGATTTTAGTTCTTTTATTTCTCCAGAAAGGGATTCTCTAGTATCTTCTATGCTTTTTTCAAGCTCAGGTGGTATCTTTATCATTGTCATTCTGAATTCTAGTTCTGACATCTTACTAGTGTCTGTATTGGTTAGGTCCCTGGCAGTAGGTACTGCCTCTTGCTCTTTTCTTGAGGTGAGTTTTTTCGTCTTGTCATTTTGTCCAGAGGTGAATAGATGAATGAGAGAACAAAATATTAACAGGGTAACAATGACCCCAGAAAAATATACACTAAACAAATCAGAATAGACCCAAAACCGGGGGGGAAAAAAAGGGAAAAAAAAAGAATATGATCATGCTGGTGAATAGAACAGAGCTACACACAACATTTTGGGTTTATTTTGGTCTGTTAGAAGAAATTGCCTCCCAAAATTTTAAAAAAAGAAAAACATATATATACAAAAATAAGGGTAAATACAATGAAGGAATGGAATATGACTGTAAAGATGAAAAAAGCATAGAAGATACTAGAGAATCCCTTTCTGGAGAAATAAAAGAACTAAGCCATATACTAGATTTAAGGTATATTTTGATCTGTTAGAGGAATTTGTATCCCAAAATTTTAAAGAAAGAGAAATATATACATACAAAAAATAAGGTTAAATACAAGGGATAGAGGCACCTGGGTGGCTCAGTCGTTAAGCGTCTGCCTTCGGCCCAGGTCATGATCCCAGGGTCCTGGGATTGAGCCCCGCATCGGGCTTCCTGCTCCGCGGGAAGCCTGCTTCTCCCTCTCCCGCTCCCCCTGCTTGTGTTCCCTCTCCCACTGTGTCTCTCTCTGTCAAATAAATAAAAAAAAATCTTTAAAAAAAAAAAACAAGGGATAGACTATGACTAAAAATGAAAATTCAAAAAGATTTTTAAAAAGGAATTGATAAGGTGTTGGTTGAACAAGGAAAGAAAAAAATTCAACTAAAAAATAGAAAAAGAAAAAAAGAAAATTTTAAAAATTAACTTTGAAAGACTAAAGAATCATGGGGAAAAGCCATGAATTCTATGTGCTGTATTCCCCTAGTGCTGGAGTTTTGCAGTTCTCATTGATCAGTAAACTTGGTCTTGGCTGGCTGTTCTTGCTGATCTTCTGGGGCAGGGGCCTCTTGCAGTGATTCTCAAGTGTGTTTGCCCGAGGCGGAATTGCACCACCCTTGCCAGGGGCTGGGCTAAGTAATCTGCTCAGGTTTGGCTCTTGGTAGTTTTTGTTCCCTGAAAGCTTTCCATACAGCTTTGGAAAATGAGGGTGAAAATGGCGGCCTCCCAATCTCTGGTCCTGGAGGAGCCAAGAGCTCAGGGCCCCACTCCTCAGTGAGCCCCCAGAGAAAAGCAATCAATCACTACTATCTCCCTGGCTCCAGCTGCACTTTGAGCTCACCCGGCCTGTGACCGAGCGTTTCTATCTCTGGCGCACAACCCCATTTGGAGGCTCCAAACCCATCAGATTCCTGTGGTGCACTCCCGCACAACTCCTCCCAGGGGAGGAAGGGGAGTCTCCCCGGATCTGCCACTTTTTGGGTCCCTGCTGGAGGAGCAGTGTTCTGACTGCACTGCAGATCACAGTTCATGGCAGCCCCAAGCTGAGAGCCCACTCCTCGGCTCTTTCTTTGCAGCCAGCTTCCCTGCTCCAATACTTAGGAGCTCTGCCGTACTCAGGCACCCCTGGTCTTTCTGTGACCCCAAGGGTCCTGAGACCACACTGTCCCAGCAAGGGTTCCACCCCCTGCTTAGCCACTGGAGTGATGTCCCTCAGCGGAGCAGACTTCTAAATGTTCCGATTTTGTGCTCTGCTGCTCTATCACTTGCCAGTAGCCGGCTGAGGGAAGCTCCCTCCCCCTGCCGTCTATCTTCCCTATCCTACCTTCCAAAAAGTGGTCGCTTTTCTGTTCATAGAATTGCTGCTATTCTTGTCTTTGATCTCCTGTTGAATCTGAATGGTTTGATAACTGTCTAGCTGAATTCCTGAGACCAGACGAAATTTAGGTCTCCTACTCCTCTGCCATCTTGCTTCTCCCCCTGAGTTTTTTTCCACTTTTTGGCTATTTTTTATTATTATATTCAATTAGCCAACATATAGTACATCATTCTTTTTTTGTGATTTTTGTTTTTTTTATTATGTTTAGTTAGCCAGCATACAATACATCATTAGTTTTTGATGTAGTGTTCAACGTTTCATTGGTTGCATATAACACCCAGTGCTCATCACCACATGTGCCCTCCTTAATACCCATCACCCAGTTACCCCATCCGCCCACCCCCTCCCTTCTGTAACCCTCAGTTTAGTTCCCAGAGTCCAGAGTCTCTCATGGTTTGTCTCCCTCTCTGATTTCTTCCCATTCAGTTTTCCCTCCCTTCCCCTGTGGTCCTCCATGCTATTCCTCATGTTCCACATATGAGTGAAACCATATGATAATTGACTTTCTCTGCTTGACTTATTTCACTTAGCATAATCCCCTCCAGTTCCATCCATGTCAATGCAAATAGTGGGTATTCATCCTTTCTGATGGCTGAGTAATATTCCATTGTATATATGGACCACATCTTCTTTATCCATTTTTCTGTTGAAGGGCATCTTGGCTCCTTCCACAGTTTCGTTATTGTGGACATTGCTGCTATGAACTTTGGGGTGCATGTGGCCCATCTTTTCACTTCATCTGTATCTTTGGGGTAAATACCCAGTAGTGCAAATGCTGTGTCATAGGGTAGCTCTGTTTTTAACATCTTGAGGAACCACCATACTGTTTTCCAGAGTGGCTGTACCAGCTTGCATTCCCACCAACAGTGTAAGAGGGCTTCCCTTTCTCCACATCCTTGCCAACACTTGTTTCCTGTCTTGTTAGTTTTTGCCATTCTAACTGGTGTAAGGTGGTATCTCAATGTGGTTTTGATTTGTATTTCCCTGATGGCTAGTGATGTTGAACATCTTTTCATGTGTATGTTAGCCATTTGGTTGTCTTCTTTGGAGAAGTGTCTGTTCATGTCTTCTGCCCATTTCTTGACTGAATTATTTGTTTTTTGGGGTATTGAGTTTGAGAAGTTCTTTATAGATCTTGGATACCAGCCCTTTATCCATAATGTCATTTGCAAATATCATCTCCCATTCTGGGGGTTGCTTCTTAGTTTTATTGACTGTTTCCTTTGCTGTGCAAAAGCTTTTTATCTTGATGAGGTCCCAAAAGTTCATTTTTGCTTTTGTTTCCCTTGTTTTTAGCTATTTTGAATAATATTTCCATGAATATTCATATATAAACATCTGTTTGGGTCTCTGTTTTCAATTATTTTGAGTATATACCTAGAAGTAGAACTGCTGGGTCATATGACAATTCTATCTTTAACTTGTTGAGGAAATGACCAACTGTTTTCCACAGTGGCTGGATCTAAATTCCAGAAAATTTTCAGAAAAATTCTATACAAAAACCTAAAAGGTCCTATGTGATTTGCCCTACCGTATATTAACTCTCTGACCTTACTCTGCTTTAGCCATCCTGACTTTCTCTGTTGTTCCTCAAACTCACCAGGCACACCCCTACCTCAGGGTTTTTGTACTGGCTATCCCTTCTGCCTAGAACACTCTTGTCCAGATATCTATGTGTGATGCTCCCTCACTTCTTCTAGATTTTTTGCTCAAATATCAGTTAACTTCTGTAGGTAAAATTGTAACCCTAGTCCTACCCCAGCACTCCCTATCCCCTTTTCCTGCTGTATGTATCCCTGCAGTCTGCTAGGGCTGACATAACAAAGTACCACAGACTGAGTGGATTAAACAACAGAAATTTATTTTCTCACACTTCTGGAGGCTAGAAGTCTGAGGTCATGCAGGATTTATTTCTTTTGGAGACTCTCTCCCTGGTTTATATATGACCATCTTTCTCCTGTGTTTTCACACAATCTTCCTTTTGTATGTGTCTGTGTCCAAATTTCTTTTTATAAGGACATCTACCATATTGAATTAGGGCCTACCCCAATGACTCCAGTTTAATTACCTCTTTGAAGACCCTGTCTCCAAATAAAGCCATATTCTGAGGCACTGGGAGTTGGGACTCTAACATATGAATTGGGTGGGGGGCACACAATTCTGTTCATAACACCTGCTTTATATTTTCCTTAACACTTATTTTTCTCAGACATACTATATTTTATTTACATATTAAATTTATTGTTTATTGTCTTTCTCCTGCACTCAAATGTAAGCTCAGTTATATAAGCCCCATTTATTCTCCTACCAACATATCCCTAGTGCCTTGAACAGTGCCTGGAACACAGTAGGTTCCCAACAGATATATGTTGGATGAACGAATTTTACCCTCATCAGACTGGAGGTTCCTGAGGACAGGGACTCCCTAGAGAAAGAAAACTATCTCTCTCATCAGCCGGAATTTTCTTCATGGTCAGGAACCATATCTCCTCCTGACTAAGTGGTGATTCTTCTCTCATTAAATACTAAGGGTAGTGTTTTGCTTTATATGAAATCATTCATTGAAAGTCCAATGCTAAAAGAAAAAAATCAATGCCTAGTGAATAAACTCTCTTTAATGTGAGTCATGTTAACAAAACTGCAGATTTATGACCCAACCATCTACCTTCTACTTTGATATTGAGCTTTTGATGTTAATTTGATTCATTTATCTCTTACCAATGTACAAAGACTGCTGAGCAGAGGAACTTTTTGGTGCCATGGAAAATGTATAAATAAAAACTAAAAAAAAAAATGAGTCCTGGTCCCCCATTCATCCCTAATTTTTTTGTTCAACCTTGGCCACACCACTTCCCCTTTGATGGATTCCATTTTCTCACATGCAAAATGAGAGGATAAGAAAAAATTTATTCTATGTTCCCAATTTTATGAATGCTACCATCACTTACCAAATTGCTTAGACCAAAATTCTTATTGTAACCCTAGATTTCTCTTTCTCACCCTTTATATCTAATCCCTCAACAAACCCTATCCTGTACTGTCCTATCCTTTCTATCTCCTAAATATACCTTCTATCAGATGTATACTCTCCATTTCCACTTCTACCATCCTGATGGAAGCCAACATCATCTCTAACCTGGACTACTGCAATAATCTCTTATCTGGTGTACCCACTTAAGTCTTTCTAAACAGCATATCTATTCTTTTTAAAGATTTTATTTATTTATTTGAGAGAGAGAATGAGAGACAGAGAGCACGAGAGGGAAGAGGGTCAGAGGGAGAAGCAGACCCCCCGCTGAGCAGGGAGCCCGATGTGGGACTCGATCCCGGGACTCCAGGATCATGACCTGAGCCGAAGGCAGTCGCTTAACCAACTGAGCCACCCAGGCGCCCTTTTTTTTAGTTTTTATTTAAATTCCCATTAGTTAACATACGGTGTAATATTAGTTTCAGGTGTACAATATAGTGATTCAACACTTCCATACATCACCCTGGTGCTCATCACAACAAATGCACTCCTTAATCCTCATCACCTATTTCACCCAGGCCCCACCCACCTCCCCTCTGGTAACCAACAGTTTGTTCTCTATAATTGAGAGTCTGTTTCTTGGTTTGCCTCTCTCTCTCTCTTTCTCTCTCTCTCTCTCTCTCTTTCCCTTTGCTCCTATGTTTTGTTCTTAAATTTCACATATCCGTAAAATCATATAGTATTGTCTTTCTCTGACTGACTTATTTTGCTCAGCATAATACTCTCTAGCTCCATCTATGTTGTTGCAAATGGCAAGATTTCATTCATTTAACTATGTTATTCTTCTATCTAAAACCAGTAGACTCCCCCTATAGAAAACGTTCTATAACCTGGTGTCTAAAACTTTTAAAACCTGGCCCCTGCCTAACTCTCTCACTTCATCTCCTGCCTCATTCCTCATGTTTCAGTCCTTAGGTACTCTTCACATTGGGATATTACTTGCTCCTGAACCTTAACCTAGATGTGGACCCTGTCTACAATCCCCACCAACTATACACTTAGATCCTTCCCCTTCATAAAACCACTCTCACTCATCTGACAAGACTTCCCTCAGGTGATTACTCATGCAGGAATTTTTCCCTTTATCCCCACTCTGAACAAATTGCCTCTCATTGGGGCTTCCACAAAGTTTCACCTCCACCTATAACAAAATTATATTCTTGTGCTGTAAGTGTCTATTTAGCTACCATTCTCTTCCATGAGGCCATGAACTCCCCGATGGCAAGAGTAATGTCTCATTCATCTTGGTATCTCCAATGCTAAGCCCCAGTTCCTTACACATATTTAATACTCAGAAGCTAGGTTGAAAATAAAGCCAAAGTTCCCTTATAGGATAAGTGGAAAGAGCCATGAACCAATAAATTGGACCAAGTCATAAAACATTGGTTCAGGGGTACCTGGGTGGCTCAGTCAGTTGTGTCTGTCTTCAGCTCAGGTCATCATCATGGGGTCCTGGGATCGAGCACCGCATTGCTCTCCCTGTTCAGCAGGAAGTCTGCTTCTCCCTCTCCCTCTGCCACTCCCCCTGCTTGTGCTCTCTCTCTCTCAAATAAATAAATAAATAAAATCTTTAAAATAATTGGTTCAAGTCCCTACTCAATCTCTTACTAATTGTATGACTAAAGTGTATCTGTGTGAAATAGATACTAACCAATAACATTTAGTGAGCTTGTACTATGTGCCAGGCACTGTGCTAGGTGCTTTACCTAGAAAAATCTCATTTAATACTTACAAACAACACTTTGAAATAGATATTATTATTATTATTTTATTATTATTATTATTATTACTGCTTTAGAGATGAAGAAGGAGACTTCATGGTGGTAAGTGAACTGATCAAGGTCATAGAAGTTGAGATATGGAATACTGTGGACTCTCTACAAAGAAGTAAGAAGGCACAAAGCCACCTTTCTTCTAGATTGAGGGCACTGGTGGTGAGAGACGATAATAAATCATGACCTCCTCTGGGGCAGAGGGGGTCAGTGGGCATGACAGGCTGGAGGACAAACCTGGTTAACAGTCCAAGCAAAGTGGTAAGGTGAGCAACGGAAAGCAGGAAGGAAGCTTTACATTTTCATTGAAGCTTATTTTGTGACCGACAGCTGTAGATATAGAGATAAGTCATCAGCTTCTAGTTTTGCCTTCTTTCCTTTTTTTCCCTTGAAAAGATCTGTGTGTGTGTGTGTGTGTGTGTGTGTGTGCGTGCACGCGCTTGGGGGTGGTTGAGTCTAATTGAGTATGAAATATATATATGGACCATGGGTAGCATTATTTTTCTTTTATTAGCTACTAATTGCCCTTCTCCCTACCCCTTCCTTGGCTCCCTTGAGTGACTCTGTATTTCTTGGGCACCTTTTCTCCAAAGCTATAGGGGCCCCCCAAATGTCTCAGCGTTTCTAGAAAAAAAAAAAAAGGCCATCAACCCTAGGTCTTGGCAGGGATTCACAGGAAAAGTCTTCAGCTGGCATCTGATTTGGGTCTGAGAATATCTTCAAGGGTCTTTCTTCATTGTACTCTGAGGTGATGCTCTCAGACAGAGGGAAAATAATGGAGGGGCTGGGTCATCTGATAATAGGAACTTATAGAATAAAATTCTTTCTCTATAAAGCTGGAAATATATATTTAAAAATGGGAAGAGGAACTGAATAAGCTTTTTTCCAAAGAAGACATGTAAACAGCCAATATGTACACAAAAATGTGTTCAACATTACTATTCATCAGAAAAGTACAAATCAAAACCACAATGAGATATCACTTATTATCTATCTATCTATCTATCTATCTATCTATCTAGATATATGCTTATTAAAATGACTATTACCAAAAGACAAGAAATAACATGCATTGGCAAGGATGTGGAAAAAAAAAAAAAAAACACTTGTGCACTGTTGGTGGGAATGTAAATTGTTGCAGCCACTATGGAAAACAGTATGGAGTTTCCTCAAAAAAAAAATAAAAACTAGACATAGAGGTGCATATATCTTTTCAAATTAGTGCTTTTGTTTTCTTTTAGTGAATACCCAGTAGTGGAATATGAAAGCAACCCAAGTGTCCATCGACAGATGATCGGATAAAGAAGATGTGGTGTATATATAGATACAACGGAATATTGCTCAGCCATAAAAAAGGATGAGATCTTGCCATTTGTGACAACATGGGTGGACCTAGAGGGTATTATGCTAAATGAAATAAGGCAGATAAAAATGCATACCATATGATTTCACTTTTATGTGGAATCTAAACCAAAAAAAAAAAAAAAAAGCAAATGAATAAACAAACAAAAAGCAAAAACAGACCCATAAATACAGAGAGCAAACTGATGGTTGCCAGAGGAGAAGGGTGTGGGGGCATAGGCAAAGAGGGTAAAGGGAAGTGGGAGATACAGGCTTCCAGTTATGGGATAAAGAATTCATGGGAATAAAAGATGCAGCATAGGTAATATAGTCAATGGTATTGTGATGGTGTTGTATGGTGACAGATGGTAGCTACACTTATGTGAGCATACTGTAACATATAGACTTATTGAATCACTATGTTGTACATCTGAAACTAATGTAACATTATGAGTCAACTATATTTCAATAACATATATAATAGAAATAATAATACATAGAGCTGACAATAATCCAGTAATTCCACTTCTGAGTATTTATCTCAAGAAAATGAAAATACTAACTCAAAAAGATAAGTCAGAAAGAGAAAAACAAATACTGTGTGATAGCACGTATATGTGGAATCTAAAAAAAGCCAAACTTGTGAAAAAAGAGGATAGGATGATAGTTACCATGGGCCAGGAGGTGGGGGAATTGAAATGTTGGTCAAAGGGCACAAACTTGCATTTAGAAGATGAATTAAGTTCTGGAGACCCAAAGCACAGCATTGTGGTTATAATTAACAATACTGTATTATATACTTGAAAATTGTTAAGAGAATAGATTTTAAATGTTCTCACTGCAAAAAATAAATGATAATTAATGTAACTTGATGGGTGTGTTAGCTAATGTTAACACATATTGCATATCATATTCATAATCATATTGCAATATATAAGTGTACCAAATTATCACTGTATACCTGAAACTTACACAATGTTATATGTCAATTATATCTCAATAAAATGAAATATTTATAGATTTATGTATGCACAGTGGTTAAATTTACACACTTATTTCTTCTTACTCAGTGAGATGAGAAACCTTAAAACAATGTAACAATCAATAAACACACCTAGCACCCAGATCTGGTTTCTAACACCATTCTCCAATAAAAGAAACCAGGGCTTCGTGAAGAAATGGCTCATTCTAGCATTGGAATAGGAATTGTACATGACTACTTTGGAGTATCTTCTAATACCAGAAATAAAAATGTGCTAATAAATAAAATGAGTTTATGTGAAAGGAATACAGGAGCCAATTGAAATGGCTCCTAATGACCAAAGCTGGAACAATTTGAATAACAAAACAAAATAGTATAAGCTTGTAACACAAAAGCACAAAATAAATATCCATGAGTCCTTCCTGATATAAATAAATTACTAAATAAATAAATAAATAAATAAATAAATAAATGAGAAGAGACAAATCTCAGGTGCAGAAGAATTCCAAATAATTTATACAGATTCTGCACCTTAAGGAGGTAAAGCATGACTCCTTACTCTGTAAGTGTGGGCTGTACATAGTGACTTTCTTCCAAAGAGTACATTATGAAAACAGAAAAAATAGTAACTTTATAGTAGAGAATCCGACAAACATTACTTAAAGCTTAGTGATCAAGGTCAACATATATTGATAATATACTTTTGAAATATTGTGATGAGAATAGCACTTTACCTCTGAAGTCTTCCTCCCCAAAACACATTACACCAGTCTAATTATGAGAAAAAAAATCAGAAAAATTTGAAATCCATTGTACTGAATTCCTGACCAGTAATCCTTAAAACTGTCAAGGTCATCAAAAACTAAGGAAGTCTGAAAAACTATCAAAACCCAGAAGAGCCTAAAGAGATGTGGCATCTGAATGTAACGTGATAACCTGATTGGAATACTGTGGAACAGAAAAGAGACATTAGGGAAAAACTGAGGAAATCTGAGTGAAGTAGGGACGTCAATAATAAAGTACCATGTTGGTTCATTATGAAAAATGTACCATGCTAATTTAAGATGTTAATAATAGGGGAAACTGGGTGTGCAGTATGTGAAAACTCTCTATACTATCTTTGCAATAATTCTGTAAATCTAAAACTGTTCTAACATAAAAAAGTTTATTCAAAACAAATTGATTTTATATAGTCAAAGGGAGAGATTTAGTGTAATATCTTACAATGTTATAAAACTATAACTGAGTTATATCCTTGGAACATGAAAGTAAGAGCAATTGAATTTGCAGTGGAACAGAAGAGTCAGGGAGAGTTCCACAGAAGAAGTGGCTTTTGAACTGGATTTATTTCATTCTTCCTTTTCCTAATTGCTGGAGATACAACAGTGAGCAGCACAGACATGACCCTTGCTCTCTTTGGGCTTATATTCTAGTTAGGTGTGACTCAAAAGACATAAGCAAAAAAATTAAAATTTTCTTTAATTATGAAAAAAGAGGGATGGTGAAAACAAAGGAAACATTGCAAAGGCACAGAGATTTAAAGGCACCTCATGTTTTTAGGGACACAGAGCCTATCATGAGTGGTTCCAATATAAACAGGGTTGGGACTAGGGTAAGCTGAGTGAAACATCCAGGGCACAAAAATTTAAGGAGACACTCACTCTTAGATTTATACCCTAAGTACCTCACCCTAGTCTCACCTTTGAACATAAGGTTTGCAATGGGGAGTTGGGAGAAATTAAATCAAGAGACCAGACTGGGACCATATTGTGTAGGGTCTTGCATGCATTAATAAAAAGTTGAGGCTTTAGTTTGTAGGTGGTGGGGAATCATAGGAGCTTTTTAAGCTAGAGTGAATACTAGTCATATCTGTGCTTTAGAAAGGTCACCTTACAAACTAGAAAAAAGGAGTGAGGGCAGT
Source organism: Neomonachus schauinslandi (assembly GCF_002201575.2). Taxonomy (NCBI): domain Eukaryota; kingdom Metazoa; phylum Chordata; class Mammalia; order Carnivora; family Phocidae; genus Neomonachus; species Neomonachus schauinslandi. Next base: position 19,527,409 of record NC_058419.1, read on the forward strand.
AGAAAACAGAAGACTAGATGGCCATTAAGAAGACAACGGGTTTTTTCTATATAGGACACTCATGTCTATTTTTGAGGACCCGGAGAAGAAGATAGTGGAGAGGAAAACATCCAAGAACTGAACTGGTTGAGCTCCATGAGGACAAGACAGTTACTGTTTTATTCTCAATTGTAAACCCAGTGCCTTGGACAGTGCATGGAACGTAGGAATTGTTTAATAACTATTTGTGAATGGATACATGAATAAATGGAAAATATAGAAACAAGGTCCTTCAGGACTTAGAAGAGAAGAGATTTTAGGGTAGGAATTTGTCTTATAAAGGAGAAGGACACACTTTTCTTGGGAGGAGAAGCTAACACAAAAGTAATAACTCTTCTTCCAAGAGAGTTCTGCTTTGAAGACAGATGTGATGCCTGTGGTCTTCTTAGGGGATGTAGAGGACAGTGATAAGGTTGAGGATTGCAAGACAGTGAGGCAAGATATGCATGGCCCTTGGTCAGCTGTAGGGTGACTTGTAAGTAATGACCACTGAAAGACAGACATGGCTTCTAAGGGTTTTCCATGGGCCAAGGAAGTTTCCAAGCTGTTGAACTATTGTGATTTTCACAGAAGCTAAAGCAGCTATATCTATAAATCTTCAATATCACTCCCCCTCCCACACACACAGGAACCAGAGCCTTCTTATGATGGTAAGGAATGCATTTCTCTGAGGATTATTAATGCCAAGTTTGAATAAAGGCAACTGAATAGTGCAACAAAAAATTTACCTATTCTATCCAGGGAAAATAACCAAACAGAACTAATGACCTACAATGGGACTAACAATTTAAAAATAACTTCATTTTTATGGGAAAGAGAAATTAGCTAGATCACCTGGTATTCCCAAAAGATATATTGTTGTGTAAAGTCATCAAGGGTACTCAGATACTCTAGGATGAAACAACACTGGACAGACCAAAAGTTAGACTGAGGAGTTGGTTCTTGGATGGCATAGTCATGCCAAGCTATTAAGAGGTTGTTGAGGTCATTTGGGAGCCATCCTCAGCCTTTCAAGATAATTTCAGGGCTCACCCATGCCCTTCCTGCCCTTTATAACTGCCCTACACTGGAAAGTTGATGTCTGAAGTTGGTTATGAGTCATTTTGTAGACTGTGTCCAAAATACACCCTTCGATAGGATGTTAGTAGATGTGTCATGAAAAATAAGTTCTCTGGTCAAATGAGTGTGGAAAATGCTGGGCTATATACAGTTAAACTGTATGCTTTATTGCAATATGTTTTGAAACCTTTAATATAGTAAATGGCTACTATAATTACCCAAGAAGGGATAAAGTTTGCAGTGTTCCTGGTTATTTAACCTGGAATACCTGACTAGTGTTTCACAGACCACCATTTGGGATACATTGTTCTAAAGCATTATTTCTGAAAGTCCATTGTTAAAATGCAAATAGAACACTTGGGGGAAAGTAATGCACTATTAGCACCCACTTTCATATTTGATGGCAACATGTTCCTGGAGAGATAAAGTATCAGAAACATACATTGTTCTCAGAGAGTTCACAGTCTATAGGTGAGGCACAAGAAATAATAAAATACACAATAAATGTTATGCTAAGGAATTACATACGCTGTAAGATGGTGTGGTGTTTTGGATGAAAGTGGTGGCAGTGAAAATGGAAAGAAATAGATATGGGATATATTTTAGAGGCAAGACCAATAGGACTTAATAAAGGATTGCAGGATGTAGGGTGAAGGAAAGGAAAAAGTATAAAAATGACCCAAACTGTTTGATTTTGCATCTACATGGATGGTAATGCCACTCACTGTGACACAGAATGGAAAAAGAGAGTGGGTTGGGGGAAGAGGAGTTTAACCTGTGGGATTTCTAAAGACAATTATTCTCAGCATCACCTTACATGGCTGTTATTACTCTCTCCACTCTGCCACATGGTAAAGTGAAGAACCAGTTCTCATGAGAGCTGTCACATTAAAGATTCTAAATCATTTATCCTTTCACTTATTCCTATGGTAGCTTAATTGATTAACTGAAATACCATAGCCTACAGCAGTTAGGATTTCACAAGCAGAACAGGGCTATTTCACAGAATAAGGTTGTTTCTGATTAAATATAGGAGATAAACAGATTAATAGATTAAGATTGTTAAATTTTATAAGGTTTTTAACATTAAAGGAGTGAAAATATGCAAATTATATATAGCTTTACATTTTTTCCATATTCTCAATCAAACAATATTTATTATGTGTCTAGTAATTGCCAAGTTCGATCCTGAATTATACAAAGACAAACCAGTCAAAGCTCTTTATAGTAAATCATTTGGTCTTGGGGTAGGTGGGTATCACAAAATGTAAAATTAAGTGAAATAAAGTTTTATAAGTTTTGTGCCCCAATGTTCATAGCAGCAATGTCCACAATAGCCAAACTGTGGAAGGAGCCAAGATACCCTTCAACAGATAAAGAAGATGTGGTACATATATACAATGGAATATTACTCAGCCATTAGAAAGGATGAATACCCACCATTTGCATCGACATGGATGAAACTGGAGTTTCACTAAGTGAAATAAGTCAAGCAAAGAAAGACAATTATCACATGGTTTCACTCATATGTGGAATATAAGGAATAGCAGGGAAGGGAGGGAAAACTGAATGGGAAGAAATCAGAGAGGGAGACAAACCATGAGAGACTCTGACTCCGGGAACCAAACTGAAGGTTACAGAAGGGAAGGGCGGGGGGATGGGTGAGCCTAGTGATGGGTATTAAGGAGGGCATGTGTGGTGATGAGCACTGGGTGTTATACGTAACTAATGAAATGTTGAACACTACATCATAAACTAATGATGTACTATATGCTGGCTAATTGAACATAATAGTAAATAAAATTTAAAAAATAAAATAATAAAATAAAATAAAGTAAAATAAAACAAAAAATTTAGTAATAGCTATAAGACTGAAAAGAAAAGAAAAGAAAAGAAAAAAGTCAGTTAAAATCTTTTGCAAGAGTTCAAACAGAAGATAATGGAGCAGAATTCGTGGGGTTGAAGAGGAGATTGATCAGAGACGTCAAAAAGAATCTAAGAAGCTATTGACTTTCTGTATGTGCAATAGACATCAGGATTGGATTCTAGGGGCACTGGGGTGGCTCAGTCAGTTAAGCATCCGGCTCTTCATTTTGACTCAGGTCATCATCTCAGGGTTGTGAGATCGAGCCCTACACTGGGCTCTGTGCTGGGCATGGAGACTGCTTAAGATTCTCTCACTCCTGGGGCGCCTGGGTGGCTCAGTTGGTTAAGCGACTGCCTTCGGCTCAGGTCATGATCCTGGAGTCCCGGGATCGAGTCCCGCATCGGGCTCCCTGCTCGGCAGGGAGTCTGCTTCTCCCTCTGACCCTCCTCCCTCTCATGCTTTCTGTCTCTCATTCTCTCTCTCTCAAATAAATAAATAAAATCTTAAAAAAAAAAAAAAAAGATTCTCTCACTCCTTCTCCCTCTGCCCCTCACCGCCTCTCTCTCTCTCTCTCTCTCTCTCTCTAAGAAAAAAGAACGTGAGTCTAAAGATAATGCTCTTATTTTTTTCTGCACAAACAACTTAATGGTACAATTTTATTTATTTTAGCAACAAACATTTAAATTGAAAAGGAAATTTAGTAACATTGTGATACAGTTCTGTGTCCACTTAGCTATGCTATAGTCCCCCAATTATTCACACTAATCTAGATATAGCTGTGAATGTATTTTGTAGATACAATAAACACATATAATCAGTTGACTTGAAGTAAAGAAGAGTATCCTAAATATGAGTGGGCATGACTGAGTCCACTGAAAGGTCATAAGAGCAGAACTGAGGTTTTTCTGAAGAAGATATTCCACCTCTGGTCTGCAACTTCAGCTGGTGCTGAAGAATTCCAGTCAGGCTGTCAGTCTGCCCTGTAGATTGCAGACTTCTTAGCCCTCACATTCATATATATATGGTTCCATTTCTCTAGTGGAACCCTGACTGATAAAAAATATTTCTAGAAATAGATCTGATGATAGATGCAAAAGACCTTTATACTGAAACTTGAATCATATTTTGAGAAAAATTCTAAAGACATAAATGGTGAGATAGATGGTATGGATCAGAAATTATTGTTGGCATTAAATATTGTTAGGATGTAAAATCTCCCTAATTAATACACAGATTCAACACAATCTTAATGAAAATCCAGTATGTTTTTAAAGAATTTACTAGGTGATCCTAAAATTCATAAGGAAAAACAAAAGACAGGAATAATGGAGATTTTGTAGAAGAGGAGCAAAGAAGATAAATTCACTACCAGATAAGAATACCTATTATAAAGGGATAGTAATTAAGAAGGTGTAAGTTTGGCAAAAGGATAAGCAAACTAATTAATGGAACAAAACCTAGAGTCCAGAATCAGACACACACATATCTGATGATCTGATTTATGCAAAGAAGACTGATTCTGTAGTACGTCAGAGAAAGATTGGTCTGTTGAATAAATACTTCTAGGTCGGGTGACTATCCATATGAAAAAAATTAACTTTGAATAAACTTCCAGAATGATCATTTGATAAGCACAGAGGACACTATCCCAGCAAAGCAACCTTTTAACTAGTGGAAATTACTTTTGGAAAACAAAGTATTTAAAGTCTCTGCAAATGTCATAAGTGCCTAAAGCAAATGGTGAAACATCTAATCAAAAAAATCATCTAACTCTCAATAAGAACAATAAGAGTTTGTGGCATTTGAGCCTTGATATATTTATATCCCCAACACTACCAGCTCAGTGGGGTGGAAACTCTGCTCCAGGCATCTGCAGTCAAGAATATGGGCTCCCTCTCCACCTAACCCCCAGGGTAGGACCACAGTTTTATCTTGAGAGGCTCTGACAACCAGCATCACTTATCACTCCAAGCTCCATAGTGCAGAAATTCTATTCTAGGCAGTTACAGTAAACCAGTCTTCCTTCCCTCCACCAGTCTCTACTCATGGAAAGAAACTCTATTCCAAGCATGGCAGGCAGAGTATGTTTGACCCTGAACAAACCTGAACCAACTCTCTAGAAGGGCAGAGGTTACACACTAAAAGGGTCAAGGAGAGAGGATCAGGGCCCTCTCTACTTCATGCCCAGAGCTCTGTTCCTTGAGCTGGGGTGAAATCTAGGAGAAGCTCTTGTCTCTACCCCTTGCTCCTTTGCATTGGCACATAAGTTCTTCCCAGGGGGAAAAGGCAAACAGAAGAACAAAAAGCTACACAGATCAGACTAAGAGGACTAATTATTTTGAAAAGAGTGTAGGGAAGTTCAAGCACAATGACATTGTTGAAAACAATTCAAACTTTACTGGTGACCAATTAAAAGAAAACTGGTAGCTCCATGATACTTACAACAACAAGCTAAAAGGTAGACCAACTAGAAGTTTATCAAAGAGAACCAGGAAAAGGTACAAGAAGAGTCCCCCTTTGGTCCTATATCAAATGATGTTAGTTGTGGATTTTAATAGATGCCCTTTATCAGATTAAAGAATTTGCCTTCTATTCACTGTCAAGTGTTTTCTTTTTTTTTTTTTTCCTCAATCTTAAACCCTTTTATTATTATTATTTTTATTCTTATGTTAATCCCCATACATTCCATCATTAGTTTTAGATGAAGTGTTCCATGATTCATTGTTTGTGCATAACACCCAGTGCTCCATGCAGAATGTGCCCTCCTCAATACCCACCACCAGGCTAACCCATCCTCCCACCCCCCTCCCCTCTAGAACCCTGTTTGTTTTTCAGAGTCCATCGTCTCTCATGGTTCGTCTACCCCTCCGATTTCCCCCGCTTCATTCTTCCCCTCCCACTACCTTCTTCTTCTTCTTCTTTTTTTTTTTTCTTAACATATATTACATTATTTGTTTCAGAGGTACAGATCTGAGATTCAACAGTCTTGCACAATTCACAGCACTTACCAGAGCACATACCCTCCCCAGTGTCTATCACCCAGTCACCCCATCCTTCCCACCCCACCCCCCACTCCAGCAACCCTCAGTTTGTTTCCTGAGATTAAGAATTCCTCATATCAGTGAGATCATATGATACATGTCTTTCTCTGTTTGACTTATTTC
>NC_058419.1:19538537-19573706 GCF_002201575.2 Neomonachus schauinslandi
AGCCCATTTACATTCAGGGTAACTATTGAAAGATAGGAATTTAGTGCCATTGTATTGCCTGTAAGGTGACTGTTACCGTATATTGTCTGTGTTCCTTTCTGGTCTATGTTGCTTTTAGGCTCTCTCTTTGCTTAGAGGACCCCTTTCAAGATTTCCTGTAGGGCTGGTTTTGTGTTTGCAAATTCCTTTAGTTTTTGTTTGTCCTGGAAGCTTTTTATCTCTCCTTCTATTTTCAATGACAGCCTAGCTGGCTATAGTATTCTTGGCTGCATATTTTTCTCATTTAGTGCTCTGAATATATCCTGCCAGTCCTTTCTGGCCTGCCAGGTCTCTGTGGATAGGTCTGTTGCCAATCTAATGTTTCTACCCTTGTAGGTTACAGATCTCTTCTCCCGAGCTGCTTTCAGGATTTTCTCTTTGTCTATGAGACTCGTAAGTTTTACTATTAGATGTCGGGGTGTTGACCTATTTTTATTGATTTTGAGAGGGGTTCTCTGTGCTTCCTGGATTTTCATGCCTGTTTCCTTCCCCAAATTAGGGAAGTTCTCTGCTATAATTTGCTCCATTATACCTTCTGCCCCTCTCTCTCTTTCTTCTTCTTCTGGGATCCCAATTATTCTAATGTTGTTTCGTCTTATGTTATCGCTTATCTCTCAAATTCTGCCCTTGTGATCCAGTAGTTGTTTCTCTCTCTTTTTCTCAGCTTCTTTATTTTCCATCATTTCATCTTCTATATTACTGATTCTCTCTTCTGCCTCATTTATTCTAGCAGTTAGCGCCCCCATTTTTGATTGCACCTCATTAATAGCCTTTTTGATTTCTACTTGGTTGGATTTTAGTTCTTTTACTTCTCCAGAAAGGGTTTCTCTAATAACTTCCATATTTTTTTCAAGCCCAGCTAGTATCTTTAAAGTGATGATTCTGAACTCTAGATCTGACATCGTACTAATGTCCGTATTGAGTAGGTCCCTGGCAGTTGGTACTACCTCTTGTTCTTTTTGTTGAGGTGATTTTTTCCGTCTTGTCATTTTGTGCAGAGGAGAATAGATTAATGAGAGAACAAAATGCTAGCAGAGTAACAATGTCCCCAGAAAATATACTCTAAACAAATCAGAAAACACCTGAAGCAGTGGGAAAAGAAAGGGAAAGAGAGAAAAAAGAAAAAGAAAAAAAAGAAAAAGATAAAGATAAAAACAAAAACAAACAAAACAAAACAACAACAACAACAACAACAAAACCAGAATGTGATCAAATATGATCAGGCTGGTATATAGATCAGTGCCACACACTAGATTTGGGGTGTATTTTGGTCTTTTAGAAGAAAGTGCCTCCCAAAATTTTAAAGAAAGAAAAACTTATATATGTACAAAAATAAGGGTTGATATGATGAAGGGATGGAATATGACTGTAAAGATGGAAATTATAAAAAATTTTATAAAAGGAATTGATAAGAAGTTGTTTGAAAAAAGAAAGAAGAGGATTTAAAAAAAGGAAAAAAAAAGGGAGAGGATGTGATCAGGCAGGGGAATAGAAAACACCATATACTAGAGATTTAGGGTATATTTTGATCTGTTAGAAGAAACTATCTCAAAATTTTAAAGAGAGAACAACTTATATATATATAAGCCAAAAATACAGGTAACTACTATGAAGGGATAGAATATGACTCTAAAAATGAAAAATAAAAATGTTTTTTTTTTTTTAAAAAAGGGATTGATAAGATGTTGGTTGAAAAAGGGAAAAAGAAAAATTCAAAAAGAAAAAAAAAGAAAAAAAGACAGTTAAAAAAAATTAACTTTGAAAGACTACAGAATCATGGTAAAGAAGCCATGAATTCTATGTGCAGTATTCCCCTAGTGCTGGAGTTCTGCCATTCTCATTGATCGGTAAACTTGGTCTTGGCTGGCTGTTCTCGCTGATCTTCTGGGGAGGGGCCTGTTGCCGTGGTTTCCAAATGTCTCTGCCGGAGGCACAATTGCCCCGCCCTTGCCCCCTCCTGGCTAAGTAATCTGCTCAGGTTTGCTCTCCGGGGCTTTTGTTCCCTGCGAGCTTTCCGTACAGCTTTGGAGGTGGAGAGTGAAAATGGCGGCCTCCCAATCTCCGCCGCGGAGGAGCCGAGAACTCGGGGCCCCGCTTCTCAGTGAGCCCCCAGAGAAAAGCCGTCAGTCACTCCCGTCTCCCCGGTCTCCAGCCGCACTCCGTGCTCACCCGGCCTGTGACCGCGCGTTTCTATCTCTGGCACCCGACCCCGGGTGGAGTCTCCAAACCCAGCAGATCCCTGCGGTGCACTCCCGCGCGGCTCCTCCCAGGGGAGGAAGGTGAGTCTCCCCGGATCTGCCGCTTGTTGGGTCCCTGCTGGAGGAGCAGGGGCCCGACTGTGCCGCGGATCACGGTTTATGGCAACCCCGAGCTGAGAGCCCGCGCCTGGGCTCCGCCTCTGCAGCCGGCTTCCCTGCTCCGATACCTGGGAGCTCTGCCACACTCAGGCACCCCTGGTCTTTCTGTGACCCCGAGGGTCCTGAGACCACACTGTCCCGGAGGGTTCCACCCCCCGCTTAGCCACCAGAGTGACGTCCCTCAGCGGGGCAGACTTTTAAAAGTTCCGATTTTGTGCTCCGCGGCTCTATCACTTGCCAGAAGCGGCCGATGGAGGCCCCTCCCCCGCCCTCTATCCTCCCGAATATCGCCTCGGATTCACTTCTCCGCACGTCCTACCTTCCAGAAAGTGGTCGCTTTTCTGATGAGAGAGTTGTTGCTCTTCTTTTCTTCGATCTCCTGTTGAGTTTGTAGGTGTTCAGAATGGTTTGATCCCTCTCCAGCTGAATTCCTGAGAGGAGACGAAATCCAGGTCTCCTACTCCTCCGCCATCTTGCTCCGCCTCTCCCAATTCACTGTCAAGTGTTTTCTCATGAATGTTGGATTTTGTCAAATGTTTTTTCAGCAACTATGGACATGGTCAAGTGGTTTTATCCTTTATTCAATTCATATGCTGTATTATATTGATTGATTTTTGCATGTTAAACAAAGCTAGAATTCCTGGAATAGTTTCCACTTGGTCATAATGTATAATCTTTTTTATATGTTACTAGTTTCACTTTGCTAACATTTTGTTGAGGATTGTTGGTCTATATTCACAAGGAATATTGGTCCATAGTTTTATTTTCTTATACTTTCTTTCTCTGGTTTTGGTATCAAGGTAATATTGGTTTCAAATAATTAGTTGGGAGTGTCCTCTTTCTATTTTTTGAAAGAGTTCATAAAGGATAATTTTTAAAATGTCCAGGTTTCAATTAAAAAATTGCAAAGTAGAAAAAGAAACAAGAAATTATGGCTTACTAAAAAGAATTAAGAGAAACTGTCCTTGAGGAAGCACAGACATAGAACTTCCTAGACAAATATTTTAAATCAAATGTCTTAAATATGTCACTTTTAACAATGGATAAATATCTAGAAAGATCAGTAAGGAAGTAGAGGATTTGAACATTATAAACTAATTAGATATCTATAGAACACTGCACCCATCAAAAACAGAATACGCAATCTTTTCAAGTGCACATGGAACATTTTATACGATAGAGCATATGTTAGGCCATAAAGCCAGGCTCAAAAATTTTTAAAGCTTGAAATCTTACAGAGTATCTTCTCTGGAAACAATGGAATAAAGCTAGAAATCAGTAACAGAAGGAAGACTAGAAAATTCTCAAATACATGGAAGTGAAATAACACACTCTTAGTCAATTGGTCAAAGAAAAAATCAAAATAGGAATTAGAAAATACTTAGGGATAAATGAATATAACATACCATACACGACATACCAAAACTTATGGTAAGCAGGCTTAGAAGAAAGTGTTTAACTACAAATGCCTACATTTAAAAGAAGGAGCTCAAAAAACCTAACTTTCACTTTAAGGGACTAGAAAAGTTAATGCAAATAAAAAAAAAGTTGGCAGAGGAAATAAGTATTAAAGCAGAGATAAATTAAATAGAGAATATTAAAAAACAATAGGTAACACAACCAACAGCTAGTATTTTGAAAAGATCAACAAAATTGACAAAACTTTAGCTGGACTGAGGGGAAAAAGACACAAATAACTATAATCAGAAATGAAAGTGGGGCATTACTAATCATATTATAGAAATAAAAGATTATAAGAAAATAGTATGATCAACTGTAAACTAACAAATTTCCCCAAGAAGAAATCGAAAATCTGAACAAAGGAAACAATCAACAAAACTAAAAGGCAGCCTATGGAATGGGAGAAGATATTTGCAAATGACATGTCTGATAAAGGGTTAGTATCAAAAATCTATAAAGAACTTATCAAACTCAACACCCAAAAAACCCCCAAATAATCCAGTTAAGAAATGAGCAGAAGACATAGACACTTTTCCAAAGAAGATATCCAGATGGCTAACAGACCATGGAAGGATGCTCAGCATTACTCATAATCAGGAAAATACAAATCAAAACCACAATGAGATACTACCTCACACCTGTCAGGATGGCTAAATTTAACAACACAAGAAACAAGAAGTGTTGGTGAGGATGCAGAGAAAGGGGAACTGTCTTACACTGTTAGTGGGAATGCAAACTGGTGCAGCCACTGTGGAGAACAGTATGGAGGTTCCTCAAAAAGTTAAAAATAAAACTATCCTATGATCCTGCAATTGAAATACCCTATGATCCAGCAATTGCACTACATTGTATTTATCCAAAGGATACAAAAATACAGATTTGAAGGGGTACATGCACCCTGATGTTTATAGCAGCTTTGTGAACAATAGCCATTGACTGATGAATGGATAAAGAAGATGTGGCATATATACAATGGAATATTACTCAGCCATCAAAAAGAATGAAATCTTGCCATTTGCAATGACATGGATGGAGCTAGAGTGTATTATGTTGAGCAAAATAAGTCAGATAGAAAAAGACAATTACCATATGATTTTGCTCACATGTGGAATTTAAGAAACAAAACAGATGAATATAGGGGAAGGGGGAAAAAGAGAGAGGGAAACAAACCATAAGAGACTCATAAAGAGAGAGAACAAACTGAGGGTTGATGGAGGGAGGTGGGCAGGGGGCTAGATGGGTAATGAGTATTAAGGAGGGCGCTTGTTGTGATGAGCACTGGTTATTGTATGTAAGTGAAGAATCACTGAATTCTACTCCAGAAACCAATATTGCACTGTATGTTAATTAACTAAAATGTAAATAAAAATTTAAAAAGAAAAAAGAAAATCTGAACAGACCTGCAACAAGTAAGGAGATTGAGTCTTTTCCCTAAGAAAAGAAAACCCAGGACCAGGTGGCTTTACTGATGAATAGTATGGGTGTTCTGCCAATAAAAATAAAAATATCATATGATCCAGTAATTCCACTACTGGGTATTTACCCAAAGGAAACAAAAACACTAACTCAAAAAGACATACGAACCCATAAGTTTATTGCGGCATTATTTATAATAGCCAAGATATGGAAACAATGGAAATGTCCACTGACAGATGAATGGATAAAGAAAATGTGATATATACATACAATGGAATATTACTCAGTTATATTATTTTTTATTTATATTATAAAAATGAAATCTTGCCATTTGCAACAACATAGATGGATCTAGAGGGCATTATGCTATGAAAATAAATCAGGCAAAGACATGTACCATATGATTTCACTTATATGTGGAATCTAAAAACCAAACAAATGAACAAATAAACCAATAGAGACAGAATCATAAATACAGGGAACAAACTGGTGGTTGCCAGAGGGGAAGGGGCTAGGGGATTATCAAAATAGGTGAAGAGGATTAAGAGGTACAAACTTCCAATTACAAAATAAATAAGTCACAGGGATGAAAAGAACAGTATAGGGAATATGGTCAATAATATTGTAATAACATTGTATAGTGACAGATGGTAATTACACTTATCATGGTGAGCATAGCATAATGTATAAAACTGTCAAATCGCTATGTTACATACCTGAAACTAATATAACATTGTATATCAAGTATAATTCAATAAAAATTATTTATTTGAAAAAGTAATGTAGAATCAGTACCAATTTTTCTCAAACTATTCCAAAATATAGAATAGCAGGGCTCACTTCCTAACTGATTTTATAAGACCAGCATTATCCTAATACCAAATCCAGACAAAGACATCATAATATAATAAAACTACACACCAACACTCCTGATGAATATAGATGTGAAACTCCTCAACAAAATACTAGTAAATTGAATCAGCCACATATTAAAAAGATTATACATCATGACAAAGTGGGATTTATCTGTAATGCAAGGGTGGTTCACATATGAAAAACAGCCAATGTAATACAGCACATTAATAGAATAAAGGGAGAAAAACATATTATTTCAATTGATGCAGAAAAGCATTTGACAAAATCCAACATAAAGGTTAGTAGACCCTACACTTTAGATTATAATGTAAAAAAAAATCACAAAAGACCATTACTCCCACCCTATGAATGAAACCAAGTTACATAACAAAAAAGTATGGTGTTTTTCCAATACTGTCAGAAAGTTGAGGCTGCAAAGTAACAAAAATGAACTATTTTCCAGAAAAAGAGAAGCCATTCCTGAGAGACCCATGGCCATTTCATCCCTAGAAAAATGTTCTGGATAAGGGTAAGAAGATATCTGCTAAACTTCTTAAAGAAACATTATTGATTGCGTCACATTTTAGATTCCCAAGGAATCTCATTCAATGAGTTAATTTGTACCTACGCATCAACTACTTCTCAAAGTCTTCCTAAGTGCATGGAGGTAATAGAGTAAAATCTGGTAACAGGGTTAAAGATGAAAGAGATATCCCACCCCAGTTGTGTTGTGCAGGAGAACTGAGAGAAACTGTTATGAGTCACTGCAGGTCTTGTATGAGTAAAAGTCAGAGGCTGATGAAAGCTAATAATAGTTGAACGACATATCTCCACAACACTCCAAATCTTGAACTAGTACAAGATAACAGCTAAAGTAGTCCTCTGAAGACTGGGGGCAGGGTATCAATGTGATGTAACATCTCCCAAAGCACAAAAAATCAGAGGGAGGACTGGAGAACTAAGAAAACTAATCAAAGAACTAAAAAGTTGCCCAGGCTCTGAAACAGAAAGAAATCTTCCATAGTTCTTGAAATGGGCAGCAAGTTTTAGAGCACAAAAAAATATCTTCACAGTCCCATCTGTGCTGAGATCCTCAGCTCTGATATAGGGAAAACCTGCACACAAATGTTTATAGCAGCTTTGTCCATAATTGTCAAAACTTGGAAGCAACCAAGATGCCCTTCAAGAGGTGAATGAATAAACAAACTGTATTATATCCATACTATGGAATGTTAAACAGTGTTAAAAAGAAATGAGCTATCAAGCCACAAAAAGACATGGAGGAAACTTAAATGCACATAACTAAGTGAAAGAAGCCAATCTGAAAAAGCTATATACTGTATGATTCCAAATATGTGACATTCTGAAAGGCAAATATACGGAGACAGTAAAAAGATCAGTAGTTGACAGGAGTTCTGTAGGAGGGAGGAAGGGATGAATAAGTGAAGCAGTATAACAGGATTTTTAGAGCAATAAAACTATTATTATGTATGATACTATAATGATGAATACATGTCTTTATATATGTTTGTCAAAATGCATATAATTTGTAACACAAAGAGTGAACTCTCATGTAAATTATGGACTTCATAAAATAATAATGTATCAGTATTGGATCATCAATTGTAACAAATATATCACAGTAATGCAAAATATTAAATATAGGGGAGGGGCACTTGGGTGGCGCACTCAGTTGGGCCTCCCACTCTTGGTTTCAGCTACGCTCCTGATCTCGGGGTTGTTGGGTCAAGCCCCAAGTCGGACTCCAAACTCAGCACAGAATCTGTTGGGGTTTCTCTCTCCCTCTCCCTCTGCTCCCCACCACATCCTGTACATTCTCTCTCTCTCTCTCTCTCTCACCTTCTCCCTCTTGTTCTCTCTGTCTCGCCCATGCTCACGCAAATAAATAAATAAATCTTTAAAATGAGTATAGGGGAAATGGGTGGCTGGCTTGAGGAGTAATGGAACCTCTGTACTTTTTACTCATTTTTTTTCCTGTAAACTTAAACTGCTAAAAAGAAAACATAAAGACTATCAATTAAAAACATTTAAAATGCAGTGAAAGTAGTTCTTAGAGGGAAATTGAGAGATGTAAAATGCACAATAAAAAAGAAGTAAAATCTCAAATGAACAATCTAAAGTTCCACCTTCAGACACTGAAAAAAGAAATAGAAGGACAAGATAAATAAGGATTAGAGCAGAAAGTAATAATTAATAGAAAAACAAAACCAAAATTTTATTCCCTGTAAAGATCAACAAAATTGACATTTAGCTAGAATGACCAAGAAAAAAAGAGAAGATTCAAATTACTAAAGAATAAGAGAGGGGATATTACTACCTACCTTACAGAAATTAAAAGGATTACTATGAGAAGAGAATACTATGAACAGTTGTATGCCAACAAACCAGATAAATAAGATAAAATAAACAAATACCTAGAAAAGCACAAACTATTGAAAATGACTCAGTAAGAAATAGAAAAATATGTATAGACCCATAAGAGTAAAGAGATTAAATTAGTAATCAATAACTCGTTATAAATCAAAGCCCAAGACCGAATGGTTACACTGATGAATACCATCAAACTTCTTTAAAGTTAAAAAAGGTATTTTTTTTAAGAGTCAACATCAATCTTTTCTAACTCTTCCAAAAAATGGAGGAGAATCACTTCTTTCTAACTAATACTGAGACCCGTATTACTCTCATGCCAAAACCGTAAAAATACAACATAAGAAAAGAAACTACAGACTAATATCTTTTATGAATGTAGGCAAAAATTCCTCAACAAAATCCTAGCAAACTGAATCCAGAAACATAAAAAAGGATATGCAACATTGTATATAAATTGGATTATCCTAGAATACAAGCTTAGTTCACATTCCAAAATTGAATCAATGCAATATACCATATTTACAGAATAAAAGACAAAAACCACATGGTCATCTCAATAGATGAACAAAAAGTGTTTGACAAAATCCCACACTCATTCATGCTAACAGCACTCAAAAAAACTAGGAACAGAAAGGAACTTCCTCAACCAGATAAAGGGCATCTATGAAAAACTCCAACTAATACCTTACTTAATGGTGAAAGATTCATTTTAGTTTCATCCTAAGATCAGGAACAACACAGGATGTCCATTCCTACACACCTAAACAACATTGTACTAAGGTACAATCTAGGACAATTAGACAAGAAAATGAAATCAAATTCATCTAGATTGGAAAGTAAGAAGTAAAGCTATATAGGGGGCGGAGCAAGATGGTGGAGGAGTAGGAGACCTGGATTTCATCTCCTCTCAGGAATTCAGCTGGATAGGGATCAAACCATTCTGAACACCTACAAACTCAACAGGAGATCGAAAAAAAGAAGAGCAACAACACTCTGAAGAGAAAAGCGACCACTTTCTGGAAGGTAGGACCTGCGGAGAAGTGAATCTGAGGCGATATTCGGGAGGATAGACGGCGGGGGGGGGCCTCTGTCGGCCGCTTCTGGCAAGTGATAGAGCCGCGGAGCACAAAATCAGAACTTTTAAAAGTCTGCTCCGCCGAGGGACGTCACTCTGGTGGCTAAGCGGGGGGTGGAACCCTCCGGGACAGTGTGGTCTCAGGACCCTCGGGGTCACAGAAAGACCGGGGGTGCCTGAGTGCGGCAGAGCTCCCAGGTATCGGAGCAGGGAAGCCGGCTGCAGAGGCGGAGCCCAGGCGCGGGCTCTCAGCTCGGGGTTGCCATAAACCGTGATCCGCGGCACCGTCGGGCCACTGCTCCTCCAGCAGGGACCCAACAAGCGGCAGATCCGGGGAGACTCACCTTCCTCCCCCGGGAGGAGCCGCACGGGAGTGCACCGCAGGGATCTGCTGGGTTAGGAGACTCCACCAGGGGTCGGGTGCCAGAGATAGAAACGCGCGGTCACAGGCCGGGTGAGCACGGAGTGCGGCCGGAGACTGGGGAGACGGGAGTGACTGACGGCTTTTCTCTGGGGGCACACTGAGGAGTGGAGCCCCGAGATCTCGGCTCCTCCGGGGAGGAGATTGGGAGGCCGCCATTTTCACTCTCCGCCTCCAAAGTTGTACGGAAAGCTTGAAGGGAACAAAAGCTCCGGAGAGCAAACCCGAGCATATTACTTAGTCCGGACCAGGCAAGGGTGGGGCAATTCTGCCTCCGGCAAAGACATTTGGGAACCATGACAACAGGCCCCTCCCCCAGAAGATCAGCGAGAACAGCCAGCCAAGACCAAGTTTACCGATCAATGAGAACGGCAGAACTCCAGCGCTAGGGGAATAATGCACATAGAATTCATGGCTTTTTTACCATGATTCTTTAGTCTTTCAAAGTTAATTTTTTTTTAACTGCCTTTTTTTTTTGAATTTTTCTTTTTCCCTTTTTCAACCAACATCTTATCAATCCCTTTTTTAAAAAAAAAAAAAAACATTTTTATTTTTCATTTTTAGAGTCATATTCTATCCCTTCATAGTAGTTACCCGTATTTTTGGCTTATATATATATAAGTTGTTCTCTCTTTAAAATTTTGAGATAGTTTCTTCTAACAGATCAAAATATACCCTAAATCTCTATTGTATGGTTTTTTTCTACTCCCCTGCCTGATCACATTCTCTCCCTTTTATTTTTTCTCTTTTTTTAATCCTCTTCTTTCTTTTTTCAAACAACTTCTTATCAATTCCTTTTATAAAATTTTTTATAATTTCCATCTTTACAGTCATATTCCATCCCTTCATCATATCAACCCTTATTTTTGTACATACATAAGGTTTTTCTTTCTTTAAAATTTTGGGAGGCACTTTCTTCTAACAGACCAAATACACCCAAAATCTAGTGTGTGGCACTGATCTATATACCAGCCTGATCATATTTGATCACATTCTGGTTTTTTTTTTCTGTTTTGTTCTGGTTTTGTTTTTATATCTTTTTCTTTTCCTTTTTTTTTTCTTTTTCTTTTTTCTCTCTTTCCCTTTCTTTTCCCACTGCTTCAGGTCTTTTCTGATTTGTTTAGAGTATATTTTCTGGGAACGTTGTTACCTGTTAGCATTTTGTTCTCTCATTAATCTATTCTCCTCTGGACAAAATGACAAGACGGAAAAAATCACCTCAACAAAAAGAACAGGAGGTAGTACCGACTGCCAGGGACCTATTCAATATGGACATTAGTACGATGTCAGATCTAGAGTTCAGAATCATCACTTTAAAGATACTAGCTGGGCTTGAAAAAAATATGGAAGTTATTAGAGAAACCCTTTCTGGAGAAGCAAAAGAACTAAAATCTAACCAAGTAGAAATCAAAAAGGCTATTAATGAGGTGCAATCAAATACGGGGGCGCTAACTGCTAGGATAAATGAGGTAGAAGAGAGAATCAGTGATATAGAAGACCAAATGATGGAAAATAAAGAAGCTGAGAAAAAGAGAGAGAAACAACTACTGGATCACGAGGGCAGAATTTGAGAGATAAGTGATACCATAAGACGAAACAACATTAGAATAATTGGGATCCCAGAAGAAGAAGAAAGAGAGAGACGGGCAGAAGGTATAATGGAGCGAATTATAGCAGTGAACCTCCCTAATTTGGGGAAGGAAACAGGCATGAAAATCCAGGAAGCACAGAGAACCCCTCTCAAAATCAATAAAAATAGGTCAACACCCCGACATCTAATAGTAAAACTTCTGAGTCTCAGAGACAAAGAGAAAATCCTCAAAGCAGCTCGGGAGAAGAGATCTGTAACCTACAATGGTAGAAACATTAGATTGGCAACAGACCTATCCACAGAGACCTGGCAGTCCAGAAAGGACTGGCAGGATATATTCAGAGCACTATATGAGAAAAATATGCAGCCAAGAATACTATAGCCAGCTAGGCTGTCATTGAAAATAGAAGGAGAGATAAAAAGCTTCCAGGACAAACAAAAACTAAAGGAATTTGCAAACACAAAACCAGCCCTACAAGAAATCTTGAAAGAGGTCCTCTAAGCAAAGAGAGAGCCTAAAAGCAACATAGACCAGAAAGGCACACAGACAATATACAGTAACAGTCACCTTACAGGCAATACAATGGCACTAAATTCCTATCTTTCTATAGTTACCCTGAATGTAAATGGGCTCAATGCCCCAATCAAAAGACACAGGCTATCAGACTGGATTAAAAAACAAGACCCATCGATATGCTGTCTGCAAGAGACTCATTTTCGACCCAAAGACAGCCCCAGATTGAAAGTGAGGGGGTGGAAAACCATTTACCATGCTAATGGACACCAAAAGAAAGCTGGGGTGGCAATCCTTATATCAGACAAATTAGATTTTAAACCAAAGACTGTAATAAGAGATGAGGAAGGACACTATATCATACTTAAAGGATCTATCCAACAAGAAGATCTAACAATTGTAAATATCTATGCCCCTAACATGGGAGCAGCCAATTATATAAGCCAATTAATAACAAAAGCAAAGAAACACATCGACAACAATACAATAATAGTGGGGGACTTTAACACCCCCCTCACTGAAATGGACAGATCGTCTAAGCAAAAGATCAACAAGGAAATAAAGACTTTAAATGACACACTGGACCAAATGGACTTTACAGACATATTCAGAACATTCCACCCCAAAGCAACGGAATACACATTCTTCTCTAATGCCCATGGAACATTCTCCAGAATAGATCACATCCTAGGTCATAAATCAGGTCTCAACCGGTACCAAAAGATTGGAATCATTCCCTGCCTATTTTCAGACCACAATGCTTTGAAACTAGAGCTCAATCACAAGAGGAAAGTCGGAAAGAACTCAAATACATGGAGGCTAAAGAGCATCCTACTGAAGAACGAATGGGTCAACCAGGAAATTAAAGAAGAATTAAAAAAATACATGGAAACCAATGAAAATGAAAACACAACTATTCAAAATCTTTGGGATGCAGCAAAGGCAGTCCTAAGAGGAAAGTATATAGCAATACAAGCCTTTCTCAAGAAGCAAGAAAGGGCTCAAGTACACAACCTAACCCTACACCTAAAGGAGCTGGAGAAAGAACAGCAAATAAAGCCTAAACCCAGCAGGAGAAGAGAAATAATAAAGATCAGAGCAGAAATCAATGAAATAGAAACTAAAAGAACAGTAGAACAGATCAACGAAACTAGGAGCTGGTTCTTTGAAAGAATTAACAAGATTGATAAACCCCTGGCCAGACTTATCAAAAAGAGAAGAGAAATGACCCAAATCAACAAAATCATGAATGAAAGAGGAGAGATCACAACCAACACCAAAGAAATACAAACAATTATAAGAACATATTATGAGCAACTCTATGCCAGCAAATTAAATAACCTGGAAGAAATGGATGCATTCCTAGAGATGTACCAACTACCAAAACTGAACCAGGATGAAATAGAAAACCTGAAGAGACCTATAACCACTAAGGAAATTGAAGCAGTCATCAAAAATCTCCCAAAAAACAAAAGCCCAGGGCCAGATGCTTCCCAGGGGAATTCTACCAAACATTTCAAGAAGAATTAATACCTATTCTTCTGAAACTGTTCCAAAAAATAGAAATGGAAGGAAAACTTCAAAACTCATTTTATGAGGCCAGCATTACCTTGATCCCAAAACCAGACAAAGACCCCATCAAAAAGGAGAATTACAGACCAATATCCCTGATGAACATGGATGCAAAAATTCTCACCAAAATACTAGCCAATAGGATCCAACAGTACATTAAAAGGATTATTCACCATGACCAAGTGGGATTTATCCCTGGGCTGCAAGGTTGGTTCAACATCCGCAAATCAATCAATGTGATACAATACATTGACAAAAGAAAGAACAAGAATCATATGATCCTCTCAATAGATGCAGAAAAAGCATTTGACAAAGTATAGCATCCTTTCTTGATCAAAACTCTTCAGAGTATAGGGATAGAGGGTACATACCTCAATATCATAAAAGCCATCTATGAAAAACCTACAGCAAATATCATTCTCAATGGGGAAAAACTGAGAGCTTTCCCCCTAAGGTCAGGAACGCGGCAGGGATGTCCACTATCACCACTGCTATTCAACATAGTATTGGAAGTCCTAGCCACAGCAATCAGACAACAAAAAGAAATCAAAGGCATCCAAATTGGCAAGGAAGAAGTCAAACTCTCACTCTTTGCAGATGATATGATACTTTATGTGGAAAACCCAAAAGACTCCACCCCAAAACTGCTAGACCTCATACAGGAATTCAGTAGAGTGGCAGGATATAAAATCAATGCACAGAAGTCAGTGGCATTCCTATACACCAACAACAAGACAGAAGAAAGAGAAATTAAGGAGTCGATCCCATTTACAATTGCACCCAAAACCATAAGATACCGAGGCATAAATCTAACCAATGAGGCAAAGGATCTGTACTCAGAAAACTATAAAATACTCATGAAAGAAATTGAGGAAGACACAAAGAAATGGAAAAACGTTCCATGCTCATGGATTGGAAGAACAAATATTGTGAAGATGTCAATGCTACCTAGAGCAATCTACACATTCAATGCAATCCCCATCAAAATACCATCCACTTTTTTCAAAGAAATGGAGCAAATAATCCTAAAATTTGTATGGAACCAGAAAAGACCCCGCATAGCCAGAGGAATGTTGAAAAAGAAAAGCAAAAAAAAAAGAAAAAGAAAAGCAAAGCTGGCAGGATCTCAATTCCGGACTTCCAGCTCTATTACAAAGCTGTCATCATCAAGACAGTATGGTACTGGCACAAAAACAGACACGTAGATCAATGGAACAGAATAGAGAGCCCAGAAATGGACCCTCAACTCTATGGTCAACTCATCTTTGACAAAGCAGGAAAGAATGTCCAATGGAAAAAAGACAGTCTCTTCAACAAATGGTGTTGGGAAAATTGGATAGCCACATGCAGAAGAATGAAACTGGACCATTGCCTTACACCACACACAAAAATAGACTCCAAATGGTTGAAAGACCTCAATGTGAGACAGGAGTCCATCAAAATTCTAAAGGAGAACACAGGCAGCAACCTCTTTGACCTAGCCGCAGCAACTTCTTCCTAGAAACATTGCCAAAGGCAAGGGAAGCAAGGGCAAAAATGAACTATTGGGACTTCATCAAGATAAAAAGCTTTTGCAAAGCAAAGGAAACAGTCCACAAAACCAAAAGACAACCGACAGAATGGGAGAAGATATTTGCAAATGACATATCAGAGAAAGGGCTAGTATTCAAAATCTATAAAGAACTCATCAAACCCAACACCCAAAGAACAAAGAATCCAATCAAGAAATGGGCAGAAGACATGAACAGACATTTTTCCAAAGAAGACATCCGAATGGCCAACAGACACATGAAAAAGAGCTCAATATCACTCGGCATCAGGGAAATCCAAATCAAAACCTCAATGAGATACCACCTCACACCAGTCAGAATGGCTAAAATTAACAAATCAGGAAATGACAGATGTTGGCGGGGATGCGGAGCAAGGGGAACCCTCCTACACTGTTGGTGGGAATGCAAGCTGGTGCAGCCATTCTGGAAAACAGTATGGAGGTTCCTCAAAAAGTTGAAAATAGAGCTACCATATGATCCAGCAATTGCACTACTGGGTATTTACCCAAAGATACAAAAGTAGGGATCTGAAAGGGTACGTGCACCCTGATGTTTATAGCAGCAATGTCCACAATAGCCAAACTGGAAAGAGCCAAGATGTCCATCGACAGATGAATGGATAAAGTAGAAGTGGTATATATATACCATGGAATATTATGCAGCCATCAAAAGGAATGAGATCTTGTCATTTGCACGGACGTGGATGGAACTGGAGGGTATTAGGCTGAGCAAAATAAGTCAAACAGAGAAAGACACGTATCATATGACCTCCCTGATATGAGGAATTCTTAATCTCAGGAAACAAACTGAGGGTTGCTGGAGTGCGGGGTGGGGTGGGAGGGATGGGGTGACTGGGTGATAGACACTGGGGAGGGTATGTGCTCTGGTAAGCGCTGTGAATTGTGCAAGACTGTTGAATCTCAGATCTGTACCTCTGAAACAAATAATGCAATATATGTTAAGGGAAAAAAAAGAAGAAGAAGAAGATAGCAGGAGAGGAAGAATGAAGGGGGGGAAATCGGAGGGGTAGACGAACCATGAGAGATGATGGACTCTGAAAAACAAACTGAGGGTTCTAGAGGGGAGAGGGGTGGGAGGATGGGTTCGCCTGGTGATGGGTATTGAGGAGTGCACGTTCTGCATGGAGCACTGGGTGTTATGCACAAACAATGAATCATGGAACACTACATCTAAAACTAATGATGTAATGTATGGGGATTAACATAACAATAAAAAATATAAATAAATAAAAAATAAAAAAGACAAAGGAATATACAATGAAAGGTGATATTCCTTCCAGCTGCAAACCTCAAGTTCTACTCCCGAGAAATAACTAGGCAATGGTTTCTTGCATGCTTTTGTGAAATTTTCCATGAGAAACAAAAACTTGTACATAAGTCATAAAAAAAAAAGAAGTAAATCTCTATATACTTGTAGATGACATAATATTATATATATAAAGTCCTACAAAATACACCAAAAAATCTTGAAACGAATAAATTAGTTGTCAGATCACAAGAAAAAGATGATGCTACAAATTTCAAAATTGTATTTGTACACACAAATAATGAAAAATCTGAAAATGAAATTAAGAAATCAGTTCCATCTACAATAGTGTGAAAAATAAGAAAATACATAGGAATAAATTTTAACAAAGCATGTGCAAGATATATGCTTTGTAAACTAGAAAACATAGCTGAAAGAAATTAAAAGAGACTTAAATAAGTGGGAAGATGTTCCATGTTCATGGGTAGGAATACGTAACATTGTTATCAATATACAAATTCAACACAATCCCCATCAAAATTCAACTGGCTGCTTTTTAGAATTTTACAGTCTCATCATAAAATTTAAATGGAAATGCAAGGAATTCAATAGAGCCAAAACAATTTTGACAAAGTAGAACTAAGTGGAAAACTCAGAATTCCCATTTTCAAAACATACTACAGAGTTACACTTAATCAAAAGAGCATGATTCTTATATAAACACAGACATATAGATCAATGGAAAAAAATGAAAGTCAAGAAATAACTCTACATATATGGCCCAATGATTTTGATGAGAATTCTAAGACAAAATAACAGGCCTAGAATAGTCTATTCAACTAATGCTACTGAGGGGCGCCTGAGTGGCTCAGTCGTTAAGCGTCTGCCTTCCGTTCAGGTCATGGTCCCAGTGTCCTGGGGTGGAGCCCCGCATGGAACCCTGCATGGAGCCCCGCATGGAGCCCCACATGGAGCCCCACATGGAGCCCCTCATCGGGCTCCCTGCTCCACAGGAAGCCTGCTTCTCCCTCTCCCACTCCCCCTGCTTGTGTTCCCTTTCTCGCTCTCTCTCTCTCTCTCTGTCAAAAAATAAATAACTAAATAAATAAATAAATGCTATTGAGACAACCTAATATCCATGTACAAAAGAATGAAATTAGACCACTACCTCTCACCATACACAAAAATTAACTAAAATAGAACACATACATAAACATAAGCTAAAACTATGAAACTATTAGAAGAAAATTAAGGATTTAATTCTTATGATTTTGGTGTTAACAGGTGGTTTCTTTTTTTCTGCTTTTTTAAAATTATTTTTTAATTTTCATTCCACTGTAGTTAACATAGCATGTCATATTAGTTTCAGGTGTACAATATTCAACAATTCTATACATTACTCAGTGCTCGTTATGATAAATGTACTCTTAATCCCCATCAACAAGTGTTTTCTTTTTTTTTTAAAGATTTTATTTATTTGACAGAGAGAGACACAGCGAGAGAGGGAACACAAGCAGGGGGAGTGGGAGAGGGAGAAGCAGGCTCCCCGCGGAGCAGGGAGCCGGATGCAGGGCTTGATACCAGGACTCTGGGATCATGACCTGAGCCGAAGGCAGACGCTTAACGATTGAGCCACCCAGGTGCCCCAACAAGTGTTTTCTTTAGAATAAGAGGTCTTCTAAAATACTTAGATGGATTCAGCAGAAATTAAACTGAATATCTACTAATTTTTAATTCCAGTTTAATCACTTGCTAACCTTATGATTTTGAGCAAATTAGTTATCCTCCTGAATCTTGGTCCTTCATTTGTAGAAGGTATTTTTTTTTATTAATGAGGGTTTTTAAAAAATTAAATGAGACCATATATGTAAAGTACATAGCAGAGTTCCTGGAAAGGGAATGAATACTTAATAAATGTAGTTTTCTATATTGTAAAAAAAAAATATGAAAATAAAGTGCAAGTGACAAAAGATAAAACAAATAAAATAGACTTCATCAAAACTAAAAACTTTTGTAGTGTGAAGTATATTATCATAGAAGTGAAAAGATAACCCACACATTGGGAAAAACACATGAAATTTATATTTTTTATAAGATATCTACACCTGGTATTTATAATGAATACTTATATCTCAATAATAAAAAGGGAAATAAAATAATATAAAAATATTCCACTGCACATATATACAAGAGTATATACATTTGGGCTATTGTAGATAATGCTACTATAAACATGGGGATGCGTGTGCCCCTTTGAACCAGTACTTTTTGTTTCCTTTGGGTAAATACCTAGTAGTGCAATTGCTGGGTCCTAGGGTAGTTCTATTTTTAATTTTTGAGGCACCTCCATACTGTTCTCCACAGTGCCTGCATCGGCTTGCATTCCCACTAACAGTGCAAGAGGACTCCCTTTTCTCCGCATCTTTGCCAACATCTGTTGTTTCCTATGTTGTTAGATTTAGCCATTCTTACAGGTGTGAAGTATCTCACTGTAGTTTTGGTTTGTATTTCCCTGATGATGAATGATGTTGAGCATCTTTTCATGGTCTGTTAGCCATCTGAATGTCTTCCTTAGAAAAATGTCTATTCATGTCTTCTGCCCATTTCTTAACTGGATTATTTATTTATGGGTGTTGAGTTTGATAAGTTCTTTATAGATTTTGGATACTAACCCTTTATCAGATATGTCATTTGCAAATATCTTCTCCTATTCCGAAGGTTGCCTTTTAGTTTTGTTGATTGTTTCCTTCTCTGGGCAGAAGCTTTTTGCCTTAATGAGGTCCCAATAGTTCATTTTTGCTTTTGTTTCCCTTGCCTCTGGCAACATGTTTAGTAAAAAGTTGCTACAGTCGAGGTCAAAGAGGTTGCTGCCTGTGTTCTCTAGAATTTGGTAGTTTCCTGTCTTATATTTAGTTTTTTTATCCATTTTGAATTTATTTTTGTGTATGGTGTAAGAAAGTGGTCCAGTTTCATTCTTCTGTATGTGTTGTCCAGTTTTACCAACACCATTTGAATGAGATCTTGCCATTTACAACAATGTGGATGGAAGTAGAGTGTGTATTATGTTAAATGAAATAAGTCAATGAGAGAAAGACAAATACCATATGATTTCACTGGTATGTGGAATTTCAGAAACAAAACAGTTGAACATAGGAAAAAGGAAAAAAAAGAGAGAGAGAGGCAAACAATAAAATAGACTCTTAGCTATAGAGAACAAACTGGAGGTTGTGGCTGTGGTGGGCTAAATGGGTGATGGGTATTAAGGAGGGCATTTGTTGTGATGAGCACTGGATGTTGTATGTAAGTGATGAATCCCTAAATTCTACCCCTGAAACTAATATTGCACTGTATGTTGACTAGCTAGAATTTATTTATTTATTTATTTTTATTTATTTATTTGAGAGAGAGAATGAGAGAGAGAGCACAAGAAGGGGGAGGGTCAGAGGGAGAAGCAGACTCCCCACTGAGCAGGGAGCCGGACATGGGACTCCATCCTGGGACTCCAGGATCATGACCTGAGCCAAAGGCAGTTGCTTAAACAACTGAGCCACCCAGGTGCCCCTGACTAGCTAGAATTTAAATAAAAACGTGAAACAAAAAAATATATTTATATATAAATAGGCAGACTTTAAAAAGACATTTCTTTAAAGAATATACATAAATGGCAAATAAACACATGAAAAGATGCTCAGTATCACGAGTCATTAAGGAAATGTAAGTCAAAAGCACAATGAAATGTCATTTCATACCTACCAGGATGGTTGTAATTTAAAAAGACAAAAAATAACAATATTGGCAAAAATATGAAGGAACTGGAAACCTCATACATTGCTGGTGGGATGGGAAAATGATGCAGCTACTTTGGAAAACAGTGTGACATTTCCTCAAAGTATTAAACATAGAGTTTCTATTTGACCCCCAAATTCCTCTATGTATCTACCCCAGAGAAATAAAAACATATGTCCACACAAAAATTTTTACTAAAATGTTCATAATAGCATTACTCACAGCAGTCAAAAGTGGAAACAACCCAAACGCCCATAAGCTAATGAAGGTATAAAGAAAGAGTAGTATGTCCATGATATAGAATACTTATTGCCAATAAAAAATGAATCTAGTACTTATATATAATCCAATATGGGTCAACCTTGAAAACATTACGTGAAGTAAAAGAATGCAGCCACAAAGGACACATACTGTGAAGTTCCTTATATAGAAAATGTTTGCAATAGGTAAATTTATAGAGACAGAGCTTATATTAGTAATTGCCTAGGGCTGAGGGCTAAAGAGAAATGGGGAGTGACTATAAATGTGTATAATTTTTCTTTTAGCGGGGAGATAAATGTTCTAAATATAAAATGCTTACAGATAAATCTGACAGAAAGGCACGACTACTGAAAACTAAAAGTATATCAATAATACATATATAATACATAAAAAACTAAAAATATATATTATATATATTATATATTACATATATATAATTCAGCCATAGGAAAAGAAGGTAATCCTGTCCATTTGCTACAACACGGATGCACCTTGAAGGCATTATGCTAAGTGAAATAAGGAAACAGAGAAAGACAAATATGGTATGATCTCACTTATATGTAGAATCCAGAAACATCAACTCATAGAAACAGAGAATAGAATCATGGTTGCAGGAGCTAAGGGGTTGGAAATAGGGAGGTATTGGTCAAAGGGTAGAAACTTCCAATTATAAAATGATTAAGTGCCAGGGATCTAATGTACAGCATGATGGCAACAGTTTATAATACTGTATTGTATACTTGAAAGTTGCTATGAGAGTAGAGTTTTAATGTTTCACCACCACAACCACCACCACACAACAACGAAATGGTAATTATGTGATGTTAAGGATAACCTTATTGCACTAAATACTTTGCACTATATATGTATCAAATTATCATATTGTACTCCTTAAACTTACACAATATTATAAGTCAGTTATATCTCAATAAAGCTGGGGGAAAATTCTATAGCAATCAAGAGAGATGATACTGACATAAAAGAAAACAAATAGAACCATCAGACACAGAAAAAATGCAGAAATATACACAAAATGAATGGAGAAATTATTATTATTATAGTCTTTTCAATAAATGGTGCTAGAAAATGTGGATACATGTGGAAGAGAAAAAATTGAACTTCAATCCATACCTCTCACTATATACAAAATCAACTCAAAATAAATTGTAGACAGATAAAGAAAAACTAAAAATAAAATTTTTATTTTTATTTTCCTAATATGATGCATTACATTGATTAGCATCACTAGACTTTGGCGAAATGCAAATCAAAACCACAATGAGAAATGATTCACACCAATAGGAGGGCTGTAATCAAAAAGACATAATAAAGATAAAAAATAAAATAAAAATGGCTGGCAAGGATGTAAAGAAATTGGAAATCTTATGCATCACTGGTAGGAATGTAAAATGGTGTAGTCACTTTAAAAAAAACTGTTTGATCCACATATGAGTGAAACCATATGATAATTGTCTTTCTCTGCTTATTTCACCTAGCATAATAAATTCTACTTAGAATATTAGCTGTATGTTCACAGCTGAGAAATTACACATTAAAATAAATGTTTGCTATGTCTGAAAAAAAAACCGTTTGACAGTTTCTCAAAAATGTTAAAAATAGAGTTGCCATAAGACCCAGAAACTCCATTCCTAGGTACAATACCTAAGAGAAATAAAACCATATCTTCACACAAAAACTTGTACATTTCATAGCAGCATTATTTATGATAAGAAAAAGGGGAAACAACCCATGTGGCTTTCAACTGATGATTGGATGAACAAAACTATAAAACTTCTTGGAATAAACGTAACAGAAAACAGTGGGGGGCCTAGGGTGCAAAATTTAAGGACCTCCTCACTCTCTGGGACTTGCACAACTTTCCAAGTGAGAACCTCCTTAAATTTTGTGCCCTAGAGTCCTCATCTCCTCACTGTAGTGTAGACTTTGGGAGAAATGCTTAATGATTTGGGGATAGGCAAACATTCTTACAAATGACATCAATAGTAAGATCCTAAAATTTTTTAACATGATGATCAGAACTTCGTTAAAATAAAAAACGTTTGCTCTTTGAAAGATTCTGTTAAGAGAATGAAAGACAAGTCACAGACTGGAAAAAAAATAATCCAGAATGTATAAAGAATTTTCAAATCTCTATTAAAATCTCAGTTAAAAATAGGCGGGAGATTTGGACAGATACATAACCAAAGGATGGGGCAAAATATGAAAAATGCCCATCATCATTATTTAGTAGATACATGCAAATGAAATATGATACATCCATATAATAAAATGTTATTTGCCATTAAAAAGGAATGAAGTACTGATGCATGCTATCATTTGGATGAAACTTGAAAATGATATGCTACATGAAAGAAGCCAATCACAATATATCACACATTCTATGATTCCATTTACATGGAATGTCCAGAATAGGAAAAGTCTGCAGAGATAGAAAGTAGTTTAATAGTTGCCTAGGAGAAGGGGAGGATAGAGAGTGACTGTCAATTGGTATGTGGTTGCTTTTTGGAGTGTTGAAAATAGGATTAAATAAATTATGGCAATGGTTGCAAACTCTGTGAATACACTTAAAACATTGAATTGTAAACTCTAAATTATAGATTGTATAACATGGCAATTATATCTAAATACATTTTTTAAAAAAATATCCAAGAGACTTCTGCTCAGGACAAGATCACACGGACCTTTTTGCCCAAGCTCCTTCCTACTAAGTACAACTATAAACCCTGGAAATAACTTCAGAGCAAACTGAAGGAGAATTCTGAAAGATGAAAGAGGAAGGTGTACTGTACTGGTTTGGGATCCCAGGACTGGAGAAACAGGACAGTATCAAGACATCCTATGTCCTCTCACCCAACAGAAAAAGGTGACCCAGGCCTGACAATTCCTGAATGCCAGCTTCATTTTAGCAACAGAAGGTAACCCAGGAAAGCTCATCCTTCCTCTAGATCAAATGGAAGTCCCACCTACAACAGGTGAGCCAGGCAGCACTACATATCAATAGCAGAAAGATAACAGAAAACTTTTAAAACACTTGGAAACGAAACTAACCTTCTAAATAATCCATGGGTCAAGGAGAAAGTCTCAAGGGGAATTAAAAAAATATATTGAACAGAATGAAAATATGACATATCAAAACTTGTGGTACACTGTGAAAGTACCGAGTGCTTACATTACTAAGTTCCTACCTCAAGAAACCGGAAATGAAGAGGAAAGAAAACCAGAAAAAAGCAGAAGAGAGGATGTATTTGAGGTGAGTCAGAGTGGAAAGGGCTGTTATTTAGTGGGAATAATGTAGAAATGGAATATGAATGAGCGGAGAATTAGAGAAGGAGATGACCTGGGGCATGTGAAAGGATTGCTGAGTGGCCTGGGGAACAAGCTCAGGTTGGAAATTTTAACTATTAGATGCACCAGTATGTGGAGTGCTACTCCCTTCTCTCACAGTGGTCATTATGAGATTGGAGAGATCAGATTTTTGGAGGACCTCAAACCTGAGACTAGCACAGATGTGGTATTTGGAGGGCAGGGGGTTGAAGCTGCGGTCAGTTCTAAATCAATATACCGTGACATCTGGCTGGATAAGAAAAGAAATAAAGAGGAAAGGAAGGGCTCGAGGTATTAGGCACCTCAGTGAGGCCAAATAGCAAATGACATGGCACCCAGCCACTGTTAGGAGATTCGAGTCACAGTGGTATATTGAACTTGAGTCTTCAGAAGTCCAGTCATGCCCAGCGATGCCAAGTGGCTGGGGGTGGTTGAAGTGCTAAGAAGCGAAAGGGCAGGGTGGTGAAGCCAGAGTGTATGGAATGGGTCTTCCATGTGGTTATTGTTGAGGTCCACCTAGGATGAGGACAGGACTTGGAGTGTTGAGGAAGCCTATTGAAATCGCCCTTAGAGTACGGGAAAGAGTGAGGATAATACCCACATCTACTCACTACTCTCAGCTCAAACCCTCTGGTTAGCAGTCAGCACTGGGGAGGAAAGTAAGAAAAACAATAAGATCAGGAAAAAACCTGGTTTCAGGGGAAGCCAGGAAGTAAAAGGAATGTTTTGAAACTACCTTTCAGCTTATCTGGCTTGTGTGTTGGTTTTTAAGCTGAGCAGGGAAAGCACAGGCAAACTCTTCTGGGGACACATTTTACTATTTTAATCCTGTAAAGTTCTGAGAATGGCAGTCAGAAGGTTTGTCTGAATGTTAATCCAGATCTCTGACTTCAAGCAAGTTGTTTCCCAATAGAAGCCCTTGTGTGACCATTTATATAACAAAAAAAGAGTTGGAATGGATGAGCTCTGTATTTCCCAATGGCTTTAATATCTATGGGCCCTAGATACAAATGCTAGAGTCCACCTGACATAGCAGCTACTGTCTAACACCTTGTCCTATCTAGAGAGAAAGGACCTAGGAGGAAGGAACAGGAGACTTGCTTGTTGAAGTGCAAATCCCATCCAAAAAACTGCCCAAAGATATCACCATGCGTCTTCTTGTCAGAGGAAGAATTCTAAAATGGATGGCCCAGCACACTCTAGTGGTTTAACACTCCAGCTTTGGAGACTGGCTGTTTTCCACTAACCAGATGTGTCATTTGGGCAGATTATTTGACCTCTCTGTATCTCATTTTCTTCAAGACAAAAATGAGGATTACAGTAGCCTGTATCTCATAGAGTGGCGAATATTAAATAAAATGTTGTATGTAAAGCTTCAAACCCAGTGGCAGATACTTTGGAAGAACTCAGTATGTGTCAACTATCATCATAATAATGATTATAATTATTATGGGAGGGAGCCAGTATTACATTTCTGCTCTCTGTAAAACTCTATGCAAGGATATATCCTAAAGCAAAATGTGCAAAAATAAATAATACACATTTCACTTTCTGGGGCCCTGTCCCTGATATGGGAAATTCCCAAGCATGTCATGAAGTCTTAAGTTTTCAAGAAAGGTTGGAGGTCCCATCAATCAAACCGCTACATGTTCTTCTCTTACCCCTAAAAATCATAGATTTCTAGATGAAATTTCCAAGCATGTCATTGAAGTCTTAAGTTTTCAAGAAAGTGAAAAATGAAAACCCCCTTTAGAGGCCTTCCTTTTAAGCTTCATTCTTTCCCCTACTTCTCCTTGATCCCTCCTTAACCATTTATTCTACTTTAACTCTTCAACTACAGTTCTTCCCCTGTCTTCCATTTTACTCCCCCTTCCTCTTTATCCCATATCCCTCCTCCCCTTTATTCCATGTCACCCCTCCATCCCCTTTATTCCCCATCACCCCTCCATTTTATCTTATGTCCCTCCCCTTTATTCCAGGTCACCTGCCCATTACCTCTGCCTCTTTATTCCCCATCACCCCTGCTTTTTATTCCCCATAAATCCCCTTTTGTCCCCATCACTTCCATCCCTTTATCTCACAACACCCTTCCCCTTCATACCGCATCACCTCCTCCTCTTTGTTTCCCATCACCCCTCCCTTTTATCCCATATCCCCCCTCCTTTTTATCCCATATCCTCTCTCCCCTTTATTCCATGTCACCCACCCCTCCCCTTTTTTCCTCATCACTGCCTCTTTATTCCCCATCACCCCTGCTTTTTATTCCCCATAACCCCCCTCTTGTCCTCATCACAACCACCCCTTTATACCCCATCACCTCTGCTCCTTTATTCCCCATCACCCCTCCCTTTTATCTCATGTATTCTACTCTAACTCTTCCATTCTCTTTATTCAACCACAGCTCTTCCCATCTTCCATTTTACTCCTTTTTACTCCCCATTACCCTCTTCTTCTTTATCTCATACCCCTCTCCCCTTTATTCCATGTCACCCACCCCCCTTTATTCTCCATCACCATCTCTTTATTCTGCATCATCCCTGCTTTTTATCCCCCATAACTTCCCTTTGTCCCCATCACCTCCATCCCTTTATCCCACATCACCCTTCTCCTTCATACCCCATCACCTCCTCTTTATTCCCCACCACCCTTCCCCTTTTGTCCCTATCACCTCCACTCCTTTATTCCACATCATCCTTCCCCTTTATTCATTACCCCCTCCCCTTTATTCCATGTCATCTCACCCAGTTATTCCCATCACCCCTCCCCTTTATTCCACATCTCCCCCTCTGCTTTATTCCATTCCTCTCCATCCCATTATTCCATGTGACCCCCTCTCCTTTATTCCTCTTCACTACCTCTCTTTCCCCTTCAGCTCCAATCAGAGCTTCCCAACTCACCAACACAATTTTCAAACTAAACACACACACACACACACACACACACACACACACACACACAGAGTAAGCCATGAATATGCTGCTGTCACAATACAGATGTTTATTAATGATTAAATGCCAGAGAAGTTTTAACAATCACAAATCTTCGAGCTCTGCGGTTGTTATCCATTGTGTGATCAATTTCTATCCCTCAATACAATACATTCTTCATTCTATGGACCTTAGCAGTTGTTACCCATCAATATCAGCTATAATTTTGGATGTCATACGTAACCCATATCTGTGTGTTACCAGAGCATGTCCCGCAAAATTGTACCGTCCTGCATAGAGGAACTACAGAGACGATAGTTAAGAACATTTGTAATCAGGTGACTTTAGCTACTTGGAACTATGTGTTTCTACCTAACCAGCTGTTTTGCTGACAACAGGATGTGAACTCCAGCTGTCTGTAAAACAGATCTAGGTAATAAAATCAAATTTTTCCTCTAACTTTTGATCCCAGAAGGCTAGTTAGGCTTACATTTGAGGTTTCCCTGTTAGCGTGACCTGAGCCAAACTGCACAGAATTTTGAGAGTGGCTGTTGGATGAGCCATTGGTCTAAATAATTTGGGGGGGGGGGAATCCTGAGGTGGTGGAGTTGCTGCGGGGACATGGCTATGAGTTGGTGTGACATGGTTTAGCATTATTTGTCAGCTGTCAGTAGGCTGACCTAACGTCCTAACATGCCTCTTGAGGGCCTTTCCAATTGAGCTCTCGGGAGGAGGAAAGGAAAGTCAGGAAAAACATGCAATTCCCTTTTGGGGGGAGGGAAAGCACCTCGAGATTTGTGAGCTTCTCTGGGACAAGTTATTTACCACAAATGTCACATCAATTAAAGGAAGGGCTGCAGTGTGGGAAGGCCAAGATCAGGGGTAAAAGAGAAAGGCAAGGTAGCACCAGGGAGCCTGGGCATGACACAGAAACATCTCTGCTTTTACTAGCTAAAGGGACCAAACATCCCCAGTGAAGGGGCTGGCAGTGTGTTCGGAATTCTCAGCCTGATCCGAGCATCAGGTGGAAATCCTTCTTACCCTCAGATCTTTACCTTCAACATTCTCCTCAATGTTTCCTGTGACATCCCAGGTCTACCCCCACCCTTTTCCCCTGTCCGGCACCTTACAGAAGGAAAAAACATCTAAGGAAAGAAGTAGCCGATGCCAGTTTTGGCCTCCTTCTCCCGGGGCACACGGAGCAATGGGCGGTCTTGCTCTGGAATGGGGGGGTTACCCGCTCCTTCCTCATCGTCATGGGAATGGGCAGTGCCGGAAGGCACAGCTGGCTCCTCAGAGGAACCTGGAAAATAGTAACAATGTTAACTCCTTATGGTTCTAGACTTCATACTTTGCACAGCACCCAAGGGACTAAGACCTAATTTTGCCCTTCAAATACAATACGAGGTAAGAAGTTAGGAATGAGTATCCCCATTTGACATGTTAAGAAAACCACAGCCTAACAGTAGAACGTAGATCGCTAAATCTAGGCCCACTGTGGAAGGTTTTGGGGGTAGGGCTGAGTTAGAGAACAGAAAGAGTGAGACAGATACCCCGTGCTCAGAGCAAATGGACAATACCACCAGGAAAGTGAGGAAGAGGGCGGCCTCCTAACAACCACCACCACCCTACAAGCAGCCTGACTAATTTCACTAAGCAAATGAGTAACAAAGCTGGAGCCGGAAGCTTACAGCAGTTCATGGAGGGAAGAAAGCAGGTGTTGGTCATCAATGACTCTGGGGAGGACTTGTGGTTCATGACTTGGCCAGGCCGAGACTTGTTTTTAAGGAGTGTGGTATCTATAGGAAACATAACATATGCATCTTCTTTACGGATTGCCTTTGGACTCCAAACTGCTTTGGAGTCAAGATCGTTAGGTATTGGGACAGCTTCCACATTCATTTCTTCAAGACTGGCAGCCAAGTCTGGCTGAAGGTCTGGAATTTTGTTGAGAATGGAGATTTCTTCAGGCTCTGGATCCAAATTGCTACCTTCGTCCTCTTCAAAAGTGTTGGCTTGGTCTTTCTGAGAACTGGGAATTTCATTGTGAACTTGAGCATCCTCAGGCTCTGGAACCACATTAAGAACTGAGTCTTTTTCAAGATTGAGGTTTTCTTTAGAGTCTTGGATTCCACTGACATCAGAGGCTTCTTCATGTCCTGGGATTTCTTCGGCATCTGGGGCTTCTTCACTGTTTGGGATTCCACTCACATCTGAGGATTCTTCCTGGTCTTGCATTTCATCAAAATCAGACACATCTTCAGGGCTTGTTACCACATGGAGAGCTGGGACCTCTTCAGGGTTGGAGTCTTCTTCAGAGCCTGCAATTCCATTGACTTCTGGAGTTTCTTCCTGATGTGGAATTTCTTCAGTATCTGAGGTTTCTTCATCATTTGGGACTCCATCAAGAGTTGGCATCTCTTCAAGGTGGGGACAGAGTCTGAGAGTCCATTAACCTCTGGGGATTCTTCATGATTTAGGATTTCATGACTCCCAGGGGCTTCTTCAGGGCTTGGCACCACATGAAGAGCTGGGACTTCTTCAAAATCAAGGTCTTCATCAGAATCTGAAATCCCATTGACCTCTGGGGTTTCTTCATGGTCTGGACTTTCTTCAGCATTTGAGGATTCATCATTTGGGATTTCACCAAGAGCTGGGACCTCTTCAAGACTGGGATCTTCTTCAGAATCTGGGTTTTCATCATTACCTGAAGCATCTGTGTGGTCTGGGATTTCGTCTGCTTCTGGGGCTTCTTCATTGTTCGGGATTACATGGAGATAGGGAATTTCTGCGAGGTCAAGATTTTGGTTGTCTTCAAAATCTGGTCCTTCTTCAAGGTCAGGGCTTGGGTTTTCTCCAAGATTTGGGATTTCTTGCACATCTGGGTCTCCTTCAGGGTCTGGGACCATATCAAAATATGGTATTTCTTCAAAGTCTGGGATTTCAGTGAGTTCAGGAACTTCATCATCAGGGTCTAGAATATCTTCAAGGGGAGGAAGATCATCAAAATTCAGGGTATCATCATCATTGTCATCATCATCATTGTCATCATCATCTTCATCAAGCTCTAGGATGCCTTCAAGATGTGGTCCTTGAATCTCAAGATCATTTGGGATCTCGACACCTTGAACTTCCCCAAGGACTACTCCTTGATTGAGATACTCAAATACTGGCTCTTCATGGACTGACACATCTTCCTCAGAGGATTCATCTTCCTCAAGGGGCTCATCTTCAGCAAGGACCTGGCCTTCAGGAAGGGCCTGACCTTCACCAAGGGCCTGACCTTCAGCAAGGGTCTGACCTTCACCAAGGGCCTGATCTCCAGCAGGGAACTGACCTTCATCAAAGGGCTTGCTCTGAGCAAGGACAGCAGCCCGGGCTTCAGCAGAATTTTCCACTGGATCAGAAAGTAAAGCATCCTCTTCCATCTTTATGCGTGCACTCCTGGATTGGAATGAATTTGAAAAAGCAAGTCAGTTTTTATACTTAGGTTGTCTAACATGATGGTGGTCTGGGATTAGAAGCCCCCACAGGCAATGCTGCTTCAGGCTAAGCTTAAACAAACCAAGAAAACACTCACTGGATCTTCCTCAAATTCCTGCGTCTGATAAAATCCAGGGCTTCAGGACTGGATTTCCACACACGCTTAGCAACCTGCTTCTGAATATGGGGAGGCACCTGAGGGTAAAATGAGCAATGTTAGCCTTTACTGCATGACATTTTTAAATTTAGACTCATCTCTAGCAGGTACCCAGAACTGAAGGCACCATCACCAGCTAATGCAGGAGGAATTTCTGGGAGATTTTGTGGCTGCCTGCTTTGGCTACTCTCAGGGTTGCATGTACCTCTCCCTTGCCTTGTTAATAGGAGAGAAAAAGCTGTGAAGTAAGTTTGTCCAGAGGTTCCATTTACCTGGAAGAGGATATCCCAGTTATCAATCATGGCACGGACCACATTGACAGAAGCAACATAGTGGTCAATCCCCAGTCTTGTCTTTCTGGACTCCCTCTTGGCAAATCTCCCCTTCTTCAGGAGAGCAGATCCAAACACCAGAGCCAAATTGGTGGAAGTCATGCGGTTGCCTGAAACCTATGAAAAGGAAAGCAGAAAGTGATTGACTCTGAGGTGGTGATGAAAATGACACAAATAAATGTGTCTCTTTTTGTTCTTGTTTCCCTCTCCTACTGTGTGTCTCTTTCTCATATACTCCCATACATGTCCCCTACTACTCTCATTACCCTTTTCCAGAGTTTTGTTTTGTTCTGTTTGTTTGTTTGTTTTACCAATTGTCCATCAATGCCAATGGAGTCTTCGCAGTTCTCGGTGATTTTATGCAGGGCCTTCAGCAGACGCTCCAGGGTGTCACTATGGCAGGGTGGCATCAGGTAAACCAGCAGCTGCAGGGCAGAAAGCTGATCCTGTGGCTTCAGAGCTAGAAGAAGGAAAACAGGGGCTGGCTCAGGGGGCTAGCCTTGGCAGCAGCCTGATACCAAGAGAGATGTGATGATGCTTGAAAACTGAGGAAGGCTATGGAGAAAGTACCCAGGCATTTTGTCTTTGCTCATTCCCAAAGCATTTGAGCTCAGGAACCCTAAAAGCAAGAAAGTGCTCCCATCAAAATCAGACCCCTTCTATAGAACCTAGGTTCTTCTTTGCCCTGAGAGGGCACACACAGCTTCAAGAAGCTCTAGAGAAATTTCCAAACAATAGACTTATAATGTAATATGAAGAGATGCAAGGAAAGTAATCTGGATTCTGGTGCTTATTCTGTTTTAGTTCCTTGGGGTCCTGCAGCCAGAGCTCTGTCCCGAGACCCCCACACCCCCATATTCCTTTCTTTGCCTGAGAAGGGAGAGCATAAGACTCACTTGCTGTCAGAAGGAAGGACATATACAGATCATCTGGCAGCAGAGAGTCCTTCATATCCCGGAAAAACTCCTTGAGGAGCGCAGCCACATCGTGCACGTTCTGAGTGTCATCCAGCACGATGTCCAGACCTTGATCAAATTCTTCACGGAGCTAGGAAAAAGGGAGAGAATACATGGACCCTCTGCCCTGCCCACCACAGGCCACCTCCTGTCTTATGCTTCAGTGGAGGT
This sequence comes from Neomonachus schauinslandi, assembly GCF_002201575.2. NCBI lineage: Eukaryota > Metazoa > Chordata > Mammalia > Carnivora > Phocidae > Neomonachus > Neomonachus schauinslandi. The sequence goes on from NC_058419.1 coordinate 19,570,464, forward strand.
AGCTGGCAATATGGTGTGCCTGAGGGGTTAGAAAGAATACCTTGATTCCCCCCACACACACCAGGCATGAAACTCCCTCAGGTCTGTGGGGAAGACCCCTCCCCCCCCACACACACCTGCTTTTCCTCACTCAAGGAACATAAGTATAAACATAACCAATTTACCTCATGCACTCTCTCCTCCGAGTATTCCAGGGTGAAAATCCCCACAGTGCTTAAGCCTGAAAGAAAAGACCAAGGGATGCTAAGCATCTCTGGTTCCCTTCCCCACCGCATTTCCCCTCTCCCCAGCTGAATCCCAACCCCAGCTGGTGGCAGGGGAATGTTCCCATCCTCAAACCTGTGACCTCTTTTCTCTCCCCATTCCTAGAACACCATTCTTTCTCTTTAATAGCCTCCTACCTTGATTTAACAATCATTTTCAGGTCCCCTTACCATGTTTTTCAATGAAGCTGCAGCAAGCCTCAACAACCTGGGGGATTTGTTTAGCAATCGGATTGAGGCTCATCTTCCTTTTGGATCCCAGAAGTCGCTGGCCAATTGGAAAGGAAATCTTGGAAAGTTGCAGGGTCTGCAGCAGCAGGGCCCCGTCCTCCAGTTCGGCCAGGCTGTCCACAGATACTGCACCCTGTGGAGAAACCCAGACTATCTTAAAAATGGGGGCGGGGGGCGCAGGAAGGTCTCTTCAGACCTTCCTGAGGATTGCGTCACATTAATAACAGGAGACAGTCTCTTCGTGGCAAGCCAATTACAGGCCTCCAACGTGTTCTGTTCACCTCCCCCTTCCTCTGAGGACACAGGTCTTGACCCTCCCCCCCGTCCCCCGCATCCCTGGATGCCTCAGTTAGGGCCACTGCCTGAAACCTGGAGGGTTGTTTAACTCACTCGACGCCCACGGCGAGTAAACTCCCGGGGCAAGGAGGGCTCATCCCGCCTGCGACTGAAAAAGCGCCTGATGCGGCCAAACATCCTTTGCACCACGTTTCCCCGACGACGGCCCGCAGCCTGACCCGTGGATTCTTCAATCTGCATCGCGGCTGTTAGTTCAAGATGCTTGCGGCGGGTAAGCTCATTCACGAGCACCTCTTCCAGACGAATACCAAATGTCTTGAGTGATACGACTTGGGAGCCAGGGAGAGAAAGAATGAGAAAGGTCCACGCTCCGCAGCGCTTAAATCAGGAGGAACTGCAGGGGCTGTGGCACTCCTCTCAGCAACCGCCCGCAGCCAACCCCACCCCTCCAGACCCGCAGCCTCCCTACTGGAGGAGTGAGCCAAAAAGACCCTGCAGTGGTTTGGCGGAAGGACTCAGCTCCACTCAAACTACCCCGACGGAGCTAAAGGTCCCTGCCTTAAGTCCTGCCGGGGGGGTGACAGCCTCGAAGCAATGAGGGCAATTTCTTCTGGGCGATCCGTGTGGGGTGCGTGCATCGGGAAGGCTTAGGCAGATCAGCTAGGACCGCCCGGTGCCTGCAGCTAGTGCGCCATTTCCTGAAATCATCCCCTACAGGGTTTGGTGGGGGTGGGAGTAGTGCCCCCAGAAGCAGTGGGCCCCGCCCAGCCTCCAGTAGCCAGGGACACAATATGGGAGGTTGCGGGGTGGGCAGCATCCCATTTAGTTCCTAAGAAAAGTAAGAGAGCCCCTCACCCCTCTGCTGTCCTCTCAGAATCAGAAACCACTTCTCAAAGGTGTTTGGACGGTCAATAGGTAGAGCTATGGGAAGAGAAAAAGAAAAGACACGCACGCTCACACAAAAAGGATTTAATAAATGTCGAAAACATTGCAATGCACTGATCCGCAGGGAGGGGGGTGGCAAACAGCTGGGTCCAGCACCCTGAAAGTGTTGTGCTTTCTCCCAGCCTCAGTTTCCCCGTTTGACAACGGGACCAAGCCTATCCACCACACCTGAGTCTCAAAGAATTTAACCAGATCAGACGATTGGAGGCGCCGCGTGCGCACCGCACACCGTGTCACGCACGGCAGTAGCTCCACACAAGGCTTCCAGCTTCAGTTGCGGGCTCTGAGGCGCCGGAACAGTGCAACAGGCTAGGGGAGGGGCTCCGCCTGCGGCGCCGCGGCAAGTAGGGGTCTCCAAGTTCCTGCTGGCGCGCTCGCGCCCCGGCTGCCGTCGGCTCCCCTCGCCACAGCCCGAGAAGTGGCGATTTGCGCCGTCCTGACGCTCAGACCCCCGCAGCGGGGTCTCCTCGACCCTCGCATGAAGCCCTCAAGGCGCTGCCGCTGCCGCTGCCGCTGCGCGCGCCTGGCGAGCCCGCCGCCCCCCGCACTTTTCACTGTCGCAGGCGCGCCCCTCGGCCCGCGCGCCCCCTCCCGCCTCCCCTGGGCCGCCGAGTCCTCTAGCACCCCCGGCCCCCCCCCACCCCCCGACCCCCATCAAGGCCTTCTCCCCCTCGCTCACCCGCAGCGGGCTGAGGTGGGCAGCTCTCGCAGCGCACCTCCAGCCGACGGTCCCGCGCCCGCACAGCCCTCCCGCCCGGAGCCCGGATTGGCGCGTGTCTCTCCCACCGTCTCGCTATCTCCCTGGACTCGCCGTCTCTCGAGCGCGCCGTCTCTGTGCGTTCCAATCCCTTCTCAGAGTGTCCCTCTGAGCCTCCGCCTTGCTCTTGACTCGTACGCGCACCGCACCTGGTGCGTCAGTCTCTTCACCTGCCCTCTGTCCACCTGTCTGTCCCTGCCATCCGCCCGCCTGTCTGACCGCCCCTCAAGCCCCCCAGTCTTGGACCCAACTGAACTAATCTTGACCTCTCCCACAATTCAAACACCCTTCAACTCCCGCTTCCTCAGTTGTCGGGGCGCCCGGGGACCGGAGCGGGAGCCCCTCCCACCCTCCTGGACCCCAGACTCGGCCCTTCCCGCCCGGGGGTCCGCTCGCCGGAAGGCGGGGACGCCACGCTCCGGGCGGCTCACCTCTGTCAGGTTTGAATTCAGAGAGGAAATGTCTGGCCACGAGTTCGTGGTAAGCAGTCTCTTGCAGCTTCAGACGCTCCAGCTCTGACAGACTGTGTATTGATATCATCTTCGTCCTGCGGTCCGGATTGTGTCCTGGGGCTCCTCCCAGGACGTTCACTAAAAAAATGAAGGCGGACAACAACAGCAAAGGGGGCATGATTCTGGGGCACAGTGTCCTTGCTGCCTTCAGAAAAGGAATGCAGCCACCCATTCTGGAATCGGATGATTATCAAGGCTGCATCATCCAATTGTCACTGGACCTGGTGGAAGGAGCTAT
>NC_058419.1:19573806-19708266 GCF_002201575.2 Neomonachus schauinslandi
AAAAAAAAAAAAAAAAAAAAAGACAGAAAACAAAACAGAAAAGAAAAAAGAAGGAAAAAAAGATCAAAAAGAAAATCAACCAACCTTATTCACAATTTTAAAATGTACACTGAGGCAAGAATAAGGTAATATTGTCCATCAATTAATTAGAACAGTGATGGAGTTCATTTTTATTTTTTAATCATACTACTCTATGCTGTCCAGGTTGGATGAAATTTAGGCACATCCATCTAGGTTAGGAGCACTGAAAATTTGTACAACTCTTCCAGAAAGCAAACTGAACACCTAAGTATGGAGCCAAATATCATCCCCAGGCCCTTTGACCCAGTAATTCCCTTCTAGGAATCTATCCTAATGAAATCTTCCTTTGGACAGGAAAAACCATATTTACATGAGCTATAACAGGAAAACAAGGGGAAAAAGGTAGCCCAGCAACAAGACTAGTTATATAAATTATGGAATGACCACAGTCTGGAAAATTATGTAATCATTAAAGTGATGTTTACAAAGAGCTTTTAAACAGCAAATAGAAAATATAGAATTGTATTAATTATGATTACAACCATGTGAAGAAAAACATGCATAAAAATAAAAGACTGAAAAAATGCACCCCAATACGAACAGCATCTGTATTAAGTGGTAGGATTTGGTTTGCCTTTTGCCTTTCTCTATTTCCCAAAAATTGTGCAACTTGATTATACGATTCTTTTTTCATGAACAAAATATCAGTTTGTACCCAAACAAACAAACATCATTTCGAGACCATTTCTAGTGAGACTCCCTACTACAGGATTGGATGATCAGAGTGAAGTTTGTCTTAGTGTATTGGCAAACCTGTTTTATATGTCCCTTCTCCATGGTACCCACTATCTCAGACTGCTCCTGGGCTACATAGGATCCCTCGGTGGGGATCTCCCTGGACCCCATACAGCATTCTTTCCTGCACATCCTGGCCTCTGTTACTCATTTATTCTTTCATTCATTCATTTTTTAAAAATCTATATGAACTACCCACTTTGTGCCAGGCACTAAAGATTCAAATATGAACAAGATAATACTACTCTTTTCATAAAGGATCTAACAGTGCAGTGAAGGAGACATACGGGGCGGCAACAATTTACAAAACCTTGTGATAAGTCAATGGCCAAGATATAATCAAAGTACTGTGAGAGCAGAAAGGAGGAAACATCTAAGTCTGCCTGGAGACAGTGGTTGGGGGAGGGGGGGAGGAGTCCAGAAAGAGAACAGCTTGTGCAAAGGCAGAGAGATGGGAGAGAGGTTGTTATATTCTTAAAGCTGTCTAAAGGGGATGGAAGGAGACAAATCTGCATAGGCAAAGATGAGCTCAGGAATGGCCCTGAAAGCCATGTTATGGAGCTGGACCCTTCTCCTGAAGGCAGTAGGGAACTACTGCAGGGTTTTCAGTGGGAAGTGACAGTCAGAGCTGCAGCTGGAAAAAGCACAGGGAGCAGTGAAAAGCCTCGTTTGGGTAGAGAGTCTGAAGTAGGTAGATCAGCCAAGAGGCAAAGAGATGTTGATACAAGCCAGTGTCACTGGGGCTAGGGCAGGGGATGGATTTTATGGGTAGAATTGATGGAACTTAGGGGAATTGTAATAAAAAGGAAAGAATTTAAGACAGTTCCAAAGGTTATGGTTTGGGTGAGTGAATGGATGCTGGTTCTTGACAGAGAAGATAATTTGGGGGAACTAAACCTTTGACAAGAAGGGAAGTGGTCATATGCCATTTTTTTTTTCTGAGCCCCCGTTTGCCATGGAGTTTTATGGTAATATTCTATATATTATAATTGAGTTGGGGGGGCTTAAATTCCAAAGATCAGGTAATGTGGCTTTAACAGAGGAAAAGTAGGAAGTTTATCATTCAATAATCTAATAAACGAGCTCTGTCCAAAAGAAACACACAAACAAACGCACAGACCCACAAAAATCCCACCCCTCTTCTGTTTCCAAAATTCACTTTTGCCCACTTTCCTTAATGGCCAAAAGTCATGCATGGCAATAATAAACTCCTGCCAGATAACTGAAGTGCAGTATGAGAAAAGACGAGGAGTCTTTCTATGGCTTCGGAACTGAGCTAGGAGGAAAATCTTTAGCATGGATTTTTTTAAAGCTATTTCAACTGCAAAGCACCATCCCCTGGACCCAAGGTGAATGCCCAAGCCCAACCACCAAACTGCATCCACAAAAATATCATTTTAACCGAAGATATATGCACAGCACCCACCTCAGTCCCAGACTAAGTCTCTAGCAAGACCCCATTCACAATAGCAGGTCCAGAACCTATTAGCCCAGGGTCTCATCCTGACATATACAGCCTAGCTCTGGCTGAATTTTTCTGACATTACTCCCTCTTTCCCCCCTTTCTCCCTTTTTTCCCCTTTCCCCCCTTCACCCTCCTTTCCCCCTTTCCCCCTTGCCCCGATTGAGACATTTTTGTACCTGTTTTGCAGCTGCAGCTACTTCTTCCAAGGCTTCCCAGATCTGGTCATCCAGAGTAGGCTGGTTCTTTAACCCAAAAATCAAGATGAAAATCAATCCCTCTCTCCCCCCAAAATAAGGTAAGAACAAACAAGAAAACCTCAAAACAACACCAGCCAAGAGAGAGAGAGAGAGAGAAAAGCCTTTGAGAGATGAGTCAGCCTCGATGCTTACAATTACGAAGGAAATCAAAGGCCTTAGAATAAACCGTTTGTCATTGCCTCCTGCTCAAAGATAGAGGGCTAAACTTAAGAGCAATCATATGCTGCAGTTGTGCCAGTAAAACTGACACTGTCTTGCTTGCCTTCAAGTCTCTCAAGGCACCAGGAGAATACAAGACAGCAGCAGAGTTAGGGAGGCCAGTGTGCCCAGACAGGAAGCAGATGGCAAAGGTGGGGAGGGGGGACAAGTAAGCAGGCTTCAACACCACCAAGAGAGAGAGGCACAGTAGCAGGTTCTTGAGATCTGAATACTTGTCCTTAGGCCTGGTTTTCCAAGCTCCTCACAGGGAACAAGGTGCCAAGAGATCTCTCTGGCTCCAAAGTGTCTTCCCCTTCCCCCTTCAGCATGCCATGGGGTTGGCCTGAAGTGACCATGACATCAAAAAATACAGGAGAAGGAAGGGGAAAGGGGGCCTCTCAGTTTTCAGCCTTGAATTCAAGACATTCCTTAGACAAATACCTCTGGTGGCCCCTGGAGTTAGAGCTAAGTAGAACTAAGTGCAAAGCAGAGCTTTACAATCTCTTAGCTGTGTGACCTTAAGAAAATCAGTTGAATTCTCTGAGCCTCAGTGACTTCCTCTATAAAATGGGGAAATGATACAATACCCATTTCAGCAGTTGTGTGAGAATTAAATGAATAAAGTATGTGTGCTATTTAGCATTGGTTTTTAATAAACACGTTGATCTTGAAGTTTCTTTGCAAAGGGCCTGAGTTTACCAGAAAATATCAGGTTTCAAAAGTAATTACATAAAATTAGAATTTGCATCAATGCATACAACATCTTACTCTGTTCAAGCTCTTTTACTAAATTTGAATTAAATTAAAACAGGTAAAGAGATCTTGGGAGACTGTTGGGAATAGATCTTTTTTCTTCAATCTCCAATGGCATCAGGGGCAAGTCAAAAAAAAAAAAAACTTACAAAATTTAGGAAAACTAACCGTATAGGTCCATTTTTCAAATGCTATTATTCAGGTTAGTAAAATGCCTATATGTCTCAAAATTTATTTTTCTTTCAAACATCCAATTTTACATTGTCACTGGTGAAAGAAAGTGTAATTGGATTTAGATCAGTCAAAGGGCTAGGATAGGGCGCCTGGGTGGCTCAGTCGGTTAAGCGACTGCCTTCGGCTCAGGTCATGATCCTGGAGTCCCGGGATCGAGTCCCGCATCGGGCTCCCTGCTCGGCAGGGAGTCTGCTTCTCCCTCTGACCCTCCTCCCTCTCATGCTCTCTGTCTCTCATTCTCTCTGTCTCAAATAAATAAATAAAATCTTAAAAAAAAAAGGGGGGGGCTAGGATATTAGCAGATGCCAAAAGAGAGAGTTTGAACAAAGAGCAGAGGGACACCCAGAGCAAGTCTCTGGCAATATCAAAAAGGGAAACACACCCAAGTGGCATCAAGCTTGTTCCTCACGTCCTCGCGAAATGCATGGCACAGATGGAGAAACAAATTAACGTCAGAAAGGTCACCCGCTTTGACATTGTGAGGACAGAAATGGTTTCAGCGAGGCATAAATCCACAGCCCTCACATTTTGGAGGACTAATTTACTCCATTGTCCCCATCAAATAGTTTGGGATTGCGCAGTGCTCACTAGTAAACACTTGTGAGAATAAAAGTGGGGACTGCACCGATGCCATCATTTGAATCCTTGTAAACTAGGCACTTTATGGCACCATCAGAATTTTGCTCCAAGCCTCTGATTGCTCCTCAGAGTTTGAGGAATCGATAGTGGATGAGGCAGGCATTGCGTCCAGGTTATTCAAATGTCTACAGCCAGTGACAATGGATAAAGACATCCCCAGTAATATATCACGACATAGGAAAGAGATACAGGTCTCTAGATAAAAACATTTGGGCACCAGTTTGGTCTGCTGGCACAATACCTCAACCATCCCTGAGCATTAATGAATTAGCCTTTAAGTTGTTACCCTGTAACCTCCATTTCAGCAAAGGCTGCAGTCATGATGAACAAAATGGCTCATTTTATCCTATGCAGTGATGGTGCCCCAAGATAATTAAATTTGGGGACAGTGTTCTTCAATACGTGAAGTCAGCCCATCACGCCGTAGCCGAAACTCATAAACTGGGGGTAGTACTGTTAAAATATATTGAGAAAGGGTGGGGAGGGGGGACAGCTTCTGGCTTCAGGAAAAAAAAAAAAAAAGAATGTTTCAGGAACTGCTTAGTATATTAGAATGGATCAGAGAGAGAAGGGACCTTAGCCATCACCTAGTCCATAGCTTCCATTCCACAGTTCAGAAAACTGAGGCTCAGGGAGGGACAGGAGTTTGCCCAAAGCCACACAGCAATTTGACAGCAGAATCTAGACAAGAACCCAGTTCTTCTCAGTTCTAGGGCTCTTCCCACTGCTCCACCCACCTTTACTCTTAATAGCTGCCAAATAACACATGGCTAACTACCAAAATCAAAAGAATGGACACATAATCAAAGTTTGATTCCATAAGCCAGGGGAAGTCACATCTGAAGGCAGGCAACCACCATGAATTACAATCTCTCTGTAAAATAAGTACAGTCACCATTCTATAGAATGTGGGATGCCCTTGTTTAAATGTTATTAACTGCAGAAACTACTGGAGCCCAGGATGGTGAAAGGCAATGTTTATGCTACAAACGTCCCAAAAGATAGTGTAAACAAGGTCATGTGACACCAAATACAAGGAGCTATAGATATTCTCACTAGCATCTGTGGGATGTGTCAGAGTGCACAATAGTGCTGGCATCACAAGCCGTGTCACCCTTTATCTGTTTTCCTCTTTTGGTCGCTGCTTCTAGTATGTCATGGCCAAAAAAGTAAAGAAGATGTTCCACCAGTAGGAGGTAACCTGCTTTTGAATGTCTAATTTGTCTCGTGCTTCTCATTTTCTCAAAAGCTTTCAATATGCCCATTATCTCTGGGCCTTAACACACAGTAGGTATGCAATAAGTGTTCCTTAGGTGAATCATAGGATTTTAAACTTTGAGGGTTTTGAGAGAACGTGAAGGTCTCGTAATTAAAACAGAAACAGTTATTCGTGATTCATGGATAAATGAATCATGCTATTTTATTCTCACAATAACCCCTGGGAAGGAGGGGGGTGGGGTATTAAGTTTCCCCATTTTACAGATAACAACAACCTAGGGCTCGGGAGAGGTTGTGACTTACCTGAGGTTGCACAAAAAAGGCCATGGAGGAATCTGATCTGGGAACCAGCTGTCCCTACCTATCCTCAGGCCAGGCCTTGCCTTTCCCACCAAATCATGGTATTTCTTGGTTGTTCATCTGCTGCCCGGAACTGGAACGGTCTGAACTGTGACTGCATTCTTTCCTAGGAAGGCAGCTGGATTTCTGAGGTCTTATTTATACACACTATTCTTGGGAAATGGGAATAGAGGTAGATTAGATAGGTCAATTGATCGATTGATTGTTGGCTGAGAAGTAAAGAAGAAGAAGATGATGATGATGATGAGAGAGAGCTGGCTCAGAAAGACTATTATGAAGGACAGAGGAGAGGAGTAGATAGAAGAAAAAGGCACCAAAAGCCCTGTGTGTTCCTCCCACCACATCCCTCACCCTGGCCTACCCCCAAGCTGACAGGACGTCATCCTGGAAAAGTCCTGAGATATGGCCTGGAAGTTGGGTTCAAATCCCAGCCTCTCCACATGTAAGATCACACACTCACCAACCAAGTGACCTGTAGCAAATTATCTCATGCTTCTGAGCCTCAAGTTCTATCACCTTACAAAATAAGAGTCATGATACCTATTAGGTGTGACTGTGGTAAAGATTAAATAAAAGACAGGGCAGAATGAAATAATCCTCCAAAGGACACAGTGCTGTACCAAGGTGAGGAATTGCCCCCCATAATATCTGAAAGTGAAGTCTGAGCAGAAGTGCCACTATCTGGAATGAGGCAGACAGTTTCCCCCCTGGAGAGTGCCTTTGCCCCATCCTTTGAAGGCAAAAATGGGTACTCAGCCCCAGTCAGCAGGAAGCACACTTTCAGAGGGGATGAGTTCAACTCTTTCTTCACTGTCTTTCAGTGATCAGAGATGCAAGACAACTAACTGTGTGTGGAGGGCGGACGGGGGGTTAGTCTAGGCTGTGAAATGTAGACAAAAATGAACTGGCCCACAAAAGGGATTTAGTCCCCACCTTTGTCTTCCACAGCACACTGTGCAAGCCATCTATGCTAGGGATGGGGGAGGAAAGTGGGGAGCCATCTGGAGTGGAAAACCCCAGTTTCTGCCCTTGGGATCTTGCAGCCTAGTTGGAGGTCACATAAATGTCAAGAGCCTGAAGACCTGTCAAGAAAGGCCCATGGGTCTAATATCATTCTTCCCTGCACTAATTTAAATACATTTCCTCTCCTTTTTTCCTTTAAGGAATATTAAGAATTGACTATTTCCTCAGGTCCACTAGCACTAGGAAGACCCTTACTCAGCTGTACGTTTTCAGTAACCTTTGATTTATTTTCCCCATCTTCTCAACTTCCCTGTCACCCCAAGCCCCCCTCTTTAAGACACACTCCCTTTCAAACACAGCATTCATTCTCATTGACATCCATGCACACACACACTCTCAAGCTCTTTCACATATGTATTTTTACACACACACACACACACACACACACACACAGAATGTATTTGCTACAACAGAGAGAAGGAGAGAAATAAGACCCTGCCTTCAAGCATTTGTACCTGCAGACCACAGCTGGGGCTTCTACAGAGTGGGCATAAGACAGAAAAGACCAATGGAGACACTCCCCCAAACTGTCTGGACAGACCCCTAGGAAGGAAACCTCTAGAATAAAGTTGTTCTCAGAATCTATGCTGAGAGCTACCTCCTCCCGATCTTTGTTTCCCCACCCCCACCTGCTTCTCTTCTTTGATTGTATCTTCTCCCCAACAAGCATCCAATTTGCTGCCAGTTTTCTTTTTCAAAATCCTGTCTGAGTGGCTGTCATAGAGAATTGGGGCTGTGGGAGATGTTTTCCCCGGTAGTTGTCATGCTAAGAATGGTATTTTAAAACTACATTAAAATAACCATATTTTTAGGGGCGCCTGAGGGGCTCAGTCGGTTAAGCGTCTGCCTTGGGCTCAGGTCATGATCCCGCGGTCCTAGGATCGAGCCCCACATCGGGCTCCCTGCTCGGCGGGAAGCCTGCTTTTCCCTCTCCCACTCCCCCTGCTTGTGTTCCTGCTCTCACTGTCGCTCTCTCTCTCTGTCAATTAGATAAATAAATAAAACCTTAAAAAATATTTAAAAAATAACCATATTTTTTAAAATATCAGTGTCTAACTACCTATCTGTCCCCTCTTCAAAATTAGACCACCGTCTCGGCTATGATGCAGTGAAAAAAACCCTAGACCAGGAATCAGGAGGCCTGCCTAGTTACTAAGCAGCTGAGTGGCCTTGGGAAGGTCGGTGAGCATCTCCAAGCCGAAACACAACTGGGGTAATTTATTATCATCCTATCTATCTAAGAGCACGGCAGAAACACAGATCTCAAGTCTGCGGAGTCCTTGGTGCTTCCACAGGACTTCCCCAACTCCAGGACACGGGGCCACACTGCCACTGTCCACAGCTGGGAAGGAAGGGCGCCCCTCGCCCCTCCGCAGGCCTAAGGGCGCCAGAGAGCGGAGGGGTCTAAGCGGGTCTCCCTGTCTCTCCCTCCTGGCGCCGCAGCTCTGCTGTCTGCCCTTGGCCCTCTTCCCCTCTCCTCCCCCCCCCCCCCCCCCCCCGGGGTGCCGGCGGAGGGAGAGGGGGGGGGGACAGGGACGAGAACCCGCCAGGCGCGAACTTTGCGCCCTCTGCCTCGGAGGCTGGTCCTGGGCCTCCGGCTGCCACCCTGCCCGAGAGCGCGGCCTTCTGGCTGGGGTGCGCCACGCGCGTCCCGCCCCGGTGTGGCTCGAGAGAGCGCAGAAGCTGCAAAGTTAAACAAAGCCCCGCGGCGCGCAAAGACCCCTCTCAGCTCCCACTCCCTGCCGAGAATAAGAAAAATTAAAATCTTGCTCGCGAGCGCTCGAGGTTTGAACATTGAACGCGAAACCCTGTAACTTGAGCAGCACTCGCGGGCTTCTTCTCCCTCCCTCACGTCGGATCCTCCCTCGGGGACCCTCACCTCCCACTCTAGCCCCTCAGTGAGCTGCACTCAGGTCCCTGGAGCCCTGCCCCTGCACTACCTCTTGGCGACTCTCCTGGTCCGGCCAGGGAATAAGTGGCTGCGTGACCCGCTGGTCAGTCGTGCGGCTCAGCCGCGGCCCGTCCCGGGACGAGCTGTAGGCTCAGCGAGCGCTTAGCTCTGCCGCTCAGATTCCCCCACTCTCTGTAAAACCTTCCGCGGTGGGGCAGGGGCTGCTGATTCATAGCAATTTTCCACGCAGCAGCCAGCTGAGTGCCTTACGCATACCTGTTTGCTAAATTCCCTGGGTTACTCCCACTGTTTCTCGCTGTACCCCACAATCTTCGCTCCCTTTAGTCAAAGCTGATCTCTCCTTCAAGATTCAGCCCAAGGGTCCCTTCCTCTGAGTGCTCCAAATTTCCCCTCCTCTGGCCATACTACACAATCTCACATTACAGGCGAAGGAAAGGCAGAAGTGGAGGTTTAGATGGCTAAGAAACTTACCAAAGGGCACAGAGATAATCAGTGGCAGAGTCAAGAGGAAGACCCAGAACTCCTGGACCGAAGCTCAGCGCACTTTTTGCTACCTTTCATTGCTTCCCCTCTGCCCTTATTTGTATGGCACTGGAGGGCAGGGAACATCTCTTGTTGGCCCTTTGCACTCAGGGACTGCACCAGAAATAACCCCCTCCCCTCCTTGCCTCATGCTTCCAGCTCCTTGTTTCCCATCTTGTCCAGGGCCTCTGCTCTTGCAAACTCAGAGACAAAAAGGTCATTTTGTTCAAAGTCCAGTGCAAGAGCAAACAGAAGCTGACTTCACAAAGTCCTCTACCCACCTGGATGAGAATGGTCTCAGTAACCCCACCCCCCCACCCCCGCAACACACAGACTGTAGTCTTCATCTTTCTTTTTGTACCTTCTTGGCACCTTGCGAAATCAGAAGGCACTCACACCTGCCCAAACCATCTTACCTTCTAATACCTCTTCCAAAAAATGCTGCCCTTCCAATCTGCAGCCCAGCACTGATATGTACAAATCACTGTTCAGCCAAGCAAAAATATATTATGCACAAGTACTAAATATTTTCATCTGATGCAACAAGGGTAATACGGGGTTATAAACGCAAGCTCTCAAGTGGGGAGAATTTCAAATATGCAATTACACCCCCTCCCAACTGGATTTTCTCCTCTCCTGGACAAAGTAAATGGACAAAGGGAGGGTGTTGTTGATGCAGAGGGACAGAAATGGAAAAAGAAAGAGGAGAGTCAAGAATGCCAGAGACTATGGGTGACCCTGGCAAGAGGGAAGGCGCGGGAAGCAGAGCCTGGGCAAAGGAGAGAAGGAATGAGAGGGAGGGGGGAGGGGAGTGGGCAGATGCTGACTCCAGGTGTACACAGATACTGGGGCAGCCCAGGGAGACATGGACTGACTCCCCAAAGGCTCAGGGAGGTGGGTCTCAGGGACCTGGATTGGAAGTGAGATCCAGAAGCCCGGTGGCAAGTCTCTCTTATTCCCTAGCAAAGGGAGAGAGCTTTTGGCTCCAGCAGCAGAATGGGTGGCGCTCTTTACACTTGAAGTACCACCTCACCATCATCAGGACCAGGAAGATGCCCTCTTCTCCTCCTCCTCCCTCCCACCCCTCCCCCCACAGTGATTCAATAAATCTTACCCAACACAGGAATGTAATTTGAATGCCCAGGGCAGTTTTCCTTTCCACTGAAGAAGAGGATCTCTCCCTCTCCTCCTGCTGAAAATGGGTTGGGTGCTGCCCCTTTATACATTCTAGAGCACCAAATCAGGAGAGGGGGAGAAAGGGAGGGAGCTGCAGTCTGAAGCTGGTCCAAATGGTCCCTGGCATCTCTCTCTCTCTCTCTTTCTCTCCCTCTCTCTCTCTCTCCCTTGTTGGATTTTTCTGTAGCCCCTCCTTCTGGCCGTGGCAGCTCTGCTCCCCTTCCTCACTGCAGCATCCTGAGCCACTTCCCCCACCTTTGTGATATGGGACTGATATTGGGGAGCATCTTTCTGGTGATGCTTGCTTTCTAATGTGGGATCCTAGACTGATATACCAGGGAAAGATTTTAGTTGGGAGTGGGTGGGTGTCACAGAAGATGAAAAGAGAAACCCATTCAGGTAGCCAACTGCCTTGTCAGGAAAGCAACACAAGTCAGTGTTGGGGGCCGTTGGGAGTCATGATTTGAACCTGAGTGCATGCGGAGCCAATTTAGGCAGAAGAGCGACAGGTTGTTGGCTTGGGTTACAGTGATCGCCTTGGTAACATAAATACATAAATACTGCACAATATATTAGTGAAAAGGTAGATCACTGAAGATCACTCAGTCTGTTTTCTCAACTGCAAAATAGGGGAGTAAATGTTCACCCTATAGCACCATGGGGAAGAGCGTGTGAAATAGCATCAGTAAAGTACTTAGCACATGGCCTGGCACAGAGCCCCTTGCCCCCTGAACTTCCTTCTTGTGTTGGCCACAGGAGGGAAAAGAGCTTTCCCAGGGTTGCATAGCAAGTAGCAGAGTCAGGATTGGAACTCAGGTATCCCAAACACCCCCCCCCCCAAGAAGGGTGCTTTCCACTTCACTTCCTCCTCTAAGAAGGCTGTCAGGGCTCTCCTTGGGGACCCGGCTGGAGTGGAAGTGGGGAGGTGGGTTAGGAGCCGATTCTATGCATCTGTATATAGAGATTCTATCACTTAGCACCAGCCCTAGGGGCTCAGGCATCTGCTTCATCCCCATGCTCATCATCACTCAGGTAATCTCCCCATGCCATCTTGGACTGATTCATTGCCACTTTAGCACCACCCCTGCTGCTCGGCTCTGAGACTGTGAGTCACCCTCTAGCTGGCCAGGGCCTCTGCCCTCCAGGAAAGAGGCTTTCTTCTTAATTGACTGCAGAAGCCTCAGCCGCAGTGGAACAACGCCCTTCCAGGCAGCCTGAGAGATGGACAGCTTTGAGGAGGAAAGGAATAGCCCCCTACCCCAAAGCCTTCGTCCTCTTCATCCCCACAGTGCCTGGGGTGCCACTACTGGAGTCCTCTCTCTGGATTCCTTATGATAACTCCTTTGGTGCCCTCAAGTCTCAGCGTTTCCAAAAGATTTTACCCAGGACATGTCTTTGCCGCATGTACCCCGCCACAGTGCTGTGTCTGCCGCTGTGCTAGGCACCCGCGAGACATAAGGTAAGAGATGTCCCTGGCACCCAACGAGTGTTCACGACAAATTTTTTAAAAAGATTAACGTGGCAACTTGGAAAGGAGGAGAAGAACACAGGGAGAAATAAAATAGGAAGTACCTGTGAAGAGTGGAGGTGATGGAGAGAAGGGCCTCGCCGCAGCCCCAAGGACTGGGGCTGTGACCTGGAATGTCTTGTGACTATCAAGTGGCATCACTAAAATCACTGGTGCAAGCATTTCCCTTAAACACAGAACATCGCTTAAGTAATTGAATGCTAACTGAACCCCTGTCCGTCCTCTGCCTTTCTGGCCTGGCTTGGGGGCATCATCTGGTGGCCATATATCCCTCCTTCTGATTCCCCGGTGCCCCAAACTTTCAAATCTTTATCTTTGATTAGGGTTGGGGAGAGGAGGAGGGACTGGAGAGGAACGGAGGTCTTCCAGATCTTAACTGGGATAAGCACTTTGCATGTGTTCCCTCCTCCCAACTTCACAACCACCCCGCCGACTTAAGTCAGTGACTTGCTAAGCTAGTCTGCTAAGCCTGCAGAGTCGGGATTCGAACTCCAAGGACTCTCGGAAGCCTCTGGCACCGAGCTTTACAAAATGCGCCGCGGGGGCAGATGTCCTCTTCCTCCACCTCTCCTACACCCGCCGTCCATCTCAACGGAAAGGATGAAAGCAGGCGACGAGAGCCAGATGGTGATCTGGCCGCGGAGCCTTCTGGAGTGAGCCCTGTATCCTGTAGCCTGTACCTCAGAGTTTCCTGCTGGGGCTACTTCGCCAGGAGTACAAAGCACCTTTGGCGACTCTACCGCCCCCTGCCGCCGGTGGCTCCCCGGCCCTGGCCGCCATTCTCAGGAGGGCTTGTGCGCTAAGGGAAAAACAAAACAAAACAAAAACAAAAACAAAAACCTCACCGGTAGCCCAAGAGCTGTCACAGGCTGTTGCGGGCTGCAGATAGCTCTACCAGATTTGGTGACATAAGCGGGAGGGAGGAACATTTATGACGCCCTACTATGTGTCCAGCGCGGGGTCAGTGATTTTTGTGCAGAAAATGATTTGCTTTGCAAAATAGTGAGTTCTCCATTAAGAAAAGTCTTCAAGCTAGGTTAGGACAGGTTTCGCAAAAAGCTTCTCTGCAGATCTAAACTCCTTACTTCTTGAAACCAATAAAGCCCTCCACCCTTAACAGTTGTCCACTCTTTCAGGGAGAGGAGGAAAAAGCACCCCCTGTGGCGCAAAGGTCAAGGCGGTGTAAGGGTCTGGGGGAGAGTTCAGGAGGAGGAGCCTCCCGGGGGGTCGATTATACGAGGAAGCAGGGTCCCCGCCGAGCCTTCACGCTCACCACACGCCGGCGGATTCCCCCGACCTTCCAGTTTTCCTGCGTTGCGACTGGATCCCGCCTGGACCCAACTCAATCCCTTTGCTTGGGACGGGGGAACAGGCGCTTTAAGGGGGCAACACCTCAGGTCAAAGGGAAAAGAGCCTCTGTGCCTGCTCCGCCTCGCTGGCCCATCCCCCCTCCTTCCTTCCCCTCCTCCGCTCCTCGCCCCCTTCTCTTCCGCCCGGAGGGAAGGAGGGGGCGGGCTGTGTGTGTATGTATGTATGCATGTACGCGTGTGTGCGCGCGCGCGCGGGTGCAGTTCGTCTGTGTGTGCGTTCGGTGTGTGGCTGGGTGTGGGGTGTGTGTGCGCGGCGCACGTTTTAGCCCGAGTGCTTGGTGTGGAGTGTATTTGGTTTGCGCTCGGACATGGAGCATGTGTTTTGTGCAGTGTTTGTGTGTGCACGCTTCTAGGGTGTACGTTTCTGCCCGATTATGGTATGACTATGTGGGTGCGATCCGGATGTGGGTGTGTTCGATGTATGATTTCTGCCGGGGTTTGTGGCCGTGCTGTGGTGAGTGTGTAAATGTGTGCAGTGTGCATGTGTGTGTGCCTGTTGAACCTCATGTGCATATGTGTGTTTGGTGTGTGTTTACCCTTAGATGTGTTGTGCCAATGTGAGTTTACGGGTGGTGTTTGTTGGGGTGTATAGTGTGTGAGTGAGTTCATGAGCGAGATGTCTTTATGTGAGCCTACTTAAGGTGTGTGTTCAAAGGTTCATGTGCATGAAGGTGTTGGGTGTGTGTGTCTTTGGGTGTGATGTGGTCATGTGTGTAGCGGGGATGCATGTGGCTAGTGTATGTGCTCAGATGGAGGGTTGGAGACCGTGTGTATTTTGGAGTGGGGTTGCAGCCTGAGTGTATGGGTATGGTGTGTGAGAGAACAGGGTTGTCTAGAGAATCCAAGTGACTGTGTGGTTGGTGGGGTTTTTTTAAAATTAAATTAAATTTAATTTAATTTAATTTTATTTTATTTAATTTAATTTTATTTTATTTTATTTTATTTAGTTGGGGGTGGGGGCGTTGCGCCAGGACTGGGACGAGGAAGGAGGTAGGGGTCCGCGATTCGGGCAGGGTCACCCGCAGGCCTGCCCTGTCCCGTCTGGGTCCGCCTGCCCCTGGCTGGTGCGAGCAAGGCCCGCTGGGGCAGGGCGTGAGCTTACCTGGCTGCTTAGAGGAAAGAAGAGGAGGGCGCGGCACGTGATTGGCCAGGTAGGGCGCCCAGGGGCGCGGTGCAGGGGCTGGTGGGAGTAAACTGGAGAGATTCTTGGTCATTCGCTCGACACCCCTCCCCCCCCCCCCCAGGATATCCCAGCCCTTGCTTAGCTGAGCCCAACTATTTGCTCAGGCCATTGCTCCTTCACACCTCCTTGGCTTTGTGTGGGCAGATCCAGTTGCCTGGAATCCCTTTCCCCCTGGGCCTCGTGACAAACTCCTACTTATTTTTTGTAAGACCTAACTTAAGAGTCACAAAACTTTCTCTGCCTTTCTGTATCCCTCCCTCCCAGTTGAGTGCTCCCTCCTTTGAGCCACCATAGTTACACTCTTCATACTTCTCATGACATGATCATACATAACTGCAATTATTGGTCTCTCCTTTTAAACTCTGAGCTCCTGTAGAGAATGCCTGGTATAGTAAGAATAATGGTAGTGATCATCATAATAACGTTACCATTTATTAAGCACTTATTGTGCACCAGGCATTAGGCTAAGTGCTCTCACATGCATTACCTCCTTGAGACCTCACAATGACTGTGAGGTAGGTGGAGCTAGGATTATTGCTATTTTACACACCAAACATCAAGCTCAGAGAAGTAACTTCCCCAAGATCACACAGCCAGAGGGAGGTGGAGCTGGTACTTAAATACAAGTTTGCTACGTTCCCCAAACCTTTCTTCTATATCAGGCAGCCTCACCAAGAGTCTCCTGATTCCTGCTAGGCATTGAAGTCTCTATCAAACAGTATCATTTCCCAACAAATCTTTCTTTTGAGTTTACTGACAGCACCAAGAGTGCTCAGCATAATTACTTTCTTTGTCTCTCAGACAGTTGATACCTTCTCCACCTAATTACCTGCTTTGTTGACACCTCAAAATCTTTAATTACTCTAGGCTCATAAGCACCTCACCAGCTCCAGTTGTGGGAGCTCTCCTTAGGCTGGTGCTGAAAGAAAGATCAGAGAATGAGCATTTTCTAGCCATAGGGTCAGGGGAATTGGGTTTGGAGAAGGATGGAGTGAGGGAAGCATTTCACAGCTCTCCCAGACCCGCTTTTACAACATTACCACCAGAAGTTGGTATGCAGTAGATTTCAAACAGGACAGGCATCTCCATATCAAGCTGCACATAGAAAAACAAGCAGATCCCCCCCAGAAAATATTCCTGAATGGCCCCATTTTGTATTATTCATGTTTGGTGGGGAGCACTGTGCTTGCCTAATGGAGCTCATGCTGCTCTAATGCCTTCCAAGCAGCCTCATATGAGAAATCCAAATTAAAACAATACATTGCATTTGGGGGAACACATTTATGGGGGGTGTCAGGCCAGTCACGGCTTCCAGCTCAGCCCCCGGGGAACCAGCCTAGACTGCTGCAAAGAGGTCAGGGGGTGGATAGAGAGGGACAGTTGAACTGTGGTGAGTCACTTCACCACTTTTCAGGGGGGAAAGCGAGAAGCACGATTTAAATTGCTACTGTTATTATTGTGCCCTTTCAACTGGCACAAATGAGCCTGGTGTGCGGCGGAAAAGCAGCTGGAACATCCATAAAGCTTCCCCCAAGCTGGGCCTGGGTCAGC
Organism: Neomonachus schauinslandi; assembly: GCF_002201575.2. NCBI lineage: Eukaryota > Metazoa > Chordata > Mammalia > Carnivora > Phocidae > Neomonachus > Neomonachus schauinslandi. Next base: position 19,590,012 of record NC_058419.1, read on the forward strand.
ACCCCATCCTGGGTGGGCAGGAAAAGCATTGCCTAAACTAATATGTAACCAGAAAGTCTCCTTTTGAAAAAGAAAAGGGGGGGGGGGAATAGAGAGGCCAATCTAAGTCACTCAAGGCCCATATGAGGAGTTCATGCAAACTCTGGTGTCTCCCAGCATCTAGTCTCAGGCATTTGGCTTTCCTGCTGCTGTGGGCCAGTCTGACACCTCCTCTGAATATACCAGCTTCACGTGCACGTCTCAAAGTCACTCCTGTGAGGCCTCTCCCTCTTTTAAGGTTCTCTTCCTTCCTCCCATCCCAACACACACACACACACACACACACACTACTTGGAGCTTAAAATACTCACTATACGTCTCTCTCTCTTTGGAGTTCGTAACATGAGGATTATATGGGGAATTGTAAAGGTGGAAAAATGCTTTAATAACCCCCATTACTCTCAAATGTAAACAACCTGTAGGGGCAAGGCACAAGTGTGAATTTTATTGAGGAGAGGGGGGTCTTGGTTTCCCCGTGAGAGTAAAGCCCTTTACAGATGAGAATCTTTGTCTTTTCCATGGGGGCAGAGGAGCTTTGGAGTGCGACAGGGTTGAGTTTATATCCCAGCTCCATCGCTTACTTGTTGTGTGATCTTGGGAAGGTTACTTCATCTCTCTGAATCTGTTTTTTCATCTGTAAATTGGAGATATTAACACCTGCCTTAGAAATGCTCAGATGACTGAAAGGGGTAGACTATGGAAAGCGCCAGCCAAATGCCTAACATGCACAGTAAACGTTCAAGAAAAGGTTAATTCCCTCTCTCGCTGTACTCCCCCCCCATCATATACCCCAGAGTGTCTCAACCACTTTGTTCAGAGACTGAAGCCGCCTGACTGAGCTGCCAATTTTCCTCATTACTGATGTGTCTGACACTCTTGAAATAGTCCCTCTTCTTTTAGGACAATGTTTTGATCAGCCTAATGCAGCCCGGGAAGAACTGGACCCTTAGTCCAATTCTCACTCTGCAGTTTCTCCTGGCAGTGTTAATGAGACCAAGGTTTCAGTGGCAATACTCCATGTAGGAAAGTTTTAAACTACCTGCCCAGTGTCTAGACTCCCCCTCCATCCCAGTTATGGCCTGAACTCCTCAACCCTCACTGCAGACCCAGTCCCCACTCTGTCTCCTAAATATGTGCCATGGTACTCAAGGGAATGACAGCATGACTCTTTCCTGGCTAAACTGCCCTCCAGGACTCCTGTTTTGTTTATCCACCACTACCCCAGAAATTAAAAAGCATTCCAAAGGCCACCCTTTCTCTAGCAGCCACCAAGGTTGGGAAGTAGATGGGGTGATAAGGAGAGATATGATGGGTATTTTTCTGAGATATACTTTGCAGCACACAAAATACAGTTCCAATTAGTTGTTTATCTTTTCTCAGTTAAAGGAAAGTAAAATCTACCCTTTGCGGAAAATGGTAAAGGGAGAGAAGACCCCAATCTGTGCCCTTTCCTCGCTGGTTCTGTTGCCTCCCTCTAGAGACAAAAGCAAGTCACTACAAGCTAAAGCGGCATTTAAGCAGGAAGTGGTAGGGGAAGATTAAAAAAGTTGAATGTAGGGGATCGATATAATCCCAGAGAAGGATAAAGGGGCTACGGAGTAGAGAAGTATTGAGATTTGAGGCCGGAAAAAGCTCTGAGAGGCTGGGCTCCGGGCGTTCCCAGTCTCTGGAAGCTGCCTTCACCTTCTCCCTTCCCCTCACCCCTCTTATCCATCCTGCATGCTACCCCTCACTGACCCCCAGACTCCAGCATGCAACATTATCTCTTCGTGAGTCCCTCTGAGGATTTAGGAATTTAGAAAAACTTCTCCAGCGCCTACCTATCTCTGCCTCTGAGGAGGCCCTGTAACCTCTGCGTGGAGGAGGGGAAGGGGAGGGGTAGCAATGAAGGGTCAGCCATATCGTACATCTGGTGAAGCAGGGGTTTAGAATAGGCCCCGGCCATTCAAGAAGCTTCCCTGAGTGCAGGGACCTACCGGTGGCTGGGTATTGGGTGCCCATCCCGAGGAAGCCGCGTGGTTTCTCAAGAGATGTATCTGAGACGTGACAGTAGCTGCCAAGGCTCATCAAACATGCCATCTACCTACTTCTGCTGATACATGCGAGAACAAATGATACTGCCAGAAGGAAACAGAAAGCATTTCCTAGTGACTCAGAGCCCCAGCGATGAGGACACAGGTGGTATTTGCACTGCATCTTCCAGTTGAAATGTGCACTTCTTCACAGAAAGGGATCTATAAGTAATCAAATAGATCAAAGACCAGAATTTGGACTCTGGGCAAGGGAACAGCATCAACATCATACTGACCACCCAGCAAGTGTCTGCTGTGTATCAGCCAGGGCTGGGAACTTTGCAAGTGTTCTCTCTTTTAATCTCACTCAAGCTTTGAACTCACACCAAACGGGGTCCGAATCCTTGCTCAGCCACTGTGCGGCAGTGGACAAGTTACTTAACTTCTCTGAGCTTTCGTGTTTTTTTTTTTTTTTTTGGTTCGTTTTTGAGCTTCTGTCTTCAAAATAATGATAATAATACTTACCTCAGAGAGTTGTAATGAATGTTAAATGAGATCATTTATGTAAAATGACTGGTCTGTAGTAAATATTTGGAGAAGGAACAAAGCACATCTTTTGATACCTGAGCCATAGAGGGTATTTAGTGTAATTGATATTACCATATGAATATGATTATTCTTATTTATAACCTGGAAATGTAGGCATTATTATATCATTTGAAGAGAGGTTAAATAACTTGCTCACAGCAACACTACAAAAGCAGGCCTGGGACTCAAACCAGTTTTGCTTCTTCCCACCCACTTTTAGAGGACACTTCATGGTCATTAGGGAGACCACGTTTGGCTGACCTGATCTAGACATTACATTTAAACTAAAATTTGAAGGAAAAAAAAAAAAAGCCCTTAGATTAAACACTGCATAGTGGGATTCTAGGTCACAATCTGGACTATTTGCATATCATAGGCCCTGTATTAACCTTTTTAAAACATTTTTATATTACAAGAGTAATGTAAAAACAAACTTGATAAAGGTTTTAAGAAACAGAAATAACTATTATGGCACCCACTTAATAGAATCTCATACTTTACCTTGTTGCTGAATTTCCTTCCAGTCTTTCAAAAATGCATACTTGACACAATTGTAATCATACTGTTTCCCAAATTGCTACATAGTCTTCATGAACACCATCTCTATGGCTGTAGACTAGTCTAACAAGTGGTACGTCATAGAGTCTGTTTAACTGTTCCGCTAGTGTGGGATGTTTAGGTTATCTTAGTAGATAAGTGTGAAGAAAGGAACAACGTTGCTTTCACCGTTGCCATACTCCCCCTCAGGAACCTGATGTCCTACTCTATCAACACCCAGAACGCTTTTTGTCATTTGATATTTAAGCTTAATGAATGTCAACTCTACTGCTGGAGCCTGAGGTACTTTTTGCAAGAGTATTATTTTCAGCCAGTCTTCATCACACAGATTCTGTATTTTAGCCTCATGGTGGGTAAAGTGTGGGCTAACCCAAGAACCTAAGCTCTGAAAAATAATCCTGTTACAGCTCAACCAGGCCTGGTCTTAGCAAATTGGTTGGGTCCTGTCTCCAAGAAAAGATCAAATTTGTATGTAAAGTGGGCCCCAGGGTCCCTTCAGCTTTAGAGTTTTGGCCGCTTTACAGAAGTCCAACTGTCTGAGGCTAAATCCAATGCCAAAAACGAACTGGAAGAGAGAATTTCAAGTGGGTCAATCGTGCTGTCCCTTTCCCTGGGAAAGAAGGCCTTTCTGGGCCACTATTCTTCCCAGATCTCAGTGATGCCTCGGCCAGATGTCTTCATATGGTTGTCCGTTGTCCACTGCTACCCTCAAAAGATTACTCTGACATACCAACTATCTCCTGGGAAAGCAGGGGTTGGTGGGTTAAAGAACATTTAGAGTACTTCCCCCACTCTTTCCATTCAGTGGCCGGCTACTCCCCCCCACTTCTGACTCCAGAGGATTTCTGGAAGACATCCGAAGGGAGGCACCCAGGGCAATTATAACCCTACGGAGTACCAACAGTTACACTTCGTGCTGCATGGCATTTGTCAGGAGGAATGCAATGAATGTGTTCTTACCTGGTCAAAAAACTGTACCCAGAGACTGATTACGAATTGCAGAGTGATGTCGTGTGACTTAAATGAGATCATACACGTACAAGACTGAGGCTAGCGCCCAGCATCTGGGAAGCGTGTCACAGATACCGGCTGCTCTTGGGTGAGTAATAGAGCTGGTGTAGGCAGTGGTGTGCCAGTGGCATATATGGGGGGACAGGTCCTACCAGACTGGAAATTCAGTAGCAAATCTAAAATCTTGCACTTGGGGTCAAACACCAACTAAATACAGAATGGAGCCTCTGAAAAGAACTTGGGTTTACTTTTTTTTTTTTAAAGGAAGCTTCAGTCGAAAGTACTTCCAATATAAATAAACTACTTGTGTGAACTGTGTGGCATGTACGTGGGATTTGTGTGTAGGATGTGCCTGTGTGGTGTGGGCATATTGTACCGTGTGTGAAAAGTACGCAATGCGTGTGAGGCATGTGTGTTTGTGCATTCGTGATTTGTATGTGGGCATGTGTGGGTGTGGGAATGTGTACGTACGTGCATATTTATGGCTACGTATCTGTATACCATGAGTGTAATGTACGCTTCCAAAAGAGGGAAAGTCAGCCATCTAGGACTATATTTACGGGGGCACAGCTGGAAATCCTCTTTTGGCTAGGTCACTAAGCATTCACAACTTGGAGTGTGTTCAAAGAAGAGCAGCTAGATGCGGGTAGGAGCCTTGCGGCCATGTCACATGTTAAACAGATGAAGGAACTGGGGGGGCTGGGCCTGGATAAGAACAGGGGTGAGTGGGGGTGGGGGAATGGGGAGGGCTGGTGCTATTCCCTTGGAAGGATCATGAAGGTCAGTGCTGGGGCCAGAAGGACATAGATTTGGGTTCGGTTTAAGGAAAAGCCTTCAAATTCTAATAGACAAGGGTGTCATTAGATGGGGATGGGCTTCCTTGTGTGATATTAACCCCCTCCCAATGGGGTTATTCATAAAGGAACCATCTTATCCTTGATCTCACTGGAGTCACAGGACAACCTTGTAGGCCAGGTAAGCGTGGAACGGTTCCCCCTACCCCTTTTTGAGGATGGGGTGCCTGAGCCATAAGGCCTTAAAAGGCATTTATATAAAACTCCCTCCCCCCCCTTTTTTTTTTGATTTACCAGGATCACATAAGCCTGAAAGAACGTACAGAACAAAAAGTTAAACTTTCTGTGTGTATGCAGATCTCTTTCCTTCTCAGAGATCTTGTGGCTTGCCAGAGATTGTACTTGAATTTGCTAAGCAAGCTGTAGCCCCTTAGCAATACCTTGGACTTCTGGGATGGTTCTCAGCAGGGTGCTGAGGCTGACAAGAACTAAAAACAAGTTTTTGCTGAAATAAGTTGCTGAGGCCCACCTTCTCCCTGCCTTTCCTCTCCCCGCCTATGAGGGGGCAGAGGAAAGAGGAGACAGCCCCAGGTTTGGTCTATGGCTGGTGACCAATGACGCACTCTCACCAATATAGATTTTGGAGGTGGAGACTATGGAAAAACAGGTGGCAGTGGGGGCAGGTGGCAGCCTGGAAGGGGTGGGGCCTACCAAGGGGGAGTGAAGGACAGCGTGGGTGGGGGTCCTGGGAAATCTCAAAAAGAAAAAAAATCAGTCTCCTGAAACTTTAAGGAGGAGTAAAAATAATCGGTTTCCAAAATGTGCTTCATAGAAGCAGTTCCACAAAAGGGGTGAAATGCCACCCATATTTTGATCCGTGCTGTGATCTTTGCACACCTATGGCCTCAACTCCACAGGGAAAGAGGAACCGAGCATTGATTTCAAGCACCCAAGGAAAGACCCAGACTAAAGACCCCAGGTCTCCGCCCCTGGGCAGTCTGGGGCAGTGGGCAGTTGGCAGGGCTTCAGCAGAACCAGATTTGCTGCCAACTCCTTGTATGACCTTGGGCAGGCCTTTGCCATCTCTGGGCTTCAATGTCGCCATCTCTTAAATGAAGGGGTTGAATTCGACGACTCTAAGGGCCCCACGGTGATATTCCGTAGTTAAGATTGGGATGCGAGGGACAAGCTTCGGGCAAAAGGACACCCCCCCCCCCAATCTTCAGAGTCCCTGGGCCCTGGCCGCCCTGCCAGGGACGTTCCCCCTCGGGACTTTAGGGCCCTTGGGCAGCTGGAGGGCGCGTCGGGGCCCAGGGCTCCGCCGTCTCCCAGCGCGGCCAAGCCAGCGACTCCGCCCCCGCGCTCTCCCCGCGTCCTGCCGGGCTATTAGCGCGATTGCTCGCCGTTCCCGGCAAAGCTGGTGATTTATGCGGGGCCTCGACGGGGCAGTCCCTGGAGCCAGGAACAATTAGCTAAAAGCCAGCGGGAAGGGAGGCGAGGCGGCGGCGCGCCAAGCCCCAGGGCGCCCTGCCGGGGCTGCAGCCGCCGGCCGCCCCGGGCCGAGCACCCCAGCCCCCCGACTTGGTGGGCCCCACTCACCACGGCGGGGGCGGGGCTCAAAGGCCGAGGCGAAAAGGCAGTCCAGGATCCACGCCATGACCCGCGCCGAGTGCCCGCCGCCTCGCAGCTGGCTTCCGCGCTGTCCCCGCACAGGGCCGCCCTAAGTAGCCCCCGGTGACCACGCCCTGAGCCGCACCCTGCACCCAGCTCGGAGTGTCTTGGTCACCGGACACCTCGGGCTTGTCACGAAGGGGGCAGGGCCTCAGGGGAGCCCCCCCCCCTCCCGCGGGAGGAGAGGCCGCGGATCCCGCAGCCCCTTCCCCCACCCGGAGGGAGGCCAGGATGCAGCTCCTGTCCCAGAGAGCTCACTCTGAGGGCGGGACCCTGCTCCTACCCCGGGGAGCCCCGAGTCTGAGGGGAGACGCCACCTCAGCCCCGGTGAGCCCCGAATCTGAGTGGGAGGGGAGGTCTCTGCCCCCGGGAGCCCTTGATCGGGTGCATAAAAGCGGGCCTGCCCCCAGGAGCTGGAATTTGCAGGCGAGATGATGCACCTGTCCCGGGGAGCCTCAGATCTGAGGGGGGGCTGTATCCCAGCCCTACAAACCCCCACGTTTGCGGGGACACATCGTCTCAGTCCTCGGGAGACCCAGTCTAGGGGCGAAGCGGTGTCTGCCTCAGGAGCCATGAATCAGAAGGGGAGGGATTGCCTCAGCCCTGGGGAACCTTCTGTTTTAGGGGAGGCATCACCTCAGCCCTGGGTAACTCCAAATCTGATTTTAAGTCACTGTTCCATTCTACAGAACCAAGAATGTGAGTAGGAGAAAAGAGCTTTGCCCCCCAAGGAGCCCCAAAGGTGAGAGTATTTTACTGCCCCTGTCCTGCGGTTCCCTCCGGGAAGAGGGAGATTCTATGCTTCCTGGGAACCTTCGTTTTTGGGGAGTTGATCTCCAAGAGAGGTGAAAGAACGCAGTGTCAAGTATGTATAAGCATGGGGTGCTCCCAGTTGCCGCTGACTTCCACATTCCGCCGCCTGTACTTTTTGCTCAGGGCACTGCCACAGGAGGGGCACCAACATTTATTTTGAGAAAGAATTTGATATTTGATATTTCAATGGGGAGGTGGTACTGTGTTGGATTTTATTGCACTTCTTCTGTGACTTTGTATTTTTAAATTTTAAATACGTATGGGGGCAAGTACCATAATGGGTTCAGGGTTTAGGGCATCTGGTAGTAGTAGACCAGCCCTGCGCTGCTTAAGTCCAGAGGCCCAAATTAATTTCTCCCCCAATCCTCCACTGGTAGTTGTAGGGACGTGACTCTGTGCCTTGTTTTTCTCCACTGGGAAAATGGGGCTCTGTCGATCAAAATTCTAGTGAGGAGGTAGCAAGAAATATGAAAAATGCTCTTCCAACAGCTCGATTGCAGGCCTGAGGAGTGGAAACTGCCATCACGGGTCCTCTGGGGAGAGCAGTTATTACATTTGCTTTGTTAACCACCGATATTAGCATTAATGCAGCAGAAGGGGTGCATAACAGGGAAGAATCACCTGTACTTTGTCATGCAATTTTTAGCAAAGTTGAGCTCTAGTCAGAGTTGAAAGGGCTTCCTTCCACTCATTTGCCTGCCTTTCTGGGAAACATGGTACCTCTCTGCCTTTGCACCAATTTTAAAATCATTTCCAATTTTCTCTGTTTTCTAAAAGCAATCAAAGACAACAAACATTCACCAGACCTGTTCTTTTACCAATTTCTGCTGTACAAATACCCAGTCATCCAAGCCAAACAAGTCTGACATCTAGAAATGTCCGGTTTCAGGCCTTGGGTATTGAAATCTCGGCCTTACCTCTTCCCATGAGCTTATCCACCACCAGCTTTTCTCATGGCGTCAATGGGTTTCTTTTTTTTTTTTTTTTCCCCTAGCCGAATGAGCTTTTTTGGGGGGCTCTCTCCTGGGGAGGCTGCCTGCCCAGTCCCATCGAATGGGCCTCAGTAACTGAAGTTTCTCTGCTTCCAGAATAGCTCTACTAGAGGCACAAACTCATGACAACTATCCTCCTTTGTTGCCTCTTTCTGCAAGAGGTGTGATGTGGTAAAGGGACAAAGCTAAGGATGCCCATAGACCTAGACTGGAAGCCCAATTCTGCTACGTACTAACGATGTAATCTCAGAAAAATTATTTAGGAAGCCTTTCTGAGGCTTGGTTTTCCTCATCTGTAAAATGGAGATATTCATAGTTGTGAACAAGCTCCAGACAAACCAAGGCCAACTCTTTGGGAAAAAAAGAGGGAGAAATATAAGTTCAGAAATCTCAAGAAAATGTACTTAACAGTTGAATTAGAAATTCTCCCCCCCCCTTTTCTTTGACCCACCTCCTCTGCCACTTAATTACTTAGTGTTCAGTTTCCTCTGAAAATCTTTACCCTTAACTAAATGTCACATAAAAGGGGAATGCATCCATTCATTCGACAAATATTTATCAAATGTTCTCTGTATGCAAGATATTGAGCTATGTATATAATGTTGGTTCACTCAGTGAATGATTGCACAATTATTTTCAAGTGTATAATTTGAAAGCCTATACGATAACCTGAAAATACACTTGTGATTATTTTAAATGATAAATAATCAAAATGCAAAATGTGTGCACATTATTATATAAGCAGTACAAAGAAATAATAAGCCTATACATAGGGGGAAAAAAGCTAACAGGAAACACACCAGAATCTTAATATTGATCGTATTTAAACAATGCAATTATGGGCAATTTTAACTGTTTTATTATTTCCATATTTTAGTATTTTCCAAACTTTCTTTAATAAACATATATTATTTCTGGAGTTAAAAAATACTACTTATAGAAAAGAAAATCTGTAACCTTGTCTCTGCTGAAGAAAGGATAGGGGAGTGACTGGTGCCTTTTGGCTGGGGTCGTGCTATTGGTGCAGGGCACTGGGGCTGGCTTTGGTGACCCAGAAAAAGCTGGAGGTTGGTCTGTGAGTAAAATGCAGGACTTCTTTCCTGTGCGGAGGCACATAACCAGTTATGACCCCTTGTTCCCAAGAATGCAGAGGCCCTTAGCACCCACCTCACGCTGTCGGAAGCCGGCTAGCCTGAACTTGCAACCTCTCACCGTAAGGTGTGTGCTCACAAGGGGCATGTTGGGTATATTTGCCCTCACCCTGACATCCTAGAGCTGGACAGCTTGTTGCCTTTGCAGGATCTTTCGTTGCAATTCCAATTAAGAGCCAAGCACCCTGCTCCTTACTTAGGTCACTGTCTACCATGAGGTCTTTAGCAGGAAGAAAACATATTTTAACTGAGAAGAAGGCAGGATGATGAAATCAAGCTAGGGGCTTGTCGACTGTGAGAAGGAAGGCTTCAGACCTTCCTATCTTTTTTCCCTGAAGCTCAAAAGTACTTGTCACCCAGGCAAACAGTTGCTAATTGAGATTTCAAGAATGAAAGCTTGTCATGAATCGGGGTTTCACAAAATATGGCCCATCACACCGGATGTGTCAGAATCACTTTGGATGTGCTATGATAATGCCGATTCCCTGCCCCCACTCGAGACCTACTGAATGAGAATTTCTGGGCATGGAGACCAGAAAACAGCATTTTTAGCAACCTCCCCACAGGGGCTTTTATATCCAATAAAGTTAAAGAAACTAGTATAGTGGAAAGATCTCTTTCCCTGAGAACCCTTGAACACCATGTTTCCCCATTGCACTCCAGCTACAAGGAGTACTAGGGCAGCCATTTGGAGAACTTGATCCCTTGAACCCCACTCTACTTCCTTTTGGGGTGTGGGTAAATAAGTAGCAGAAAAAATGGAACAAACCTCAAAACTCGATGGGGTCTAGTGGTATTCAAAATGAGCATACTCATAAAAGTCATCCATTTGGATTTAGTGAGAACCCTGGTGTATGTCTATATAGCATTTTTCATTTTTTTAAATTTTTTTAAATCTTATTTTATTATGTTATGTTAATCACCATACATTACATTATTAGTTTTTGATGTAGTGTTCCATGATTCATTGTTTGCATATAACACCCAGTGCTCCATTCAATACGTGCCCTCTTTAATACCCATCACTGGGCTAACCCATCCCCCCTCCCCTCTAGAACCCTCAGTTTGTTTCTCAGAGTCCATCGTCTCTCATGGTTTGTCTTCCCCCCCCCTTTATTTTTCCCTTCCTACTATCTTCTTTTTTTTTAAACATACAATGTATTATTTGTTTCAGAGGTACAGGTCTGTGATTCATCAGTCTTATACAATTCACAGCGCTCATATAGCATTTTTCAGTCTGGTTATCTCATTTGGACTCCCTATTTGTTGGGTTCCTTGAGTCGCACAAAGGCAGCTGAAGTACAGTGGAAAGAGCATGGCATTTAAACTTAAAATATCAGGGGGGAGGCTGGGCATGCTGACCAACTGGCTGGATCAGTACAATAGGTCTGCTACCCAACCTGAGTGCCAGGCTCCTCCTCTATTAATGGGGATCCCCATCCCCTTGCCCCCTCCCTCAACAGGTTGTTATGAAGGTCTCTGCGATTTCAGGGGTGAGATGACAAAGGACTCTGCCTTCAGGGCCCTGGATGGAATTGGTAGATTAGCAACCCTCTTTCCCAGTACCTCCTTTTGAGGAGTCCCATTAGGTTTACATGGTGTGCACAGGGATCATATGTGATCTTGAAAAAGGGCTGTTAGCCTTAGGACCTCAGGAATTTGCCTCTCTGCTTTTCTGTTTGGGAAAGATTTATCTGGGCTCATGGTAAATATAGCGAAATTATGGGGGTGGGGTGAGCTCCCTCATTTCTCAAATGGGGGTAATACAAGGAAAACTTGAAGTTCCTTTCTAGCTACTTAGCATTCCTAGGATACACTGCTTCCAAAGCACATTTTTCCTTCCAGAACTCTATTGCTTCCAAAGATTTTCATATAACCAAAGCGTGACAAGGTCCTGGCGCTATCTTTGCGAGGCAGAAATGGGAGAGAATTATCTCCATTTTTTCAGTTAGAAAAGCTGAGGCAAAAGACAGTAAGTGACTAGCCCAAAGCTAGCCAGAGGAGGAGAGATGAGCCAAGAGCAGCCTCCAGATCTTGTTCCCCCCTCCCGTTGCCACCCCGTTCTTTCCCAGTACCCCTCACTAGATCCCAGGAGCTGTCTGTCAGTGTGCTGACGCCACTCAGGAAAATGCAAGTTTCATCCTGACACCAGGAAGACAGAGCTACGATTACGCTTCAGTCCCCAGGGAGGCAGAGGAATTGCTTTTAGTTGACAAGTGCATCTCCCACACACATACCCCCTCTGGTTGAATGAAAAGATAAAATCAAGTTAAAAATCCCAAATGCTCACTTAATTTTGTAAAGCACTTTGCTCTTTGAGCTAGGGGTAGGCAGGATGAGAGAATTTTCTAACTCTAGAAGTTTCAACAAGATTGGGGGGAAAGAAGAAAAAGTAGAGAAGTGATCTTTCAGTTTTGTGCCATAATCAATAAGAGAAAACGGAGTTATCGGGGGAAAAAAACTAGAAAAAAACTGGGGTGTGTGTTTAGGTCCTTGAAAAACATCAAGAGATGTGAGCCAAGGAGATTTCCATTAGAGATGAAAATTCTGGGGCTTCCAGTAACAAGAGTTTGGGGGCTGAGCAAGGGGAATATCCACTTCCATGTGTTAACAGAGACTTCCAGTCCTGGGCCCAGGGAAGTATCGCTCCTGAGCTTTACTTGCTCGGAAGGTCATCTCTGCAAATCACTTGCCCTTACCTGTTTAAGTGTGGCAGCTCCCAGTGTGCTATCATAATCTATTTTCACATCTAAACCTCATACGGCTTTGGAAGGTTGGCAAGACAGAGACTAGCACAATCCCCATTTTATAGATGAAGAAACCAAAGCTCAAGGAAAGGAAGTGACTCACCCAAGGTCATTCTGCTTTTTCCTCTTTTTTTTTTTTTAATTTGGAAACTGTACTTGAACCATTGTTTGTACCTCCTTCTCTTGTGCTTGGCTCCTTCTCACACCACCCACATCCAGACTGAAATCTGGTCTTTAGACCTCATATACTTTCTGTCCTCCTTTGCACTCCAGAGACTGGAGACATCCCCCTAGGTGAGAATTCAGAGCCCTTAAAAAAAGCTTCCTGGCTAAGAACATCCTTATTCTTAGGAGATATGTGCTGAGGTATTTAAGAGGGAAGTGTCATGATATCTGCAATATACTTTCAGAGAGAAAGCGTGAGTGAGAGCAAGCGGGGGAGAGGGAGGGGAGAGAGAGAAAGCATGCAAACATGGCAAATTGTTAATGAGAGTATGTACAAGTATTTATGTACCATTCTTTCAATTTTATTATATGTTAAAAAGTTTGAAAATATAAACTTGGGGGAAACCTCTCCATCTAGGTAGCCACCCGAACTGCCTATGCTAAAATCTGGGGGTCAATGGCATATCCCCTCCCACAGGGTCCCACCTCAGGACTCCATGAAGATGGCCCAGCGTCAAGCACAGAACTAGCTCAGCAAGAGAGGCAGGCAGGACCCATGAATGGTTTTAATGTCTTAGATGGAGCGTGGGTGCTGGAAAATGGTCGTGTGTGCTGAGGGGGAGTTTAGGGTGATGGATTTGGTGGCAAAGCAGCTAAACGGAAGCCCTAGAGAAGGAATCCCCCAAAAATTGGAATAGGAATTTTTCCAAAAATAGATTTTTTTTTTTTAATTTCAGGGTTTGCTTATCAGGGTTGGAAGTGTTATTAGAGATAACCTAGTCCAACCTCCTCACATCCAAGGGGAACGCTGAGATTCAGGGAAGGAAAGTGACTTACCCAACATCGTCCAGCAAGTTAGTAGCTGAAATGGGACTAGAAGCCAAGTGTCCGGCCCTCTAGTCCAGGACTCGGTCCATTATATCACTCTGTCATCCCACCTTGGGTTCTTGGGCTCTTGAAAAGTCATCTGCTCATCCTAGGGCTTGCTCTCTTCAGACCAGCATGGCACTTGGGGGATTTGCAGTCAGCAACAGTCCCTGCCGCTGGGAGCAGAACCAGACGCCTGAAGATGGCACCTGTCACATCCCATTGGAATGAATGATCTCCCTCTGAAACTGAGATGGGCCAGGCAGAATCTGGAAGCTGTACCTTGAGAGCAGAGTCAGTCCAGGCCTGTGTGGCTGGTGCGCCATGGACATTTGAGGCAGAGGAGGTCACAGAAAATGTCCTGAGCACTGTTTGCTGAGGAGTTTCCCATCTTTCTTGGACCCCAAGTGATTTATTAATCATTCGCAGGGCAGCCACTCTGGTTCATTGGTTTAGCTGCCATTACCCATGAGGGGGCGGGGTGGGGGGTCTGCCTGCCACTTCCCCTGGTCTGTCTGCTCACAGGATTGGTTCATGGGACAGCTTAGCCGGACCCTCGTGAGCCTGTCGGGATTAATGGCATTTGACTGTAGATCATGAGAAATCACATCAGTAGCTGTGGGTGGGGGTGGATGGAGCAAGCAGGAGGAGGGCAGAGGAAAGGAAGGGAGAAGAGCAAAAGGGGAGGGAGAAAAAGAGGAGGGAGAAGGGGAGAGGAAAATGCAAGAAGGAATTCTCTGACATTTCTGAGCCTGTAGCTTCTCTCACTTTTAATCACCTCCTTTGTTAAGTGCCATTTGTCAATGCACTAAGTCTTTCTCCACTATAACTCAATCCTGGAACAACTCAAGTCTAAAAAGGGGACTCAGGTCTAGCCCCAGAGCCCTAATTTTCCCTAGCTAGTGAGTTCTTTGTCCTTCTCCCCTGCATTCCTACCTCCTGGGCACTGTGGAGGCATATATGAGCACAAGAACTGGCCCCAGGACAAAAGATGCTAAGGGCTGGCTTTATTTGCCAAGCTGCTTTGGGTCTGGCACCAGGCCAAGGCCCCCCTCTCCTGCCTTCCAGGGCCCAGAACCCTCTTCTACTTTCAACCATCCACGGCTTATAACTGCCCTGCTGTTCCACCCTCCAAATCCCAAGAGACTTGTCCGACTGTAAGCTAAGGGGCAAGGCAAGGAGGGGCCACAAGAACTGTATCTGCCTAGGACCAGAGAGCAGCCACACTTGAGAGGAAGAGCCAGAGCTAGGGCCAGAGCAAATGGCGGTAAGGCCAATATGACGCATTCAACAGGCTGTGTGTGCAAGTCCAAAAGCTGAAGACCAGGCTATATTCAGAAAGTCCTTTTCCTGTCCTCAAAGGAAGAAACATTTGGCCAGGTCACAGGACCCTGGGCCCCCAGTGCCTTAGCAAATAACAGCAAAACTTAAGCAAGCCTCTGAGTGACCATGGCCTTGACTTTGTTTCCAAGAGGGGCTCTGATTTCAGGAAGAAAACTGGGGAGGAAGAGACTGTGTGGCATGGATACAGGTCCTAGATGGCAGGCTCTCCCGGCTGGGCCATGTTTGGGGCCCAGTTTCCTGGGAATGGGGCCATAGCTTCCTTCCACTTCCCCAGGGAGAGAGCCAGTATATCCACCCAAATCACACATCTTGCTGTCGTCAGAGATTGCCCCTTAAATCTACTCAGTGATAATGAGAAGCCCTGAAAGTTATGGGGTCAGGATTGGTGGTATTAGCAACCAAAGCCAGGTTCAAGGACTGAATGCGGAACCTTGGCCTCTCTGTTCTTTTGTCTTTCCCTCCTGCCTCCAAAAAAGAAAGGACCCTCTCTGGGTCCCTCCTTAGAGATGCTCAGCCCCTCTTACTGCTGCCACTTCAGCTGCCAAGGAGCCTCTCTCCCTTGTCCCTCTACTTGTCTTTCCTTCAGCCTTTCTCTACGTGCTCTTGGGTCTGCAAAGCTTCTCAAATGGTTGGTCTCTGCTACCCACTCACTATTTTACTTCTTGCGACTCCACACCCACTACTGAAAGCCCTCATTGCCTCCTACTTCTACACATGGTGGCCCCTCGGCAGTGCTCAGTCCTCTTGACCAAATGGCAAATCCCTCTTCCCGGAGCTGCATCTCCCAGGACTCACCTCTCAGACTTCTTCTGCTTGTTCAGTATCCCTCTCTGTCACCAGCTTATTCATCTTCTTTTTCCCCGTGGGCTTCTTCTTCCCCATAGCCCACACAGACATTCAAACTCTCCTGTATGGCTTTGAGGATACTGTGCTAGACTAGTGTTCTTACCAATGATTCCTCCTTATCTCTGCATTCTCCTCTGGCACCCTAAATGGGAGCATCCCTCAAGGTCCCGTCCTTAATGTTCTGTTCTTATGTGGAGGAGCTCATCCATTCCCATGGCCCTGACCTCTCTGGATTACTCATAACACCTAAAACAGTGTCCTGTGTATAGGAGACACTTAATTAATGTTTACCTAATTGATTAACATTTGTTAACCGCACAGTGCCTTGTACATAATGAATGTTCCTTAAAGCTGGTGTTGGGGGTCTTACAGTTTACAAACATTCCCTGTATATTCACCTGGCTTCCTCCTTACAATAACCCAGTGAGGTTGATTCTTTATTATCCCCATTTTTATAGAAGAGAGCAGGGGAATGGAGCTAACATTTGTTTTCTGCCTGTTCTGTACCAAATACCTTCTACACATTTTCATTTAATTTCCACGACAGCCCTGTGAAGTACCTGTTCTTAGCCACATTTTGCAGATGGGAAAACTGAAGCTCAGAGAGATGCCTAAGATCTCAAGGAGTATATAATTTACCTCATCTGCTATTTCATTGTTCTGAAAATCTGATCATACCAAATTTAGTGAGCAATACTGGAGAGGCATATAAAAGGTATCACAGAGCGATATCATAATTACTGTTTACATATAAGTATTTTTTTGAGTTTGCATTCCTATGAAATGTAATGTCAGGCATATAAAGAGCTGAAAAGGAAAATAAAACCCTTCTATTTCCAAACATTCCCTGCCTTTCCCCCTGCATATTATAATAATAGGAACTGATTATTGCATGATTACCGTGTGCCAGGCATTACATTCAGTGTTTTACACACGTGCTTTCAATTAGTCCTCACCACCACTCTGTGTGGTAGGGGCTCCTATTATATGCCCCAATTTATACATAAGGTAATTGTGCTTCATAGGAGTTAAGTAACTGGTTCAAGGGCCCCTAGTTAGTTTGTAAAGTAATTGAAATTTTAAGTCAGGTTGGTCTGACTCCAAAGTTAATGTTCTTTCAATGCCACTAGGCTGCCTTTCTGAGAGGATAGGGAAACCAAGGCTCCAAGAAATTAAGTGACGTCAAGTCTCCTGACTCTGTATCTTATATTTTTTTCACTTTGTTCCAGCTTCTTGTATCTCTTTGTTGAAGGGATCTCTTTGTATTGTCAATGATCTTTATATGTCTGTGGTCTGTCTCCTCAACCACATTGTCAGCTCTGCCAAACCTCTTTAGATCCCCCGCACAGGGTTCTCACTAAATACTTGTCAATTGATAAGCACGGGGCTCTCTTCAGTTGAGAGAATTATTAATAAACTATCAGGCTTTGACAAAGCCCTTCTCGTCTTCCAAGGAGTTGAGCCCTTGGTGCTTAGGAGATGTATCAATTCCTCGCCTTCCCTCAGCTTGAAGTCAGAAGCTCACACTCCCCGCCTCCGCACAGCATCTATTCTCCAGGGAGCCTCAATAGCGTCAGAGTCATTCCACTGAAGGCTGAATTATGTGTGTGACTCTGGGAGGATGAGGTCCCAGTAAAGCTGGAGAAGAATGCGGGCTGTGATTCTGCATGCAGGTGGACCCTGGGGATGTTTCTTGCCACCTGAGATGATGTGTCAACCTCTAGAAGCCACACTCCATAGAAAGAGCTCTAAAGATTGATAATGTTATCATTGAGAATATTAATAATCATTCTTACATTTATCTGTACGGCGAACTTCCATTTATGCAAAAGCCTTCTGCATTAGTTTTAGTTTGTGCTGGCTTTCTGCAAAATCTTTTTGGCTTCAATATTCCCCAGAGGGGGGAAAGAAATCCTCTGTCCAGCTTTTGAGGAAGGGAATTACCCCAAGGAAACTGACAGCTGAGACCCCGAGAGGGGAAACACTAGCTGGCTGGAATTGAAGGACAGCAACTGATTCTGCTGAGCAACATGCTGCTGAGACATGTCTAGGGACTGAACACAGATCACCAACCTCCTCCTTCTTCTTCTTCTTCCTTTTTTTTTTTTTTTTTTTTGCCTGTTCCCAGTACCCCAGAACCGGCACGGTCCTCCCAGCCCAAGCAGATCCTTAGCTCCTTCTGCCATTAGAATTCACCCCTCCAAGTCCCTTCCCCCATTGATGGCCTCAGGGACACCTCTGTGGAAGCTGGCTCATGGATTATCTCTTCCCCTCCCCCAGACCAATTTTCTCATGCATTTGTATGAGTACGCTCAGCATCCTACAAAGAGACAGGCAGTAGTAATAATCATAGCTAACACTCATGGAGCTTTTACTATGAGCCAGGCACTTTATTAAGCACTTTACATGCATAATCTCTCTTCATCTTCATAACATTCCTATGAGAAAGCCTTATTAGGATTCCCATTTTATAGAGGAGGAAATTGAGGTTCTAAGCGAGTAAACAACCTGCCCAAGGCCACAAAGCTGTCTAATGCAGAACCAGAATTCAAACCCAGGGTTCAAACTCCCTGACAATGAACCTCTTCAGTGGACTGTCTCTCAGAATTGGCTTCCACTTTCCAGATAAGAACAGTGAGACCCAGAGATCAGAAGACCACCTAGCATTCAGAGGAAAGAGTCTCAGGAAGCCAGAAAAATAGAGTTTTCCTCCCTTTACTGCCAGTAACAGGCTAGATGACTCTGGGTGAGTCACTTAAAAGCCCCTGCTTCTGAATATGCAAGCAGGGTCCACAGTGTGTGGGATTCAAAAGTGATGAGCCAAGGAAGGTTAATCTCCTACAAATTTATAAAGTTTAAAAGCACCATGCAAATGCAAAGTGTTCCTGATCATAATCCTTAACATTATTATTCCAGCCTATTCATCTACCAATGAACCTGGGATAGAGTTCTGGCTCTGCCCCTGGATTCTGGTGCCATTTAAGTGCCAAGACAAATGGTCTCAGAGAGTCGGGGTAATCCATTATCTGGATATGGATTATTTCTCAGGAGTAAATCGTTAGCCCTGTCGGGCGGCTGATGAATTCTCCCACCACACCTGGGGGCTCATTGCTCTACATGGGACGTGCGGGGAATGCAAGCAGCGGCTGGAGTCACAGTGTGATTCTGCAGACAGTGTCCTGGGTGGGGGGCAGGGAACAAGGATGTTTGGGTTAGATTCCAGGGAGCAGTGAGGACCTCACCCATGCATAAGTGAGAAGACGGATAATGAACCTCACCCACAGCCCAGCCCAGGGCAGAAAAGGACCACTTCTCTCTCCTGATGTTTGCAGCATCCTTGGGGACAACAAAGCACAAAAGATAAGCAGAGAAAGAAAGAAAAGTTTTTTTTTTTTAAAGGAAAAATATATGGGGAAGGGTAAATCTAGAGAGAAAACAAATAGAAACAGAAGAAGAGAAATAAAATAGAAAAATAAGAAAGGGCTCTAAAAAAATAGAAAATGAGACATTAAGAGATAGAGTGAAAGAAAAAGGGATGGGGGCGGGAGGGAAAAAAACAAATGAAGAAAGTAGAGAAACATGAAAAATGAGACCGAGGTCTTTAGAGCACCAGAAATGGTTTCTTGTTTTTCTTTTTCCTGTTTGTGTCTTTTTGTTTTTGCTATGTGGTACAGATGATTTCAATGTGATGCCTCAGGGCTGGTCTTAAGAATGGTCAGATTCACCAGGCTTTCCTCCTAGCTCTGAAAGCTCCCTTCCTCCCACTTTCACCGTTAGGCATGCAGGTGCTGAAAGACTTGAAACATAGGCAGGGACAGACCTATAACAGACAGGCATCAGCAAATCCAGCCTGAACATAAGGATGGGCATGGGCAGAAACTGATAAGGAACTAGATACACTGCTGCAGAAGATGACACCGAGGCACAGGAAAAGATGGACGCACGACCAGACGGGTGCAGAAGCAGACACACCAGCCAGGGTGGGAGAAGGAGGTTCTACCCTAACTCTGCTCTTCCTCTGTCTCTCCTCTTTGCCTTCCTGAAGTACCCTAATAAAGGGAATTTACCTCCCTGTGTCTCTTGCCCTCAGGATTTCCCTCTGGGCTCTGTGACAGTTGGTAGCAATGTGTTTTATTTAAATAAAATCACTTCTGCTAATGAGTCTGTTAGTTACTGTATCATCCTTCCCAGGGAACAGATGTCACTAACCAGTTTAAATGGCCATATCCAAAAGGTCCCCTCAGGCATGAGTTTCAGTGGTAGATTATCACCTGTGGCTAGGACTGACTTGAGGCCTGCCTTGACTCTTTCTCCAAGACTAGGACTTCCCCCCCCCCCCCCCCCCCCCCCCGCCCAGTACTCCATGATCCTTTGTAACTTTATTAGACTTTCCTCTTCTCCTCTGCAGTTTGAAGTAGAGGCCAAGCAGGAAGATCTAATACCTGCACTCCCACTTGAATGAGAGGAGCACCATAAGATTTCACTGGATAAAAGTGTTTCTTGCAAAAGAAAAGTTTGAAAACCTCAGGGTTACACGGGGCCAGATGAGATATAAGGGTCTTTCCAGCTCTGACATTCTAGGATTCTATGACTAAGAGCTAATTCGTTCAAATCTAAACCTTCAGTAATTGGACAAACCTTGATTGAATTTGCCGAGCAAACATGGCGTCACTGTCTGCCCCAATAAATATTTAGCTGTGGCCCCAGTTTATTGATTTTGTGCAGTATCAATATTTCTTGCCACAGTTTCTGACACTGACTGGTAGACCCATGATGATGTGACACATGCAGGCTCAAGATGCCCTCCTGGGAAAGCCACAGATGGTTGTTGGTGTGTTCATCTGGCTTGGGCTGACACACAGACTGAACCACCCCCCACCCCAGCCTGTGTTGGACACATGGAGGGGTTAGATAACTGCCTTTGGAAGGGACATAATGCTTGGATGGGTGGATCAAGTTGGCTTAGAAGCTCAGGGATAGGGACGCCTGGCTGGTTCAGTCAGTGGAGCATGCGACTCTTGACCTCAGGGTTGTGGGTATGAGCCCCGTGTGGGGTGTAAAGACTACTTTAAAAAAATCTTTTAAAAAAAAAGACGTTCAGGGATACTGTTGCCAGCTGATCACAAAGAGAACCTAAGTGAATGGGCCTTGCTCTGTGCAGCTCTACTTTGATGATGGGAACATCCCTTAGAGCTTCTGTCTCGCTTACTATTCATTCTACAGTTAGTGATTTCTCCATGCCAATCTCTGTGCTACAGCTAGGGATACAGTCATGAACAAGATACAGTCAAATATCTCTCAAATACAGGCATACCTTGTTTTACTGCACTTTATTGTGCTTCAGAGATATTGTATTCTTTTACATATTGAAAGTTTGTGGCAACCTTGTGTTGAGCAAGTTCATCAAAACCATTGCTGTTGGAAACAACAGCGTTTGCTCACTTCATGTCTCTGTATAACATTTTGGTAATTCTCACAATATTTCAAACTTTTTCATTATTATTTTATTTGTTATGGTGATCTGTGATCAGTGATCTTTGATATTATTGTTGTAATTATTTTGGCTAGCAGTTTTTAGCAATAAGGAATTTTTAAATTAAGATATGTACATTGTTTTTAGACATAATGCTATTGCAGATTAATAGACTACAGTATAGTGTAAACATAACTTTTATATGCACTGGGAAACCCAAAACTCCATTTGACTTGTTTTACTGTGATATTCGCTTTATTGCTGGAACCAAACCCACAGTATCTCTGAGGTATGCCTGTATGTGAGCTCCAGTTGAGAAATATTGATGCTGCTCCACATCAACAAACTTAAACTATGGATAAATATTTATGAGAAGAAATACTTTGGTAGGAATATTAGAGTATATGCATGCTTTTAATTATTCCCACTGGCAAAACTGATGAATCAGAAACCTTTTTTTTGTATGTAGTATTCCAGATGCATAAAAGTCTTGTAATTCAGGTAAAATAACTTGGTTATTTTCTAGGTACAACTCCAAAAAGTGCAAGTTAACTTAATACTTTTTGTTAATCTTTTAGTGACACATTCTTGGTGATGGGGTTTCATTTGTTGGTGATGGTTGAGAGCATTGTTTTTTTGGAGAGAATTGAGGTATTTACTGGAAGGGAAGATTCATCCCTCTCTTTGATGCTGCGATGACACTAACCCTATCATTCCCAAACAGAAATATATTTGGGTAAGTTTGTTCCCTTGGTTATTCATTTCTTTTGCTTATTTAGTCTTTCATCCATATCCCAACCATATACCGAGCGCCTTGTCTGAAGCTTGTACTGGGTCAGGTGTGGGGTCACTGAAGAGATTTAGACATAGCCAGTGCCCTTGAGGGCCATACACTTAAGGAGGGGAACTAACAAATAATTTGGGGACTTTATAATGAGTACTGTATAGCAGAGGTGTGGACAAAGGGAAGCCGTGAAAAACAAGGATTAAGAGATGAGGGTAGTTGGAGAAGCTTTAAGAGATGAGGTGACCCATGGATAGGAAGAAATCTGAAGGTCAGGCCTATTTATCATTGTGGGGTTACACAGAGCCCTCCTTGTTCCTCAAGCTCTTTTTCTTTTAATCAGTAGTATGTATTTGTAAGAGCCACAGAGCTACACAGTGAGATCAGTCTGTGACTAGGGTTATCCCAATAGCCTGCGTCAGTTTAACTGCTTCAGTTTAAGATAAAATATATCCATTTTTTTTTTGAAAAAACAATACAATGAAGCAGTTGGTCAGAGACTGTTTCCTATCCCTTAACTCCAGCTTCTTGAAATTAGACTTTCCTTGCCCACCCTACACCCCTTTCTAGCAGAATTCTTCTCCCATGGGGCAAAGGGGTTTGAGGAGTACTGGGTATCATTGTGGCTTGCAAATTATTCACATTCCAAAGGAGCCTTAATGATTTCCAAGATAATTGGTTGTAGAAATAAGTCCTTCTAAAAACCCAGCAATAGAATATTCGTGATGCCACAGGATGATTCAGAGCATTTGGCCTTAATTACTTTGATTGTCCGCCAGGATTTAATATATGAATATTACATTGCGATCTTCAATTTAATTTCTTGTGTAAATGGATTGTGGCAGAATCCTGTAGTCCTGGAACTGGCACATAATTCAGCGTGGGAGACACTATCTTAACTCATCTCATTACTCAAGCCATTTGTTGTCCTTCAGGCTTTGACAGCCAGGAGAGGGGAAAGTAGCAGAGGTGATGTGATCTCTCAACCTGGGTCCAGACAGACATGAGCCATAGTCTCTACTGATTACGTTGTTACACAGACACAGACAGCACTTATTTTCAGAAGAAAAAAAAAAAACATTCTCGTCAGTTTGCAGCTGTGTGCCCTGGTCTTTCTTAGCATGGTAGAGTGGAAGAAGCTGGAACATGGATGTAAGAGGCCTGGGTTCTAGGACTAACTTGCAGTATGACGTTGGACAAATCCCTTCGTTTTTCACCTTGGCCAAGTCTCCAAAATTCTCTGAGCTTTCAATTCCTCATCATTAAAGAAAAAACTGCATGATCTCCAAGTGCTTTCTAGAGTGAAGATTTTCTGCCTATCAGTACCAAATGGCAAATCTGACAGTCTTGGTACCATGACTGATATAAGGTTGTTGCTATCCATCTTGTAAATAATAAGCAGCCCCCTAAGGATGGGCAAAGTCACAGGGAAAGAAGGGAGAAAGTGACAGAGAAGATCAGCAAGAGGGAGAGAGAGAGAAATGTAGGGAAGATGAAGAAACAGCTCTGCAGCATTAGTGAGGTGTTCCCCACAGCCTGGGAAAGCTTGCTATGATCTTAGCAAAATGGGGGTCATTTGGGCCCAGAGAACCTGATAGAAATTAGAGGGAGAAAAATGAGACTCGAAAAAGAAAAAAAGAAGCAAAAAAGAAAAAAATGAGACTAGAGAAGTAATGAATGGGAATCCATGGTGTTGAAGAATTTATTTGTAGCTTGTTTAACAAAGAGCCTGTAGCCAGAATGTATAAACAACCCTTATAAATGAAAAAAAAAGAGAGAGAGAACCCCTACAAATGAATAAGAAAAAGGCAGAAAAAAATAGACAACTTAAGTAGAAATTGTAGGAAAGTGTATATCCAAAAGGCCAATAAACATATGAAAAGGTTCTTAACCATATTAGTCACCAGAAAAATGCAAATTAAACCACAATGAGATACCACTGCACACCCACCAGAATGATTACAGTTTTAAAGGTTAATAATACTAAGTGTTGGTAATCATTTGGAGCAATGGAAGATGTGAATTTGTATAACACTTTGGAAATCTACTTCGGATCATCTACCAAAGTGGAATATATGCAGCCCCTATGACTCAGCGATTCCACTGCTAACAGAAATGCACGTACATGTGCACCAAAGTCAAACAAAAAATATCCACGGTAATATCAGTCACAATAGCCCCAAACAGAAAATGATCCATATGCCCATTAACAGTAGAATAGATATATAAGTTGTGGCATATTCATGAAAGGGAATATTATAAGGCAATCAGAAGGAACAAAATAAGCTTCATGCAACAACATGGATGAAACTCACAAACGTAATATTGAATGAAAGAAGCCAGACATAAGAGTACATCTATGTGTGTGTGTGTATGTATAAAAATTAATAACTCATAAAACTATAGTGTTTAGAGATGCATGCTAAAAAGCACAAGAATAAATAAAAGCACAGAGTGATTATAAAAAGTCAGAGTAGTTGTTACCTTTAGGAGGAAGGAAAGGGGTTGTGATTATGGAACGGGCACAAATTGGGCATCAGGGATGCTGATAATATTCTATTTTTTGACTGGGTGATAGTTAACATGGATGTTTCATTGACTAAGCTGTACGCTTAGGATTTATGCACTTTTCTTTATGTGTGATGTGTTTCACACACACACACAAAAAAGCTTTAAAAAGACAAAACTAGGAAAAAGCCAAAGACAAATCTTTGTCTCAGACTGTGACCCTAAGTTCTATGTATCCTTTCAGTATCTTGCTTCCAGCAATGGATCCTAGACTTTAGATAAGCAATGGCAGAGATTGTGACTTATTCTTCTCTGTATCCATCTGCCACAACTCTCCATCTTTAAAGCCAGCCTGACCCACACTTATACCTAAACAGCTGTCAACCAGTTGCCTGGACTCAGAGATACTATCCCTGTTGCTATCTAGGCTCCTTCTCATTCCTCCCATTCTTTTTTTTTTTTTTTTTAAAGATTTTATTTATTTATTTGACAGAGAGATAGAGAAAGAACACAAGTAGGCAGAGCGGCAGGCAGAGGGAGAGGGAGAAGCAGACTCTTCGCCAAGAAGGGAGCCCGATGTGGGGCTCGATCCCAGCACCCCGGGATCATGACCTGAGCCGAAGGCAACCGCTTAACCGACTGAGCCACCCAGGCGCCCCTCACTCCTCCCATTCTTAAACTATTCTTGTTCCATTTCAATTCTTTCTCCTGAGTCCCTATTTTGTCTTTTATTTCCAGTCTTGTTCATGTCCTCTGGGACAATGACAGAGTGACCCGACTGGATTTCCTTGGCTTGAACTTCAGCAAGCTCTGCTTCTCCAAATACTTGCATATCTACCTGCTTCACTATGCAGCTTCCTGTGCTCCTGGCTGACTCAGGTAGGGTATCCACCCCTACCATGCCCCCAGAGCTTACAGGGCCAAAGTGCCTTGTGCAAAATCATTGGGGCCAAATAAGTTTCAGAATTCAGAATTTGGGACATTTATCAAGGTAATCCTATGTGTTTGCCTATATTACATAATACCTCTAACAGGTTGTGGCATAGCTCCCCATGATCAAATACATTAATATTCCTGTCATAAAGTACATTCATACTAAGTGTGACAAATAAAGATTATCAATATCTTAGTGTATGTTAAAATGAATTTTAGCATTAAACGTGGGAGAAAGTTTTTAGTTTTCAGAGTTTTGTCATTTTGGAAGTACAAATAAGAATTGATGCTCTGTAGTAGGAACCCAATGCTTATTTGGTAGATGGATGGAAGCATGGATGGATGGAAGCAATACATTACATATATTTTTTCTCTCAAATAAGTGACAAAAGTGCATTTAACAATAGTCTTCATAGCTTTAACCAAGAGTACCCAATTTGGGGCATTTTAGTTCCCACTGATGGCAAAAAGAACACTATTAGAAAAATCTACCACAAAAACCTGCTACCACATCATGAATGGCCTGCCTTGAGACAGGTGGCCACCCCTGCACCAATCAGTGGCCACTCCCGTGCATAAAACAGCAAACCTTTTTCCCGACTCTGGGGCTATGGGCAGAGTAAACGTAACTAGAAAGGAAAAATGGGCATGGCAAGTACCCAGAGCTATTCTGTTGGGTCCGATATGAACGAAGAGGATAGGCTATGTGTATCTTGAGGTGATCCTCCTTAAATTGTATGGCTCCCAACCAGGCTTTGAAAGTTTTGAGTGGCAGTGAGTTTGAAGTAACCTTCCTGAGCAAGTACTCAGAGTACAGTTAATTTATATTGCTACTTAAAGGTAGAGTTTGCTGTTTTTACTTCCAGTCATCTGGGGGCAGGGGTACTATATCCTGTTGTGCCGGGATGCTCCAGAAACAAAGCAGGGAGTTCTAGAAAAGGCTTGCAAGGAATTAGAGTATGAGTCAAAGTCCAACCTTCAGGCTCCCCTATACAGGAGATGCCAAGGAATCGTGGGATAATCCAGCAGTAGAAAACCACACAGCTACTTCCAGGACCAATGCCTAGAGGGAAAACCTAATGGAGAAGGGGGATTGATGAGAGGTTAGAAGGCTTAGCCCCTGAGCTCCAAGGCACTGGGCTGTTTGCTCCTAGAAAGTGGAGACTAAGAGTAACTAGCTCACTATCACCCATAGCAATGCCCCAAGCTTTTCAACCTTAAAACAAGGGGACAGGACTTACATGATCTCTAAGATCTCTCCCTGCTATAGTTTTCAGCACCCATGAATCTATGATTTTCTTCTAAAAAATGTTTATTGTTTCTTGTGAGAGTAATACATGCTCCTTATCGAAAATTTTGAAAATTAGGTAAATACATGAAAGTTTACATTCACCTATCATCACACCTCTCGCACATGTGAATGTATTCCTTTTTGCTTGCTTGCTTTTAATTTTCCATCTATTTGTAAAATTGTGATCATAGAACTTTGTACTTTGAGTAATACACTTAACTATATCGTGAGCATCTCTATGTCATTACAAAAGCTACAATTCTAGTCTAATTTGCATGTCCACTGGACATTGTGGGGCACACTAAAAAGTATAAAATATGTGCCTTACCCTTATGGAACTTACAATCTGGTTGAGAAGATGAGACTATATACATGAAACCAATAATGAAAAACAAAGAAAGAAATATAATTAAATGTCATTTCTTGAGACAGACTGGAAGGACAGTACGAATCCGAAGGAGGGAGAGATTGATATGCACAACACTAGTAAGGGAAGGCTCCCAGAGAAGGCAGGACTTAAGCTGGCCTTTAAAGGATAAGAAAAAGAGAATGAAGAAAGCAGAAGCATCATAGAAACAGAAGCAATTGGGGGAGGCTGAACTGAGCAATAAAAATCCTTTTATGCTTTGTTGTTGATGATACAGAGCTACCCATGGCCAGGATTTCCGGACTCCAGGGGTTCATCTTACACATAAACAAATAAACCCAGGTCTCTAACTTAAAGGGGATTTGGAGGATAAACACATGAAAAAATGGAGCACTCATATTAATGTGGCAGTAGCTTAGGCTCAGACCTTTTTCAGTTTAGTAATACACTTATTTCTTTTCTGCATCTTGCACAGTGATGGCTCAAACGTCATGATGCTAGTCCCCAGTTGGACAACTTCCTATAGATAGCTGATTACATGACTCCAGAGCCCTGGTAACAGTCAATTCACTACTGTGGGTTGGTAATCACAAGAAGAGAGAAATGAGAATATGCCTATGGCATAAGCCTCCTTCTCCATCCACTGAAGATGTAGCTGAAAAACTCATTGAGAAAGTTAATTAAGCCACATCTGTGGTCTGAAGAGCTCCCCAGTTGGACTAGAAGTTTCTTAGGGGCAGGAAATCTGTGGTTTGAAAAACAATAGAAAGTTACCCTTACAGAAATACCACAGTTCGAAATTCATTTGTGATGCATCAGAAAGTGCCCTTGCCTATGGTCAGGAGACTTACCACTAACTAGTTGTATGACTTTGACCAAATAATTCCATTACCTTTTTAAGTTCACCTCAGTTTTCTTCCTCATCTGTAAAATGGGAATGATTCCAAAGTTCCTTTTTGGCCCATAAACTCAATGAGTCTATGAGTTCTTTGGACCATCACAGCCTTTCAGATTTCAGGAATCCCCTATGACAATGCAAATAACTCTGAGAAAAGACTACTTCTTACCCTTGTGTTGCCAGTCACCACCATACTTGGGGATCGAAGTCCTTTGGGGAATGGGACCAGGAGAGCAAGCAGGCTGAGCCTGCAGGGGGAGGCACAGAAAGAAGTGGGTATGCCCCCAAGATGTCACCAGTTAAGCAGAGGAGGATCTTGGTACCTCTTCTTTTAGCTGCCTCTCTCCTGAGTGCCCAGAAGCAGGCTGTGCCTGACTGGGTGCCTACGTAGGTGCCTGCTCACCACAGGGTGCCCTGGCTGCCAGCATGCCGTTCCAAGCCAATGGGAGAACCCTAAGGGGAAATATCCTGGGGCCAATCATAGATGGCAGTATCTCTTTAATGGCCAGAGAGACTGAATCTTTGGCTCCTTTTCATTGGTTCAGGCCAACTGAAGGCTCTCTGGACTCTGAGCCAATGCTGAGCCATCAGCCAACAGGAGTCGGCTCGGCTCTTGGATCCTGTTTTCCTCTGAGGCTGATGGGTAGCCCTGCCTTAAGGGCTGCCCTGTCTCCCCACTGTCATCCCTCACTGAAAACTTTTTTTTTTAAAGATTTTATTTATTTATTTGAGAGAGAGAGAATGAGAGAGAGCACATGAGAGGGGGGAGGGTCAGAGGGAGAAGCAGACTCCCTGCCGAGCAGGGAGCCCGATGCGGGACTCGATCCAGGGACTCCAGGATCATGACCTGAGCCGAAGGCAGTCGCTTAACCAACTGAGCCACCCAGGCGCCCTGAAAACTTTTGCCATGAAGCACAAAAGGCATGAACAGTGGGACCTAATCAAGGCAGCCTGATTAAAGGTAGGCATGCTGGGGGCCAAGAGCCATGCCCAGGCCCAGCCCCTGTAGGTGAGTACAGGTGAGCCAACACAGGGAGAGAACAAGCAGGTTGAACTGGTATGAGTGGGCACTGCAGGATTGAAGCTAAGGGCAGATACTGATAGGTAAAACTCTTATTACTTCCTTCCCATAAGCCATTAGTATCCAAGTGGCTTGTCCACAACCATATAGCGCCCTCTCTATTCTTGCCCTATAGCCCAAACCACAGCCAGGGAAGTGTTCCTCCCAAGAGAGTGAGAGAAATTTGTTGGTCAAGGTGTTCTGGTTCCCAGTTGGAACCTGTATTTCCTGCTTTAGGATGCCCACAATGCCCACAGATAGACTTGGTGACTCTGGACTCCAAGGACACATGGATCCTATCATCTATGCTTCTTACATCTCAGACTGCAGTCTTACCAGTTCCTCATATGCTTTAAGAAAGACTAAGATTGTGGGTTAAGCCCTTACTAGTCTGGGTAGCTATCATTTTTCTCCTTGGGCACTGCCACTATTATTAGTGTCACCCAAGGGCAAAGCCCCAAACCTGGGTAGCCACTTAAGCAATTTGTACACAGGAGACAGAGTGGGACAGTATAGAAAGTTTAGTGCAAAGCCTTCCCCATTTCTGAAGATGTTCAGTCATTTATCAAACACTTGCTGAGTGCCTTTTATGTGACAAGCTCTCTGCTAGGTGCTAAGGGGACAAAGAAAAGTAAGAGACAGGGGCTTTTGGTGAATACCACCAGGGTGGGACCAAGGAAGAGTGTGTCTTAAGCCGTGGTTACAGACTACGATTTATGTCCTTTAGTAACTGACCTGATGTTATAGTTGGCTTTGGAATGCTCCAGAAATGGCCCTTAGTAAAACCAATCAGAAATGTCTGTCTTCAATGCCCTTAAGGGGCTCCCCTATTAAAACATTTTTTTCAGGAAAGAATTTGCTACAAAGATTACTGCAAGGCCTTGGGCAAGTCAATTCTCAATTCCATCCTCAAAATAAGAAGTTTGGGGTAGGGGCTCTGAAGCCCTTTGCAAATCTGAAAGACCATGTAGGAGTCTATAATAGCAGTCATTTACTCCTCAGTGTAAATTTAAGTATCTGTGTTCCTTCTCCCTGGGCTTAGCTACATTTTATGCTAAAATTTTTAAGCTTATTATTTTCCTCCAATTATGGAATGAAAAGCTGTGTCAGTTGGTAAAGAAATTTTAGGGATCTGCCTACAAAAGGGAGAAGTATTTGGGGAAGGGAAATGAGGATGAAAGGGGATATAATAAACATCCCCAATATCCTAATATCCTCTTTCATCAGGCTGTAGGACTCTGTATTCTGTTGAGGCTAATCCCAAACCATAGTTGCTCCTTTTCATTGGTTCAGGCCAACTGAAGGAATCATTAAAAAAAAATAAAGCCCTCTTAGGGGCTTACAATGTTTTAATACCAAGGGGCTTTTATAACAGTGAGCTTAGAGGGCTTGGTGGAAAGCTCTGAGTACATGTTCCACAGGCCCAAGATGCAGGGACCACCACAGCATCTTTGCCCACTACTCTTCCCTCCTGCCTATTTCAGGTTCCTTTGGAGCCTAGATCTCACTCCCTCTGGCCATGAATATTTTGACTGACACAAGGTCAGGAAAAAGGACAGTGATTCAGAAATGCACATCATTCCTTAAGTACATTTAATTGTAAAAGACATCTAATTAATCTAGTCCCCTGTCTGAACATGGCAGCTAGAAGAGGCAAAGCAAAGCTTTTGCATTTTACTCCAAACCAAAATAAGATGCCAAAGGGGGTGGGATCAATGAATCCAAATCAATGGTCTATATTTATGTTTCTTATATGGTAGTGCTGATTTGCAGCTCTCCAGGTGCCAAATGGCATCTGGGAAACATTACTCCATCCCCCAACTGACGTAATAATTAGATTGCATAAATGGCTCCTCTGCACTCACTGCCAGCCCAAGAGACAAATGTTATTGGTGAGCCAATCAATCTTTTCCCTTGTTAAAGTTTGAACCTGCGTCAGCAATTATGTTGTGGAGGTTGAAAGCCACCCAAATGAGTGAAAACTGGCAAAGATGAATTTTGGGAGTGGATTATACTACATTATTTCCCAGCAGTGTATATATGGTTGGGACCCAGGCAAGTACATGAATATATCCACAAGTGGACATACCACCAAGAGCCAAAAGAGGGAAAGATGGCTAGTGACATCTTCTGCAAGATTTTGCTTTCCTCTGTTCCTGTAGCCTGCTTCACATTTAGCTAAACTGAGGGACTGAGAAAGTATGTCAGGGGAAAGCACTAGTTGTTTGGTGTTAGTCTTTGTAGTAGGCTGAATATTGACTGTCCCTCCACCAAGTAGATCCATATTCTAGTCCCCAGGACTTGTGAATATTACCTTAGATGGGATTTTGCAGATGTGATTAAGTTAAGGATCTTGAGACAGATTATTTTGGGTGATCTGGCTAGATATCTTGAATATCTTGAATGCAATCACAAGTGTTCTTATAAGAGTCAGAGGGAGTTTATAGACAGATGAAGAAGAGAAGGCAATATGACTAGGGATGCAGAGACTGGAGAGATGTGGCACAGCCACAAGCCAAGGAATGCCAGCAGCCACCGTGAACTGGAAGAAACAAAGAACATAATCTCCCATAGAGCCTCTGGAGCAAGCATGGCCCTGTCAACAATTTGATCTTGGCCCAGTGAAACTGATATCAGACTTCTGGCCTCTAGATGGTGAGGTAACAAATTTAGGCTGTGTCGAGCCTGACGGTTTGTGGTAATTTGTTACAGCAGCCATAGGAAATGAAAATAGTCCTTCACTACTAAGCTTAGGTCACAGGTCAAGTGATAAATAATTTTCCTGTTTTGGTATGAAGAGCATCAAAATCCTCCTATACTTAAAATATGCCTTCCATCTATCACAGTGCAATGCCAAGTACTACAATCTAAAATTCACATGTACATGTCAACATTTCTACTTTTAGGTAATTGTTTCTTGCTGATACACTGCAAACAGTACATATAAGCCTTTGTTTTCCATTAGTACTTTTGCATGAATTTATATATCCAATTACTTCCAGCAACCAAGCAGGCCTTGGGGGGACAGGGAGGGACATTGAACAGGTAGGGAAATACAGTAAATATGTCTAAATTGAAACCGCAATTGGGCTCAAATCAAATCTCTTTTAGTAATAACACTAAGTAGGGCCTTTAGGAAAACAAGTCATGGCAGAACTAACTTAATTTACTCTTCTGATAAGGTTACAAGTCTTGTGGATCAGGAGAATGTTGTAGACAGGATGCATCTGGATTTTAACAAGGCTTTTGACTTAGACTCTTATAAGCCCTTTGTAGATCAAGTGAAGAAATACAGGCAGTAGGTGAGACTCCGGGGCTAGCAGGAGAGTGCTGATATGCAGATCAGGGTCTTTAGTGACAGGTCACAGTTCTCTATATCAGCCCTAGTCAAGTCACTCGTATCCACAACTCACATGAAGATCAAGCCAGCATTCTCTATGAGAGTGAGGATGCTGTGGAGCTAGAGGATCCAGCTGACAGATCAGATGTGAGGTTTCGGGACACAAAACAACAATCAGTAGCCTGGAACATTGACCGACCCCTCTGAAATGAAATGTTCAGCACTAATAATCCAAAATTCACATGTACAAAGACAGGTTTATATACAGAAGAGCCATCAGAGTGTAGAAAGCAGAGGGGGTCAGCAGGCACATAGCTTGATAAGTCAGAAGAATAGTAAAACTGGCAAAACAAAACTAAAACAAAATAAAACATAACAAAAACAAAAGAAGCTAAATGTAGCCAGAGTGTGCTTCTCCAGAAACGATAGAGAACCATGTTCTCACTTGTGTATTTCTCATTGTCTAGGCCATAATAGGGTTCAGTTCTGGGCAAGATTCTTTTTATCTCCCAGATGTATGTTTTCTTAAAAAAAAAAAAAAAAAACTTACCAAAGTATGTAAAGTAAAAAGTGGCATTCTGACTCTCTCCCAACATCTAACCCCAAAGGTAATTATTGTTAACAGAATAGTATGTTTCCACACATGTTTTTCTTTTCTTTTCTTTTCTTTTTTTTTAAAGATTTTATTTATTTATTTGACAGAGAGAGGCAGTGAGAGAGGGAACACAAGCAGGGGGAGTGGGAGAGGGAGAAGCAGGCTTCCCGCGGAGCAGGGAGCCCGATGCGGGGCTCAATCCCAGGACCCTGAGATCATGACCTGAGCCGAAGGCAGACGCTTAACGACTGAGCCACCCAGGCGCCCCTCCACACATGTTTTTCTATGAAATTATTTATTATATACAATTTACTAAACACAAACAAAAGCATGTTATACATATTGTTCCTGGCTTTGCTTTTTATTGAACAGTATGTCATGGGCATTTTCCCATGTCAGATCATAAGAGCTAATAATTATTGAACATTCTCCATGTGCCAAGTACATTCTAAAAAGCATTTCATGTTTTAATTCACTTAAAACTCACAATAACCTCCTGAGATGGGTACTATTATTACTATCCCCATTGTAGAGAAAAGAAAACAGGTTCAGAAAACTTTCTCAAGGTCACATGGTGATTAAATTGCATAGGTTGGATTTGAGTTCTGGGCCCTCCAGTTCCAGAGCCTGGGCTCTTAACATCTACACCACGCTGCCTTCAGTACTTTGAGGGCTACTTCATTAAAAAAAAAATACAGCCTAAGAGTTTATTGTATCTTCATCAGAATTTATTCAATCTTATATTAGTGGACATGAGATTGTTACCTTACAGAAGGACTTCTCAGAGCTTTAAATATGCTAATGTGTATAATGACTCTCCCAAAAGGGGGACACAGTAGGCATTGTGTCCCAAACTTCCTTAACCATGACATCCACTTGTTCTCACAGAGCATTTCGGGGACTGGAGCATTGGGGTTCAACTTTTGGTGTGCATCTGCATTACTGGGGCTCCTTTTCCAATGCAGATTCCTAGGCCTCAACTAAAGTGCTTGTGATGGAGGTAGTTCATAGACCACACATTGAGAAATGCTGCTGTGTGCTATGAGGTTAATCTTCAATGTGGAAAATAAATATGAGTGGCTACACAACCACAGTTTTAGATAGATAAAGGGCATGAGTATTGGTGGGGGAAAGCACCCTTTCTCTTTCTCTCCCCAGGCTATGTAATCATCTGCACTTTATCTGCTCCAATGCCAGAAACCCACAGCTCAATGAAGCATTAATCTAAGATTCTCAGTGATATAAGTTCCCAGGGGACTAAGCCACCAGTAGCCATCACACCATTTTACCTCCCTCAATAAAAGAATTGGTGGAAGGAAGAAGAAGGAAAGAAAGAAAGAAGAAAGAAAGAAAAAGAAAGAAAGGAAGGAAGGAAGGAAGGAAGGAAGAAAGAGGGAGGCCACCACTGAAAGTATAAGCTAACAATAGAGGGATATTTCTAGGGAGTTCATTCCATATAGATTTGAACTCTTACTACTGGGACCTCTCTCTTTGTTACTGTCATCTATAGAAACATTAAGAACAAACATTTACAGACCAAGAATTAACCCAATAGGGGGAGAAAAAAACAAATATGAGAGAATAAGATTTTTTTTTAAATTGTAACCTTGGAAAAGTATAAGATGACCTGTTCATGCTCTCAAGTTATATTTGATATCATCAAATCCCATTTGCCCTTGCAGGTTATTGCTTAAGGGTCACATGAGGTTGGATTGGAGGAGGACAAGAGAGGGAGGACTTAAAGAGAAAAGGGTGGGAGGGGGTGAGCACAGCGGAATGAGTGTTTAGCAAGGAGGCTCCTGGAAAAGTTCATCTCCAGTGAGTGGACAAGGGCCTTACAAGAGAAAGGACCTGAGTAACTTATTGCTGATTTAACCCTAAGCTCTGCCTTTGAGACCCTCTTCACATAACACATGCTGAGATTTTCAAAATACCTTTACCTTTACAATCTCAAAGGATCCTCACTTCAGCTGTAAGAGGTTGATGGGGCACTACTACAGATCCTATTTGACAAATGGGGTTTTAAAGGTACTGGGGTTTGGAAGAGGGTATGCATGGGGGTTAATGGTATAGAAGGGAACTACACAGATCATGATGCAGTAGAAAGTATACTGAAATATAGGATTTTATATTTAGCAGAATCTCAAGCATGTCAAATTGCATAGAACAAAGCTGGAAGGAAATATACATCTGATATTGACAGTTATCTCTGAAAGGTTACAGTATGAGTGAATTATATTTTCTTCTTTTACTTGTTTGGGTCTCTCTTCTCTTCAAATGTGCTACAATGGGCATTGTGGCTTTTATGCACAGGAGAAAGGTAAATAATAAAGAAAAATACAGCATCAGACTGAAAATTTCAAGTTCCAGCTCTGCCCCCATACAAGTCTCTTCACTCTCTGAGACTCAGCTTCCACAACCTTCCTAAGAGCCCTAAGTTTGGCTGAAGACATTGGCTGAGAGTAAACGTGAGGAGTAGAAAGGAAAGGAAAGGTTAAGACTGATAAGCTCCTGTAGTTTGGGTTATCTTGGGGAGTGGAAATGCTGCTTTCTGATCTCAGAGATGGTGGCTGTGAGAATGCTTTGTAAGTCAATGGCTATTACGCAAGTGACAGGAATTATTGCTGTTAATGACCCCTGATTCTTCACACACACACACACACACACACACACACACACACTCACATCTTCCTCAAACTGCTTAAAAATCCACATTTTGGTTCAATTGTCTCTTCTATTTCCCTGCAATATTGCCCTGATGATCTCATTACCAACTCCAGGCAGAGTCTGTTTTCTGCTTGTTACTAGCCATCTAGCTACCTTGGAGTCTTTACTATATCTGAGCTCATCCCCCTATAGATTGTTCTGTCATTAACAAGTGTCATCTACATAACTCAAAGTCATGTCCCAGGGCTCTGCAGCAGCCTTCATAGTGATTAAAAAAGCAGCCTGCTCCAACCAGGACAGGATCCGGATCTTCTTACTACAAACCAGATTAATTGCCTTGTTAATGACCATGCCTCACCTGAGTACAGTGTCTATTTTTGAAAAAACAAAACAAAACAAAACAAAAAGCCCTGTATACTCCATATCTTTCTGAAGCCTCACAGCAGCACCGGGAGGGAGGTGGAGCAGGGATAGACACTTTTGTTTACAGAGCAAAGAGAGAGCAAGTGACTTGTTCTAGATTCCCAGAGAGTAGATAACAGACAATATCAGAATTCTAACCCAGGCCAGCCTCTTACCCCCACATCATGGCATTAGCTCACAGTTGGATGTGGAGAAATGAAAGCACAGAAAACAAATCACTGTGAACCTGAGCACTGAGAGATTTGGCATGATATATAGCAAAACCTTTTTCTTATTGGAGTAAGACAAAACCCATGACTTGTAGTAAGACCCCATTTGGGATCTGGGGGCCAGGGATGAGAAAGTTTTCGCTCTGAGATTAGCACTGACTTCTTCCACAAATCATTTATTCTTTTCTTCATTCATTCACTCATTCGTTCACTAATCATTTACTGAACATTTGTATGTCATGCACTGTGCTTGGTGCTATGGATAAGACACAAGGAAAGGTAGGACCTAGCTCAGGCCCTCAAGGAATTCACCATAGTCTAGAGAGAGAAATTGGAAACAGAATGACTAACCCCAAACACATAGCAAAGTAGGATTCATGCCTTAAGAGAGAAAAAATGCTCTGGTAGTCTACAGAGAAGATTCAAATCTTTTGGGAGAGATCTGGGATGACTTCCTGGTGTATGAGCTTGACTTATGAAAAATAAGAGGAATTTGAAGAAATGGTAAATGGGTAGGAGTAAGGGCTGCCAGGGAAAGAGAACAGCATGATGTAGGCACAGACTTAAGAAACCAGCTGGGTTGGATGGAAATCAGTGGATAATTGTATTTTGATGGAGCTGGGATTGGACATGAGAAAGGAAAGATAAGATGGGTAGATATATTTGAGCCAGATTGTGGTAGCTTTGAATACTATGGGCCTAGCCTCAATTTTCTTCTTTCTCAGAGGTCAGCCACAGTGACGGCCCAAGAAAGGATTTGGGGAAGGCAACAAAAGATGGATGCAGCTCCCTGGGAGCCAAAAACCAAGGGGAAAAAATGATGATGTCTACATGGACTCCAGAAGGGGAGAAGTCACACTGAGGATCCTTGGCAGAGTGGGTAATAATGGCAAACTGCTTTCAGAAAAAAAGCTTAATTTAGTTCACTAAAATTCTTGCCTAGGCACCTTCCCCAGTTCACCTTGTGGGCCTTTACTTGTGTTAAACACTAAAACTGTTATGTCTTCATCAGCCCCTCTCCCACCAATTTTGCTCATTGAGAAAGCCGATATATTTTTCAAGATGTTCTCCCTGACCTTTGCCTCACTGGCCCTCAGTTCCCCATAGTTAAAGCCACTGACATCTGTCTACTCAGTCCCTTTCCTGGCTCCTCCGTGGCTCATCCTTTTAGGGTTAAACTTGCCCAGAGTTAAGTCCTTGATGCTTTCCTCATAGTCTAATTTAAGTACCTTATCCCAGGTCCACATTCATGGTTGCAACTACTATGTCAATGACCTCTAAGTCTGCATATTCTATCCAGCTGCCTATTAGACATCTATACCTTAATGTGCCACAGTTAACTCCAACTCAAAATATTTCCCGCCATTTCAGGAGAAATAATCTTCCCACACAAAACATACTTTACTACCTAATCTACCATCATATGCCCTATCATCCAAATTAAACACCTGAAAATTTTCCTTGACTCTCCCTACTCACTGTCCCCCAAACATCTAATCAATCAGTAATTCCTTAAGTTTCTACTTCTTTAATATTGGTTGAATATATCTGCTTCTCTCCATTCTTACTGCTGGTCTCTCATCTGGATTTCTAAAATAACCTTCTAACTGGTTTCCTTGATCCCAAACCATGTGCCACAATTCTTATGCAAGCTTTGAGTGGATGCTTTTCTCAAATATCACCTTTTCCAGGAAGCATCTCTTGGTCCCTCCCATCCGCTCCTCTCTTCAAGACCTCTTAGGGCTTGCTAAGGAGATATTGCAAAACAGTCTCAGAAATGCTGATATTATACCCTGTTTCTGCCAGAGGAAATAAGGAAAAGAGAGATCAGTGCTTCCAGAAATGTTTCCAGGTGTACACCACTGTGGAGAATCCTGAGTTACATATGTGCCTAAGGGAACAGGGTCTTGTGAGTGGACTCCAAGGGAGAAACCAACTCTGTAGAGGCCATGCCAATGTACCTTCAAACACTCTGAATTTTCTAATTTTACACTTTTTCTTTGGCTTTCTCACTGAAGATGTGACCCACTCCTGCAAGAATTTGGGAAATAAAATGCATCATTAATCAAAAATTACTCTTCCCTAAAATAAAATATTAGCTCTGTTGGATAGTTAATTGTATTATCAGAATGAACAGCTCATCCTCTTTTACAAGGGCTTTAAACCCTGATCGCCTAATAAGTGCAGGAATTATAGTTAATCTAGCTCAAAATTTAATTATGATGACTCATACATCACAAAGCAAAGCACACAGGGGCAAAACTCTGGTGAAGTCATGTCCAACTGACCTTGACCCAAGGCCTGCTGGCTGGCTCTTTCTAAGTGGGAAATTGGAAATCCTTCCTGTTTGTGAGATAGCAGGGCCATGCACACAAGACCCACCCCAGTCTACCTCAGAGGTTTTATGGGAAAGCCTGCTTTAATCAAATCTTACCATGAGAAAGCCCAGAAGCAATTCTTCCTCCTGACTCTGCCTTTCCAGATCTTGTTAGGGTATTATGCAGTTAGATTTAAACAACACTACTATAGTGAACCAGGCTGGGACAGAGTATTGAGGAATTGTATGAGACCTTCAAAATTTCAAGAACACATCTATATCTAGATTCAGAGACAGTCTGGGTTGATAGAGACCTAAAAGGTCAACAGTTTCTCCAAGTGATACAGCTTTGAGTTCTCTCATTCTCCTAAATGCTCACAGAACTGAGGACAATTCTCCAGGTGTTTTCTGAGAATAAAAGTATGATCAGACTCCTTCATTTGTAGTTTTCCACTTCTAATGATATGGTGTAAGAAGTTATTACCTCTCTGAGCAGTTAATGGCACCTAAATTATTATCTCACAGGTTGTGATAATTCTTTATTTTTATACATATGCAGGTTGGACTCGATTACATCACTTCTAATTAATACTTGCTAAATTTTATCTTTTATATTTAAGTCATTATTCCAGCCTGTCATAACTTGGGCAATACTCTTTCTGCCCTCCAACATAGTTGCTACCTTTCCTTACTCCTTGTGATCTGTATTTCTGAAAATCAATCCTTTTTTTCTTGCCTGTTTGAAAGTCATTTATATTCTGTCTCCACCACTTCAAGGAGTATCAAACTCCATAATTTATTTTTTGCTAAAGGTATGTGTCCTTATCTTTCTTTCCAACCTCTAGGTTGACTTACTCCTCTTGGTATTTTGGTGCTTGGGAAAAAGAGATTTTACTCTAAGCCTTCCATGATGATAGACATGTTAGTCATATTCCCCTCTTCTCCAATTTGGTTATCTATTTCTATGTAACAAACCACCCAAAATTCAGTGGCTTACAGCAACAGTTTTATTTTATTCACAATTTCATGGATCTGGAATTTAAGAAGGCCTTAGCTGGTGGTTTGTTTCTGATTTATATGATGTCTGCTGCAGCACTAGGGCTGGACACGCCACTTTCCCTATAGCTTCTTTACCTACATTTATGGCACTTTGGCCTTTCTCTCTCTCTCTCTGTCTCTCAACATGACATCTCATCCTCCAGGGCCTCCCTACATGCCTTGAGCTTCTCATAGCTATTAGCTGTCTCAGGGTGGTGACATGTTGGCTGGCTTTCAAGAGGTAGGAAGTGGAAGCTGCCAAATTGATTAAGAGGTATTCTAAAAATGGTCGCAGTATCACTTTTATTGTATTTTATTGGTCAAAGTAGTCATAGGTCCTATGCAGACTCAGAGAAGTAGAGAAATAGACTCTACCTGTTGATGGGGGAATGACATTGCAGAACAGCATGTGGATTATGAGATATTGTTGCAGGTATCTTTGGAAAATACAAACTTGCATATCTTCTATAGACTTCTGGACTTAAGTCTTATGCTTTAAAGTACATGTGGAAAAACTGGACAATGAGAAGGAGGGGCTGAGGAAGGGAGAGAGAAAAAGGGAGAGTTAGAGTTTGAAATGATTAAATAAGATCAAATAAGTCTGAGTAGAGGAAGCTTCAGAAAGAAAATTTCAAGAAATTAAGGTGTTTAACTTGAAGATGGGATTATGTAGTAGATGAAACAAAGATTTAAATTTATGAAAATCTGAATTCAACTCCTGCCACACCTCTTACCAATTTTATATCCATGGAAAAATAACTCTATATATCAATAAACATTTATTGAACACTTTTCATATGTTAAGCATTGTATTAGAAACCTAAGGATACAGAAACAAAACAAGGTGTAAACCTTCAAGAAGCTCAAAGCAGAGTAAAGAAACAAACAAATATTTGCAATAGAATGTAATAAATGATATAATAGTGGTACCATGTACTTTAGTGGTTCAAAAATAAAAAGGAGTTATTACCTGGGTGGCTCAGGAAAGCTTCACAGAAAAATGAACTCTTGAGCTGGATCTGAATGAGTAAGTAAGGGGTTACCATGCAGTAAGGTGAAAAGGACATTTTAGGAGGAGGGAACAACCTAAGCAAAGACATAGAGGTATGAAACAAGATAGTTTCTTTAAGGAACTGCAAATAGTCATCATGGATTACTTGCACAGAAGATCTACAAAAAGTTGTTACTGAAGTTCGTAAAAGATCATGGGAGTCTTTGTATCCTATGTGAAGAAATTTGAACTGTATCTTGTCCATGGGAACATAGAGAATGGCATGATCAGATTTGCACAATAGATAATCATTCTGCCAGTAAACAGGGTAAAGATTGGAAGAGACTACAAAGGCAGGGATATTGTTGCAATAATATAAATGAGGAAGACCTGGAGCTTGAGCCAGTGCAGTGACAGTTTTAATAGCAAAAAGCAGAACAACTTAGTCATGCTAAAGAGGTAAAATTGACAGGATGTAGTCATCAAATAGATGCTGGGTTTAGAGAATAAGGGGGTCTTCAGTGAGACCCATATATCTGGTTTTGGTAACCAGTTTTTTTGTGTTGCTATTCATTACAATAAAACATAAAGGAAGAGATAATAGTTTCTGTGAGCTGAAGTGTCTTTGGGACAAGCTTGGGGAGATGTCAAATAGGCAGTCAGAAATACTGGAATACTGAATGGTCTGGACCAAAGATACAGTTTTAGCAGTGATCAGAATAGAAATGGTAACTGAAGTGGATGAGTGTGCAGAGTGAGAAGAAAAAGTGGCCCAGGAAAAATCCCCGGAGGAACATCAGTGTGTAAGGGATAAATCGAGGAAGAGGAATCTGTAGAAAAATGATTACTGGATTTGAAAACATAGCATTAGAAACTATCAAAAATTAAACAAAAAGAAAAAAATGAAAAAGTTAACACAGTGCCAGTGAGTGGTGGGACAATGTTCATTAGGAGGACAGAAAAGGAGGAGAAAGGAAGAAAAAATATTGGAAGAAATAACAGCTGAACACTTTCTGAATTAGATGAGAATTACAAACCTTCAAATTCAAGAATCTCAATAAATCCCAAGCATAAAAAGGATGAAAAAATTCCACACTAAGGCATATAATAATCTAATTGATTAAAATTAGGGATAAAGAGAAATCTTAAAAAGAGCCAGAGGCGGGAAAAACACATATTACATACAGAGGAACAAATGGAATTACAGCAGACTTCATATTGGAAATAATGCAAATCAGAAGGCATCAGGAAAAAGTAGCTTTAAAAAGCACTGAAAGAGAAACAATCATGCTAATAAAAGGGGCGCCTGGGTGGCTCAGTTGGTTAAGCGTCTGCCTTTGGCTCAGGTCATGATCCCAGGGTCCTGGGATCGAGTCCCACATCAGGCTCCCTGCTGAGTGGGGAGTCTGTTTCTCCCTCTCCCTCTGCCTGCCACTTTGCCTACTTGTGCTCTCTATCTCTCTCAAATAAATAAAATCTTTAAAAATAAAAAAAAATTTAAAAATCATACTAATAAAAGAGAAAAGCTGGAGTGGCCATATCAATACATGCAAATTAGGTTTCAGACCAAAGAGGGTCATTTCATAATGTCAAAGGAGTCCATCAAAAATACATAAAATCTTAGGTACTACACAACTAATAATACAAATTCAAAAATATATAATGTAACAGTGATAGAAATGAAAGGAAAAAAGACATATCTACAATTATATTTTAAGATTTCAATACCCTTCTCTCAATAGTTGATAGAACAAGTAGAAAGTCAGTTAGATTAGAGAAGACTGGAACCCATAAAATTGATCTAAATGACATTTATAGAATATTCCACCAAAAAGCATCAGAATAAATAATTTCTCCAAGTACATATACATTTATCATTTTAGACCATATTCTGGCCCATAAAACAGTCCCAAACACATTTTTTAAACATTAAAATCAGTAATTGCACTACTGGGTATTTACTCAAAGAATACAAAAACACTAATTTGAAAGGATATGTGCACCCTTATGTTTATTGCAACATTATTTACAGTATCCAAATTATTGAAGCAGCCCAAGTGTCCAGCAATAGATGAATGGATAAAGAAGATGTGGTACATACATACCATGGAATATTATTTAGCCATTAAAAAAATGAAATCTTGCCATTTGCCACAACATGGATTAACCTAGAGGGTATAATGCTAAGTGAAATAAGTCAATCAGAGAAAGACAAATACCACATGACTTCACTCATATGTGGAATTTAAGATGCAAAACAAATGAGCAAAGGGAAAATAAAGAGACAAACCAAAAAACAGATTCTTAACTATAGAGAACAAGCAGATGGTTACCAGAGGGGAGTTGGGTGGGAGGATAGGTGAAATAGGTGAATGGGATTAAGAGTACACTTATCTTGACAAACACTGAATAAAGCATAGAATTGTCAAATTACTATATTTTACACCTGAAACCAATATAACACTGTATGTTAACTATACTGGAATTTTTTTAAAAGTCCATTCCCCTGTGGGGATTCCCTCCAAATTGAAAAAAAATTAGTAAAAGCAGGCTGTCTCACATTTCCCCCCAAAAAACATTAAAATCATACAAATAGGGTCTCTGATAAAAATATAATTAAATTAGAAATAAATAACAGAAAGATATATGAAGACTCTCTGAATATTTAAAAACTAAAAAAATACACTTCTAAATAACCCATAGGTCAAATAAGAAATCACAAGAGGGGCGCCTGGGTGGCTCAGATGGTTAAGCGTCTGCCTTCGGCTCAGGTCACGGTCCCAGGGTCCTGGGATGGAGTCCCGCATCGGGCTCCCTGCTCCTTGGGAGCCTGCTTCTCCCTCTGCCTCTCTCTCTCTCTATCTCTCATGAATAAATAAATAAAATCTTAAAAAAAAAAAAACAAAAAAAAAAGAAATCACAAGAAAAAGTGAAAATATTTTGAACCGAATGAACATGATAATGCAAGATGTCAGAATTTGTGGATTTCAGCTGAAGCAGTGTTTAGAGAGAAATTTATACTATGAAAGGCTATATTAAAAAAGAAGATGGGCATTAAGGGGGGCACATGATGTGATGAGCACTGGGTATTATATGCAACTGATGAATTGTTGAACACTACATCAAAAATTAATGATGTACTATATGCTGGCTAATAGAACATAATAATAATATATTTATATATATAAATAAAAAATTAAAATAAAA
Organism: Neomonachus schauinslandi; assembly: GCF_002201575.2. NCBI lineage: Eukaryota > Metazoa > Chordata > Mammalia > Carnivora > Phocidae > Neomonachus > Neomonachus schauinslandi. The sequence continues at coordinate 19,633,711 of NC_058419.1, forward strand.
ATAAAATAAATTTTAAATTAAAAAAAGAAAAAAGGTGTCACACTAAGTTATCAGAAATCAGTGAAATATAAAGCAAAAACACATTAGAAAAAATCAATGTGACCAAAACTAGTTCTTTGAGAAGATCAATAAATTGATAAACCTCTAATCAAACTGATTAGAAGAAAAATAAAGAAGACACAATTTACCAATATCAAGAATGAGGTAACACCACTACAGATTCTATAAAAAAATAAGAGATAAAAAGATTATTATAAACAAAACAATGTTAAACCAATAATTTTAAAAATTTATATGAACTTGACAAATCTAAAAACCTACCAAGCTCACTCAAGAAGAGATAACTTAGAGTACCCAATATCTATTAAAGATATTAAAGAATTTGTAGTTTAAAACCTTCCCACAAAGAAAACTCTAGGCCTAGCTGGCTTTTCTGGTAAATTCTACCAAACACTGAAGTAAGAAATAGCACCAGGTCTACAAAAACATTTCCAGAAAAGTCAAAATGAGAGAATACTTCACAACTTAATTTATGTGTCAGCATTAGCCTGATACAAAAACCAGTCAAAATTATTACAATAAAACTATAGACCAATATCCCTCACAAACATACATACAAAATTCTTAATACATTTTAACGAGTCAAACCCAGTAATATATTTAACAGATATTACATCATGGCCAAGTACAATTTATTCAAGTATCACAAGATTGGATTAGCACTTGAAAATCAATGTAATTCATCACATTAACAAAAGAAAAAAGAAAAACCATATGGTTATTTTAGTATAGAAAAATGCATTAAATAAAATTCAACATCCATTCTTGATGTTTAAAAAAAACTCTATGTAAACTATCCATAGAGAATATCCTCAAATTGATAAAGGACATTTATGGAAAATCTACAGGTAACAATATACTAAATATTGAAAGACTGCATGCTTTCCCCCCGTAAGATCAGGAATAAGGCAAGGATATCCACCCTCAACACTTCTATTCAATATTGTACTGAAAGCCATACTCAAGATGATGATGAGTGAAAAAGAAACAAAAAACATACAGATTGGAAACAGATTTTATTCCTAGACTACATGATCATCTCTGTAGAAAATCATAAGGGATCTACAAAAAAATATATACCAGAAGTAATAATGAGGTTAGCAAGGTTACAGGATACAAAATCAATATACAAAAATCTATTGTATCCTAGCAACAAACAAAGGACATTGAAAATTTCTTAAATAATATTTCCAATAGCATCAAATAATATAAAATATTTAGAATAAATTTGACAAATTATGTGGAAGACACATATACAACATTGCTGAGAGAAATTTTAAAAGACCCATATAAATGGAGATATATACCATGTTTATGGATCAGAAGGCTCAATGTTGTGACAATATCAGTTCTCTTCAATTGATCTATAGAATCATCACAATCACAGTCAAAATACCAGCAGCCTTCTTTGTAGATATTGACAAGTTGATTCTAAAATTTACATGGGAATTCAAAGGATCTACATGTGCTGAAAACAACTTTGATAAAGAACAAAGAACAAACTACCTAGTTTTAAGATTTATTATAAAGGTATAATAATGAACACAGTGTAGTATTGGTGTAAAGGCAGGTATATATTATCAATGGAAGAGAGTAGAGTTCATAAACAAACCAATAGGGTCTATTGATTTTTTTTAACAGAGAAGTTTATTTTTTTTAATTTTTATCAAAGTATGATTAACCTACAGTGTATATTAGTTTCAGGTGTACAATATAATGATTCAACAATTCTATACATTACCCAGTGCTCATCATAATGTGTGTACTCTTAATCCTCTCTATTTCACCTTCATTTTACCCACCTCCTCTCTGGCAACAACCAGTTTGCTCTCTGTATTTAAAAAAAAAAAAGAAGAAGATAGTAGGAAGGGAAAAATGAAGGGGGGGAAATCAGAGGGGGAGACAAACCATGAGAGACTATGGACTCTGAGAAACAAATTGAGGGTTCCAGAGGGGAGGGGGATGGGGGGATGGGTTAGCCTGGTGATGGGTATTAAAGAGGGCACGTACTGAATGGAGCATTGGGTGTTATACGCAAACAATGAATCATGGAACACTGCATCAAAAACTAATGATGTAATGTATGGTAATTAACATAACATAATTTAAAAAAAGAGTCTGGGGTCTTTTTTATTTAACAATTCAATATCAAAAAAACAAATAAGCTGATTTTAAAAAATGGGCAGAGGACCTGAATAGACATTTTTCCAAAAAAGACATACAAATGGCCAACAGACATATGGAAAGATGTTCAACATCACTAATCATCAGGGAAATGCAGGTCAAAACCACAATGAGATATCACCTTAACACTTGTCAGAATGGTTAGAATCAAAAAGACAAGAAATAACAAGTGTTGGTGAGGATGTAGAGAAAAAGGAACACGCATGCACTGTTGGTGGGAATGCAAATTGATGTAGCCACTGTAGAACACAGGATGGAGGTTCCTCAAAATATTAAAAATAGAATTTTCATATAATCCAGTAATTCCACTAGCACCTGGTGTTATATGCAACTAATGAATCGTTGAACACTACATCAAAAACTAATGATGTACTATATGTTGGTTAATGGAACATAATAATAATTAAAAAAAAAAAACCCTGGTTATGTAAAACAATAAACTTGTAAAACAATGCTCAAAGCAAAAAAAAAAAAGAAAAAGAAAATGAAAACACTACTTTAAAATGATATATGCAGGCACCTGGGTGGCTCAGATGGTTGAGCATCTGCCTTCGGCTCAGGTCGTGATCCCAGTGGGATCGAGTCCTGCACTGGGCTCCCTGCTCAGTGGGGAGCCTGCTTCTCCCTCTGCCTCTCTCTCTCTCTCTGTCTCTTATGAATAAATAAATAAAATCTTTAAAAAAAAATAAAATGATATATGCATCCCCATGTTTACTGTAGCATTACTTACAATAGCCAAAATATGGAAGCAACTCAAATGGTCATCCATAGATGAATGGATAAAGAAGATGTGGTAAATATAGAAAATGGAATATTACTCAGCATAAAAATGAATGAGATCTTGCCATTTGCAACATGGATGGACCTAGAGGATATAACGCTAAGTGAAATAAGTCAGAAAAAGACAAATACCATATGATTCTATTTGTATGTGGAATTAAGAAACAAAACAAATGAACAAAGAAAAAAAAAGGTCAGTTTATTTTTAACAAAAGGGAAAATCTTTTTCAGCAAATGGTCCTGAAGCAGTGGGATGACCACATGCAAAAAATTGGACCTCAGCACTTGTTTCACACTATCTACAAAACCTGACTCAAAATAGATGACAGTAAAATTTCTAGCAGAACATGTAAAAATGCTAAGTTAAGAAAAGCTTGCATTTGGCAAAGTTTTCTAAGTAGACTATAGTTAACATGAACAATAAAAGCAAAATCGATAACTGGACTTCATCAAAATAAAAACTATTGCTCCTCAAAAACAGTTACAAAAATGGGAAGGTAAACCACAGACTGGGAGAAAATATTTGCAAATCACATGTCCAATAAAATGCTTCAATCTAGAAAACATAAAGAACTCTTATAACTTAATAATAAGACATACACAAAAAATAAGAACACAAACATTACAATTTAAATAGATAAGAGATGAGTATAGACACTTCACAAAAGAATACAGTTGACAAATAAGTGCTTGAAAAGATGCTCAGCATCATTAGTCTTTAGAGAAATGCAAATCAAAATCACAATGACATATCACTATACTCCTATTAGAATGTTTAAAATAAAAAGACTGGGCACCTGGGTGGCTCAGTCATTAAGCGTCTGCCTTCGGCTCAGGTCATGATCCTGGAGTCCCTGGATCGAGTCCCACCTCAGGCTCCCTGCTCAGCAGGGAGTCTGCTTCTCCCTCTGACCCTCCTCCCTCTCATGCTCTCTCTCTCATTGTCTCTCTCGCAAATAAATAAAATCTTAAAAAAAAAGTTTTTTAATTTAAAATAAAAAAAGACTGACCATACCAATGTTGGTGAGAATAGGAAAAACTAAAACATTCATTCACTTCTGGTGGGAATAGAAAATGGTACATCCACTATGGTTTCTTTAAAAGTTAAACATACACCTATCTTATGACCCACTCATTCCTCTCCTACATATTTACCCAAGAGAAATAAGAGCATATCCATAAATGACCCACAATGTTCATCAGAGTTTTAAGAGTTCCAAACTATAAACAACCTAAATGTTCATCAACAGGTAAAAGGATAAATTGTAGTATATTTGTACACAGTGGAATGCTATTCATCAATTTAAAAGAGTAAACTGTTTGATACATGCATGACATGGATGAATCTCAAAATAATTATCTTGAGTAAAATAAGCTAGACAAAAAGAGTACATACTGTCTGAATCCATTTATATAAAATTCTAGAAAATGCAAAATAATCTATGTGACAAAAAGTAGATCAGTGTGGGGCGCCTGGGTGGCTCAGTTGGTTAAGTGACTGCCTTCGGCTCAGGTCATGATCCTGGAGTCCCGGGATCGAGTCCCGCATCGGGCTCCCTGCTCAGCAGGGAGTCTGTTTCTCCCTCTGACCCTCCCCCCCTCATGCTCTCTCTCTCCCTATCTCATTCTCTCTCTCAAAATAAATAAATTAAAAAAAAAAGTAGATCAGTGGTCGCTTAGGGACAGTGTACGGGATGCTTGGCTTATAGAGGTACCCTGAAACTTTTGTTGGTGATAGATATGTTTTTTATCTTGATTAAGATGATAGTTTCATGGGTGTATACATGTGTCAAAACTCATCAAAATGTTTATTGTAAATATGTGTAATTTATTGTAGCCTCAATAAAGTTGTAAAACAGAGTAAGATCAGGACTAAAGAGTAATCATGGTGAGTTCAGTGCCAGTGGATTGGTATGATTGAAAGATCAGGCTGGGTGATAGACATTGGGGAGGGTATGTGCTATGGTGAGTGCTGTGAATTGTGTAAGACTGTTGAATCACAGACCTGTACCTCTGAAACAAATAATACATATGTTTAAAAAAAAAAGGAAGAAGAAGAAGAAGAAGATAGCAGGAAGGGAAAAATGAAGGGGGGGAAATCGGAGGGGGAGACGAACCATGGGAGACTATGAACTCTGAGAAACAAACTGAGGGTTCTAGAGGGGAGGGGGTTGGGGGGACGGGTTAGCCTGGTGATGGGTATTAAAGAGGGCACGTACTGAATGGAGCACTGGGTGTTATATGCAAACAATGAATCATGGAACACTACATCAAAAATTAGTGATGTAATGTATGGTGATTAACATAACATAATAAAAAAAAGAAAGATCAGGAGAAAGATAGGAAATAAAGAAGTAAAGATCAAGTATAGACCACTGATTTTAGGAACTTAAAAGATTGGGGAGAGCTTTAATAGTAGATGAAGGGGACAAGGGTGTCAAGAAGATTTCTAAAGAACAGGCACAGTTGAGCCTAGTAGACGGGCACCTGGGTGGCTTAGTTGGTTAAGCGTCTGCCTTCAGCCCAGGTCATGATCCCAGGGTTCTGGGATCGAGTCCCTCATCAGGCTCCCTGTTTAGTGGGGAGTCTGTTTCTCTCTCTCCCTCTGCTCCTCCCCCCTGTTTGTGCTCTCTCTCTCTTTCTCTCTCTCTCAAATAAATAAAATCTTTTTTTAAAAAAGGAGACTAGTAGAGAGGGAGGTAATAAGGATTAGAGAATGAATAATAATGTAAAAAAGGTTAGGGAAGAGTTATGAATAATACAGATAGAGAATAAATAATAATGTAAGAAAGGTTCTAGGGAAGATGACGGGAGTGGGGAAGAGGAGGAAATAATAGAACAAGGGTGGAGGAACTAGAACACAAGGACCAGTTCTTCTGAGACTGAAGAAGAAATATGAAGTGAGGGTTGGTGAAGCTAAAGAAACATTTGTAGTTGTGGGGATGAGGATTTAAGGGTGGCTTCAGTTTCCTCTGGGAAGTATGAGACTAAGTAATTGTTGGGGGATGAAGAGAGAGGAGAATGAAAGGGGCTATTACTTGAGGAGAGTGATAAAGAAACTTGGAATATAAATGGGAAGAGAAAGGTAAAAAGAGATGACCTGGGGCTTTTGAAAGGTTTGCTGAGTGGCCTGAGGGCCCAGCTGAAGTTGAAAACTGACTATTATAGGCATCAGTGTTTGGGGTGCTGCTCCCTTCTCCCACAGTGGGTATTATGGGATTGGAGAAATAAGATGTTTGGAGGGACCCAAAGCTGAGGCTAAATAGTGTAGAAATGGTATTTGGAGGGCGAGTAGATGAAGATGCAGCCAGTGCTAAATAAATGTGGCTCAAAATAGTGACTAGACAAGGGAAAAAATGAAGAGAAAAGGAGGGATTTGAGGCACTACATGTCTCAATGAGACCAAAGAGCAGATGACATGGAACCAGGCATTGCTAGGAGATTTTGGTCACAATGGAATGTTAGAGTTGAGTCTCTTAGGGGTGAAGCCATGTCTTTTGATGTCAAATGGTTGGTAATGGTTGAGGTAGTAAAAGGTTAAAGATCAGGGAGGTATGAGGCCAGGGTATGTGGGATGAGTCTTCTATATGGATATTATTGGGATCACATAGGATTATGGCAGGACCTCAGGTATCAAGGAAGCCTGAGAATCAGTCCTCGGAAAATGGGGAGGAATGACCAAGAGTTCAGGAAATGATAATCACAAAAAGTGGTAGACATTAGTTACCCTATGCCTTAAGGGAACATCATGCTGTCATATCTAGAGGGAAAGTATACTATTACTGAAAAGATTCATCTTAATTTCATTAAATTGTAGGGGCAAAATTTTTCAATGCAGCCAGTTGTGTTTTTCTCTCATGCCAGTCTTTGGAAGAGTTGGTTTGAACACTTAGCTCATTGCATTTCTGAGAGAACCAATTAAGATAATGGGTTTAAAGTGCTCAGCACAGAGCCTGGCACCTAGTAAATGATCAGTAAATGGAAGATGTGACTACTAATATTATTATATTTTTTATTTATTTTACCCATTAAGTAATGTTATCCCTTTGAAAAGGTCCTTCAGTGGGCTAGGGTTTTCCCTCTGGAGCTAAAAGGCACAGTTCTGTCTCTGAAAATGACAAATCCTTGCACTGGCAACCATTCATAGCTCCAATCCCTAAAAAGATGGCCCAGGTATGACTATATGATGATTGATTGACTTCAAAATATCAATGCTAGGTTCAATTCTGAGGACCTAGAAAATTGATTGGCTATGAATTCTATAAGAATTAGAGCTCATGGGTTTGTTTGTTTTTTTATAAATCATTTAAACTCAGCAATAGGCTTAGAGAGGATACTCAATAATGTTCCATAAAATGAAATAAATCCTGGCCCCATGTCATGCCCTCAGGACAAACATGTCTCTTATTTTATTAGTAAAATTCAATGGGCAAAGAATGTGTTTTATACTTAAAGTCAATTAAGTGGCATACCCACTCCAATTATGATTCTGGAACTTTCATGGTACACCAAATGCATTTTGTCAACAGTCCCTCATTATCTCTCTCCCACCAGAATGGAATCTAGTGAGCTAGGCAAGCTAACTTTGACAGTGACAGCATGCCCTATCCCCATCAACTTTCAAACCACATTCTACTGTCACATGCAAGGGAGAATAGTAACATGCACAATGGAGTGTATGTGCAGGAGATGGAATTATCAGGGTCATTCTTCTCAGGCTGATGGACACCTAGACATGGGAGACTGAGTCACTTAAATGTTAGACTCTGAGTTCCCATTTAGAAAAGTCTCTCTTTCCTCTAACCCTCCAACCCAGCATAATCTCTAATCTTCAATCTCTCTGATCAATACAACTTCTACTCTCACTCTTGCCATCCACAACTATTTTTCTGCATCCCGCTCCCCATTTGGAAGGACTTTCTCCTTGTCCCAAATTACTTCTCTTTTTTGACCTTGCCTCAGGCCTTCCTTCCACTCCTACTCCCCAAGCCCAGATAGTAGAATCCACACTGTGCATCATTTATCTACTTTTTTGGGGCTGGATGCTCTTGAATTAAATTTTGAGATACTCCTCTTCAAAGATCACTTTCCTGCCTACACACACCTGCCACCATTAGTGTCTTTGGAAAAAATTATACCCCCACTTCAGACTCATTCTCATTCTGAAAATAAGGTAAGATTTGATTTTAGAATCTAATCCCTCATTTTTATAAAAATCATCTTGACTCCTTGCACACCATTCATATAATCCTGAGGTAGGCAAAGAGGTCTCCTAGAATAAAAGAGTCCATATCTTAAAGGCCAGGAAAGTTTTCTTGTATTTTTATAAGAACTAACATTGAAACACCATAATAGACCCCTTAAATTTATAAATATTTTTCTGGTTATTTTGGCCTCAAGACACAAGCCTCAGACCTGGGTCACTCAGATTCTTTGTTAATGGCACACAGTCTTCATAACAAAGACTCTCTTTTTTGTTTTAATTAATTATATTTTTTCCTCATTTCCAATCTCCAATCCCATTTTCCTTCTGCCCCCATAGATATCTATTCTAATATACTTAATAAACATCTTTGCAATCGATCATCCACATATTTATTTAGATACATATGTGATCTTGAAATTTTATAGTATTTTTTGCATAAATTTTATTGCACCAGGAAACTCCCTTTATTATTTTTTCACTCAACATCATTTTTGTTTAAGATCTATTCATGTTGCTTTAGGCGTATTGTTATGGACTGAATGTTTGTGTCCCCATCAAAATTCATATGTTGACTCTCTAAATCCCAATGTGATAGTAGTTGGAGATGGTGGGCTTTAAGAAGTTATTAGAGTTAGATGAGGTCATGAGGGTGGATTTTTCATGATGGGATTACTGCTCTTATAAGAAGAAACAGCAGAGAGCTTGCTTTCTCTTTCTCTGCCACTTGAGGACACAGGTGACAGCCATCTGCAAGTCGGGAAGAGAGCTCTCACCTCACCAGAAACTAGCTATGCTATCACCCTGATCTTGGGCTTCCAGACTCCAGAGCTGTGAGAAAATAAATGTCTGTTGTTTAAACCATCCAGCCCACAGTATTTTGTTATGGCAGCTTGAGCTAAGACATGTATCTAGAGTATTAGTTCTCTTCTTACGTGGTATTCTCATTGTGTGCATATATCACATTTTATAATCTAAGTCCCCTAGTTGTAGATATCTAGGTTGCCTTCATTGCTATCACAAAATATGATTCCATATGGAATTCCTTAATGGATCTGTTCTAGAATTATAAACTTGGTAATAGAGTTTATGCATATTTAATTTCATTAAGCACCTCCAAATTACTCTCCAGAGTGGCTGCACCGGTTCACATTCCCACCAGCAGTCCATGAGAAAATAATTCCCCACATCATCACCTACTCATGATTTTATCTAACTTTCTAATTTTGCCATTCAAAGGTATGCCAAGCAATTTCTCATGGTTTTTCAAATTTACATTTATCAGAGTACTATTGCAATTGGGTATGTTCCCATAATGTCAGATTTCCTATTCTGTGAAATGTCAATTCACATATTTTGCTCATCTTCCACTGAGTAGATTTTTTTTTCTTGTTTGGAGATTTTGGAACATACACGTTTTATTTGTCATAAATAACTCCATCTGCTTCCAAAATGGATTTGAGATAGATTAACATAAAAATTCAGAGCAATAGGGTAGATGAATAAAGATCAAAAGAGTGATAGGAAAATCATGTAGAAATGTCTGTCCAAGTGCTTTGTCTATTTTTTAAACTGGGTTATTTGATTTTTTTTTTTTGCTATTGAGTTGTAGGAGTTCCTTATATATTTTGGGTACTAACCCTGTATCAGATAAAGGGTTGGGAAATATTTTCTCCCAGTTCATAAGTTAACTTTTCATTCTGTTGGTTGTTTCCTTCACTGTGCAAAAGCAATTTAGTTTGATGCAGTCTCCACTTTCTTATTTGCTTTTTTCACTTGCGCTTTTGGTGTCATATCAAGAAATCATTGCCAAGACCAATGTCAAAAACTTTTCCCCTATGTTTTGCTCTAGAAGTTTCACATATAGGCACTGAAATATTTATTAAGAAGGTAGATCTCATATTAAGTGTTCTTGCCACACACACACACACACACACACAAACACAAGGAAACTTTTGGATGTGATGGATGTCTGTTATGTTAATTGTGGTAATGTTTTCACAAGTGTATGCATACATCCAAACTCATTGAATTATTTACATTAAACATGTGTCACTTTTTTATATCAATTATACCTCAATAAGGCTATTTTTCAAAAAATTTAGAAATGCCTTTCTAGGCCGAACGAAGAGTGAAATAGTTACCTCTACCTAACATAACTATGAGTCTCCTAGCAGCCAAGACAAAAAGAAAAAAATGATTTATTCAACACATAATTTTATGTTGAAGCTCTAAGGTGTTAAGTTTCCTTGGTCTCTTGGCTGAGTCTGAAGAAGGAAAATAAATATGGTTTTGAGATGATAATCTGACTAAATCAAGTCTGCAAAATATAATCATCAGAACAACACTAGAGAAAATATTATTTGGGGCTGAATCACCTCACTAATCATCATATCTGCAAAAAGCTTTTGATACATTTGTTTTGGATGAAAAATATCTTCAAGACATGTTGATTTTTAAGTTTTTTTTTTTTAAACTTTTGTTTTGAACAGCGGGAAGCAGAATGCATAAAACCGTTTTTGAAAATGTTTTCTCAAAACACTGTGATTCTATACAGTGTTTAAAGAATTTTGATTTCCAAATGTCAACTTCAAATGGGCATGAAAATTGCACTCCTTGGTGACAAATGAGTCTCCCACTGCTGGACTGGAGCCAGCTTGCTATAGCTTCTGGTAGAAGGCTATATGAAGTCAACCTTTCGAGGGGGACTTCCAGGTGGGGCCCAGGATCACTAGGAGTTAAACCTTATGGACAAAGTAAAGCATGGTTGGGGAACTCAGAGGCAGTACCCATAGGCCAGTGGTCGCTAGTAGTGTCTCAAGAAAGGTAGAGGAGTAAATGAAGGAGTGGCCCCTTGGGCTTCAACAGTCACTTTGGGGGCCCTGCTACCTGTTCAGCTAGAGTAAGTGAGGTTTTGCAAGCCACTTAGCCAACCCTGGTTGACTGGTACTTCTGGATCTTTATGAATCCTAAGTATCCCAAAACAGGAAAAAACCCTCAGCAAATACCATTGTCTATGTGTATACTATGTTCCAAGCACTGTGGCAGGCACTTGACATATGTTCTCAGCATGCAATGTTCTCAGCAATCCCATGAGGTATACAATAGTATTAATTCCATTCTACAGATGAAGAAATTGAGGCTCAGAGACTTATGTGACATCCCCAAGGTCACACAGCTTGTAAGTGGAGAAACTGGAGCTAAAACTGAAGTCCTAAAACTCCAAAACCTATGCATTTCATCATTTCATTATATTGCCTATCTCCTCTCCAATCAGCAGTGGGATCAGTAATTGAAATTATTTATTTATTATATTAAATAATATCTTATATTAAAATTGCCCTTTATTGCTTACCAAGCATTTTACATCTTCTTCTCCCTAACTAGATCATTCACTCTTTAAGGGTATAAACTGCCTTTTATGCTTCTCTTATGCACTAGTAGTGCCTAATACAGTTCTAGGAACTTAGAAGGGAAGGAAAGAAGAAAAGGACTAATATTTATTTGGTACACTCTATGTCCCAGGTGCTATCCTGAGCTTTTTATAAGCTTTATCTCATTAAATCCTCATGCCCTTATGATGTAAGTGCTATTAGTATTCCTGTTATATAGATGAAGAAACTGAGGCTTAAAGTTTAAGTGACTTGCTCAAAAAAAAAAGCCAGACACAAAAAAGTGCATTCTGTATAATTCCATTTATATAAAGATTAAAAACAAGGAAAACCACTATATGATGATAGAAGTGATAGGAGTAACTACCTCTCCTGGGGGTACTGACTGTGAAGAGGCATGAGAGAGTCTCCTGGAATGCTGTAACAGTTCTACATTTTAATCTGGGAGATGTTTACCTGGATGTATGCATTTGTAAAAATCCATCAGGTTATACACTTAAGACTGATGCACTTTTTTTGTATATAAGTTGTACCTCAATTAAAAACAAACAATAACTTTGAAAATTATTTCCTTAGAGTAGCATGATTAGTGAATGGTAGAGCTGAAATTTGAATCCAGGTCCATATGCTTCAACTCTCATGTTTCCAAAATCCCTGCCTCCTCTCACTTCTGCCATTTTTATAAGTATGAGGTTGATCTTCCTCTAGATAGCTTTTGCTTCTCCTCACAGCTTCCCTAGATGAACATGAGCTGTGAGAACAGGATCCACTCAATATCCCACCTTCCAGCACCCTCCACGCCCCTCATTCAACACATGAGCTTCCTTTTAATCAAGGGACCGTATTTTAATCCTCATGATGTCAATGATTCAAGCAGAGGCATCCATCAAATGGACTTTAGTAATTAAAATCTGGTGATGTTGATACAATTATTCTGCTTACCTTCTAAAGATTGGAGAGTTTTGCAACCATACACTGGAAGCAATAATAAACAGCTTCAATTTAGTTAATCTATTCAGTCTCACCAGTACTTATTGGTTAAATATTCTGCAAAAGCCATTGTACTGGATCCAGTGAAGACTCCAAAGGTGACAATGACAGAGTCCCTGAGGAGCTCTAAGTCAAGCGGGGGAGGCAGATGGGCACAGGAAGCTCTGCTCTGTCTTAAGGTAAAATGATCTTGTTAGCATTATACAGCTTCAAACTGCTATGGAAATTGAGAGGGAGACGCTGATTTTAAGGTAAATGGTGTGTCAAGGAAGCCTTCCCAGTGTGGGTGGATTTGAACTGAGCCATGACGAATGGGACTTGAACTGAATAAAATCCACAGACTCATCCCTGATTGCTCCTTTTTTCTTTCTCTCATACCCTACGTCCAAACTACAGCCAAACAAGTCTATTGGCTCTGCATTCAAAATATACCTTGTCCAGCTACTCTGCCTTCACTTCCACTGCTAACACTGTGGACAAAGCCGTAATCATTTGTCACCTGGCCTATTGCACTAGCTTTCTAACTGGGTTCTGTCCTTCCACTCTTGCCTCCAGGAATTTCTTCACCAGGGTTCACAGATCTATTAAAAACATCAATCAATTGTTGTATTTTGCTTACTTAGAAATCTTTTGTTGGCTTTTGATTGTATTTAGAATAATATCTCAACTCTTTACTATGGTCTCCATAACCCTCTATGGTCTGGCCACTGCCTCGCTCTCTGACCTTGTCTCCTCCCCATCTCCTTGTTCACCATACTTTAGCCATACTGGCCTCCTTACATTCCTAAAACTTGCCAAGCATATTCCTGCATCAGGGCCTTTGCATTCTTAGTTCCCATTACTTGGAATGCCTCGTTTTTCACCTCATTCATGTGTCTGTTCATATGTCACCTCCTCAGGGAGGTCCTCCCTAAAGTCCCCAGCTAAAATAGGAATCCCCTCCACCATTCTCTACCCCTTTCTCTAGCTTCATTTTTCTTCACAGTGCTTATCACTACTTGACATTTGCTTATATAAATATGGCCATTGATTTATCGATTTATAAGCTCCACCAAAGCAAAAGTTTTTGTCTGTTTTGCTCACTGCTAAATTTCCAATACCTAGAACACTGCCTTGCACATAAATAGATACCCAATGAATAACTTCTGAATATACAGTAAGAGATGGGAGGGAAATATATTCCCAGTGGAAAATTCATTCATGCATCCATTCAAAACAGTACAAAGTACTGGGTGTAAAGTACGTCAGGGAAGGTAAGCCTGACAGATGTGGTCCCTCTCTTCACAGAATTCCCAGTCTAGTAAATAAGCAGTTACAAACTGTGGGCTAAATTATTTAATGGGGATGACCACTGTGGACTGTGGGAGCACATGGGAGAACTATGCTGTGATGATAGCACAGTGACTGGCCCATGGTATTTATTCATTCATTTATTCATCTGCCAAACACTGTTAAGCACCTGCTCTGTGAAAAACATGGTCCTTGGCAAAGGAAAATAATCAATTAACAAGATGACTCAGTTTCTTCTCTTACTTAGCTCACAGTCAATAGAGGAGGCATGTGATCAATGTTGGGATATAGAAAGACAAAGGTGAAGGGTGGTAAATAGAAAGGAGGCAGGAAGCTGGAGGCAAAGAAGCATGGGAAGAGGCTATCGCAACAATCCAGGCACAAAGGAAGAAGAGTTGGTTTGGGTCAGAGGGGTTGCAGGTAGAGAGGAGGGGATTGACCTTGCCCATGATCAGTCAAGTAAGAAATGGCCATTTTCCCCAAGGCACCCTTAACATGGACTGAAGAACCCCATATCAGGCCTTTTACTCTCTCCCCTCCCACTAGAATGTTTGCTGGTTTCTCAATCAGGAGACCCCATTAATCCTTCTGGATATTTTATGAGGTCCATAGCACGGTCATATTCCATTACACAGAACTGAAATCTACTGGAAATAAAAATGGTGTGTGGAGGTGTTTTCCTACTGCAAGGCAGGCTATATTAGCCCTACTGAACAGTAAAGTGGAAGGGAGGTAGAAGGCAAGCAGGAAGCAGACAGGAGCCAAGAGGGGTGTGAGAGGAGGAAGGCCCCTCCCTTGAGCCGGCCAACTGGGACAAGAGAGCCTGACTAAGGGCTGAGTTTCCAGAGGCCCATTCCATTTCAGATGACTTATTTAGGCATTACTTTATTTATACCCCTGCCTCATTCCACACTGCCTTCTGATCTGATCTGTTGATCCTCTCCCCTCCCCTCACCCTTTCAAATTAAAGGTCATCAGGATAGATTTCCTTGGGGGCCCAGGCTACACCTGTTTCTTGCACGTGCTCAAATGGGAAAACAGCCAAGGACTAAATACAACCACTTCGTCATTGGGGATAAAACTGAGACCCAGAGAAGTTGATGAAACAGCTCAAGATCACACAGCTAATAAATGGCTAAATCCTGATTTTGCCTAGATGTGAGCCTAGGTATTCTGATATTCCTAGTTTGGGGACAACATTCTTTTATGGTTCAAATAACAGGAACTCACTTCCCAGTGGAGATCTTTCCTAAATGGAGTGAGAATGTCATTTAGTGGAAAAAGAAGATTCCCTTACAAGTTGGGGTACACTCAACTTTGCAGGAAGCTAGGCTTATAAATGTGAGAGTGTGGGAAAGGGGTACACCCATGCCTATGTAGTGATTTCTGTTAATTCCACATATACATACACATGCATGCACATGGGTACACTTTCCTACTCTTCAGTTGCCCAGAAAACTGAGCCCATCACTAGTGCAAAAAGTTCTTTTTAGGATGCAGTAACCATTTGAAACATGACTCCATAGTGGTCTGTAGCGCCTCAAAGTGGATGAGAGGTGACCTCATCATTTGAGCCTCTTCTTGTTCAACTGCAGGCCCCAGTCTCTCCCTTTCTCTCTCACTCCCCCTACTGTCTGTCATTTTGTCTGTCACACTTAGTCTATTTCTCTCCTCTATCTCTTGTTCTCTCTTCTTTCTTATCTCTTTCTTTCATTGCTATCTCTGTGTATCTCTTCATGTCTCTCTGTCTTTCTCTTCCTCTCTCTGTTCACCACACTTCTTTTTATCTTACTTACTTCCACACTCTCCTGTCTCTCACTCCTTCCCTTCCTCTCTCTCTTCCAAAAAGCCCTCAAAGAATCTCAGGCTTCTAAGCTGACCAGCCAGAACCGGCCTGTTCAGCTCTTAACTGGCTATCTTCCTTAATCTTTCTATAAAAATAAGTCATATTTCCAACCTAGATTAATGGCCTCCCTGTGAAAAAAAAACCTGGGTCTTTGCCCCTGAGCACCCCTCCAAAGACTTGGCATAGAGTTGGGAATACAACAAGTGCTCAGAGAATACTCATTCCCCTGCCTTAGCTGCTCCCCCCCCATGACTGTTCAGAAATCACAAAGCTATTCTTAACCTCAGTACCTCCTCTTGAAGCTGAAATAATTCATGGCAACTGGAAAGGAGAAGAGCCTCCCAGAACACAATGAGCACATATGCCTTGAGAGGTCTTCAATTCACCCGACACCCAGTAGCAGTATATCATTTGTCCCAGGGCCTAGCCTCCTGGAGCCAGAGTAGGCCAGCCATGAACAAGGGTATTTTGGTCTGATTCCCACAATACCTGTCACCTCAATCCCCTCACAACCTTGCCTACAGATTTCCCCTATAGTCAGATCCCAATCTTAGTCTCATTGCTTACTAGTTGTGTGAGCTCATGTTTAATGTTTGTTTCCCCCATTAGACAGTGGGTTCCATGAGGGCGAAGTCTGTGTCTGTCTTTTTACCATTATAGCCCCAGTGCCTAGCATAGTGCCTGGCACAGAGTGGGCGTGCAATATGCATTTGTTGAATAAATCAGCAAACAATCCAATTATGCTCTGTAAATCTCCATTTTCTCTCCTACAGGATGGGCAAAATACCAACTCCTTTCTAGGACTCTTAGGAGAGTGAAAGAAAGGGCGCCTGGGTGGCTCAGTCGGTTAAGCGTCTGCCTTCGGCTCAGGTCATGATCCCAGGGTCCTGGGATCGAGCCCCGCATCAGGCTCCCTGCTCGGCAGGAAGCCTGCTTCTCCCTCTCCCACTCCCCTTGCTTGTGTTCCCTCTCTCGCTGTATCTCTCTGTCAAATAAATAAACAAAATCTTTAAAAAAAAAAAAGAGTGAAAGATGATAATATATGCAAAGTGACTGGCATACAATAGGTGCTCAATAAATGTAAGAACCTTGCAGTGTTGTTGGGAAGACAAAATAACATGACACATAGAGAACTGACTAGCACAGTGTCTTGCACAAAGGAGGCCCTCAATAAAGGTCCATGCCCTTCCACATCTTTACCACAGCCTGTAGCCAGAGCTGCAGGAGGACCAGCTAGGAGTGAGTCCCCTCCCAACTGCCTCCAGAAATGTGGGCTTCTACCTTCTGGTAGCCTCTTTCAACAGCCCTAAGAGGGTGGACACTTAGACTGTAATCCTCAAGGCCCTGTCTTCAGCCCCTGCCCAGCCTTTCCTGACTAATTAGATGAGTAACGGTGTTTACTGTCTCTGGCTGGGCAGCTGACGGATGGTCGAGGCTGCAGATCATTAACCTTTCCCGGGTTCCCAAATGTTCTCATTAAGGAGCCCTGTCCTATATCTTTTCCCAGCCCCAAGCTGAGGGCTATGGGGCTGGCTGGCAGGGTGGGACATGACTGCAGCAGTTCTGGGGAGAGTTCTCTGCTGCAGCCTCAAGTATTTTGTCTGTTCTTCCCCCCCCACACACACACACCTCTTCCTTCAGAAAGCTTCCTCCCAGAGATATATTCTCTTGGGAAACCCCCATTGAGAATATATTACCCTCCTTGCCTCCTCTATATCTCACCAGGGTGTGAGGATCAATTTGGGACTGAAGGGCTACTGGAAAGATTCTCAGAACTCCAGGATAATAGAGCCCCAGAATACCTGAGGTTTATCCTGATTCTGTGTCTAATTGGCTCTGTGACTTTGAACAAACTACCTTGCCTCTCTCTGCCCTGTTTCCTTACTTTTGGAATGAGACTCTTTGCTCTTCAAGGGCTTTTCCAGCTCTTGAGATCTCTGTTTCAGAGGCAGGGGTAGTGGCATATTACTATAAGACAGAACTCAAGAGATATTGCTCACAAATTATGACTCCACTCCAGTACACCAATCAATCTAGTTTCTTTTTTTTTTTTAAGATTTTATTTATTTATTTGAGAGAGAGAGAATGAGAGACAGCATGAGAGGGAGGAAGGTCAGAGGGAGAAGCAGACTCCCTGCTGAGCAGGGAGCCCGATGCGGGACTCGATCCCGGGACTCCAGGATCATGACCTGAGCCGAAGGCAGTCGCTTAACCAACTGAGCCACCCAGGCGCCCCTCAATCTAGTTTCTAAGAGAAATCTTTACTCCCTTCATGCTTCTCAGAAGGTCTCTATGCAGGATCTTCTGTTTTCCTAGAGGCATACTTCATGATAAGATTGTAGGAAAGGAAGTCCAAAGAGCTGGTGGTCAGGATTACTATGGAAAGTTTGGGAAAGCTGAGTATGTAGCAGGACAAGGTTTGGAGGACGGCTATAAACAAACAAATTCTCTAAGCTCTCATGGCAGAAATATGCTTCTAGGTTCTGCATCTAACTAGTTGTATGACTCTGGATGAGTTGCTTAACCTTTCTGGGCTTTAGTTTCTTTAACTGTAAAATAGAAATAATAACAACCAGAGTGGCTTAGGATATTCAGTGAGACAAATAATGTAAAACTCCTAGCTTAGAGCCTGCATTTTCCCAAAGAGAGTAAAATCTTGCCCCATTTTATCTTGATCAAGCCATCATCTTCTTACTGAAATTGAAGGGGTGAAATTTTAGCACACTTTCTTTCAACTTTCCCCACCAGCCAGTCACAGAGGCTTGGAATATTCAGCAGAAGAACCATTCTTTGAGGCCCTATGGTGCATGTGTATTTTAACTGGGCAAAAGTATCGAATGGGAAGATGGAGTGGAGTGAGCTAACACATTTGCAGGGAGAAGTTTACCTGATAAGCCTTTTAGTACCCAGAGCACAGTGATGGGATCCAAACCAGAGAAGTGGAAATGACCAAGGCAAGAGTCATGGAAGGGCTGAAATATAGGACATTAAAGGACGAAATCCTCATGGCTCTTCCTCTCCCTTTCCCCTCACAGTATCTAATCTATTGTGAAGTCTTGTCTACCTCCTTGAATAACTCATTTAACTTAAACTCAACATTTCAGAAAGTGAACTTACTGTCCCACCCTTAACATGCTCCTGCTCCCTCAGTGTTCCCCATTTCAGTGAATGGCACGACCATCCACTGTAAGTCGCATATAAGACACTGGGCCACATCTTTCAGTCATTCTTCTCTTTGTAATCCATAGTCAACCTCTAAACCCAGCATATTTTAAATCCAAAATATGCCTCAAATCTCACACTTCTCTCTGTCTTTACTCCTAATGTCTAGGCTATATTTCAAGCCAGTTGAATCAGGATTTTGGAAGGTAAGACTCAGGAATCAGTATTTTTTTTAAAGCTCCCTATATATGAGTCTAACATGTAGCCAAGGATGAGAACCACTGCTCTATACATTATCCAAAGGGATATTTTCAAAACATAAACCATACCCTGTTACTCTCTTGCTGAAAACCCTTTCCTGGATTGTCATTGTGCTTAGAATAAACTCCATGCTCTTTCTTACGGCCTACAAGATCCTCTAAAAGACAGTCCCTGTTGATCTCTCTACTATCTATATCCTCCCCTTCCTTCTTACATGTCAACCATATTGGATTTCTTTCTGTACTCCCAATACACTAAATGCATTTCCATCTCAGAGACTGGCATTAGCTGTCTCAGGATTCCCAAACTCAAAGGCCAACGATGAGGTCCCTTCTCTGTTCCAAGAAGGCTATCTTGTCTCTACAAGGAAGGAAGGTAAACCAAAGAGCAGTGAAGAGGCTTAGATTTTCCCTTAAACTTTTCCTCAATGTTTCTCCATCTAGGGCTCTAACATACCACTGGAGTTGGTTTGTACAGTGTTTCTCATACCATCTGTGACTGTTTTGAGAGACCTGTGCTGGCCATTCCCATCGCTCCTAACAGTTTCACACTATGCACTCTAGTTAAAGTGGCCACCCAAAATGCAAATTAAAACCACAATGAGATACCACTACACATACACACATACACACATGTGTACACACACACACATATGCACACAGCAGAATAGCTAAAATTTAAAACAAGAACATCAGTGCCAAATGTTGGCAAGGATAAGGAGCAACTGGAACTGTCATACTCTGCTGGTTGGGGTACAAACATATATAACCACTTTGGAAAATTTTTGGCAGTACCTAACAAAGTGAAAAAAATATACCTACCCTATGATTCAGCTGTCCTATACACAGGTATATGGACAAATGAGTGCATGTGTCTACCAAAAACATGTATAGGAATGTTTATAGCAGCAACATTATTCATAATAGCCCCTAACTGTAAATAACTCAAATATCCATCAACAGCAGAGTAAATAAGTAAAATGTGCTATAGTCATACAACAAAATACTACTAATACAGCAAAAAAGAAAAAAGAAAAAGAACTACTGGTACACTCAAAAGTGTGGGTGAATTTTATAGACATAATGAGTAAAAGAAGGCAGACACAAAGAGTACATTGAAGAACAAGCAAAACTGATTGATGCCAATAGAAGTCAGACTAGTGCAGTGGTTCTCAAAGCACCAGCAGCACCTGAGAACTTGTTATAAATGCACATTCTTGGGCCCCACCCAGATCTAACTGAATCAGAATCTCTGAAGGTGAGGCCCAGTCATCTGTGCTTTAACAAAACCTCCAGATGATTCTGGACTAGTGGTTATTGCTTAGGGGAGTATTGACTGAGAAGGAGCATGAGTCTTCTCTGGTGCTTGAAACATTCCACAGCATCCAAAGGCAGTAAGTGCTATTATATAAACAAAGAGGACAAATTCTGAAAAGAATGGGAGTGGGCTAGGGTGTGGAAACAGGACATGGAGTGACTGAGGGAATTAGAAGTGGCAGGGGTGAGGAGAGGAAGAGGATAGCTCCAACTGGTGCTAATTACATTTGCCAGGCTGATACTCTCCATTTGAGCTCAGCTGCCTCCTTGCTCTCCAACCTCCACCTGCAGAATCACCCCCTGCAAAATCCCCCCTCCCCATTTTTCATACCCACAGAGTAAAGTTCACCATGGACACTGGTTGCTGACCTCTCTGCCTTTGAAAGTTTCTTTCCGATTAATAGAACTCTCATTTCCATAATGGGATGAGCCAGTTCTGTTCCAAGAGCCATTTCATTTGGCTGTGGCTCTGGATAGTGGTGGAGGGAGCAGGAGATCTCACCGAGTCTGCCAGAGTCATCATTTTCCTGTCCATTCCATCAGTCCACTTACTTTAAGAGCCTGTCAAGAAGAAGATGAAGTACCTAACTGGGGTGCTGTGCTCAAAGCTGACTGCTAGGGTGCATGACTCTGCTGACACTGACCTGGGAGCAGGCCCAGGAATTCACAACACTCAACAGGTCAGCAACCAATCAATGTTGGCTTCTTGGGGACCTAGAACTATAGAAGATTCAAGCTAGAAGGACCTTAGAGAGTTTCTGGTCTATCCCCTCCTCGGATTCATGGGACACAGGTCCAGGAACACACAACAAGCTAGTAGCTCCCCCAAGAATACTTAGTAAATATTCTAGCTACATTATCCATGTATCTCCCAAAAGAAGATTATCTGTAAAAGTAAGCAAGTGGCTGCAGTTTCAGCTCTATCTCTGCTCTTTTTCTCAGCAGAAGTGGTCTCAGAACAATGGATTTGCAATGGGAATATGTTTCCTTATTCCACTTCATTCCCAGAGAAGGAGCTTCCTTCCAGAACCCTGAGAGTTGAAGATGCTTACTTTAGGGACCTGAAGAGGCAGTGCCATGTGCTACAAAATGGTCTGACTCACCAGTATTCACACCAGTACCTGGCCCCAAAGTTTGGATTGGAGCAGCCTGGTTCTCATTCCATAGTTCATCTGTGCCTCATACTGAGCAGTACTATAAACACTGGCTTTCCTCCCTGTGGGAGACACAGCACTCCTACTTGAAGAACTCTGCTCTGATGAGGAGAAAAGAGATCATGTGGTATGGTAGAAAGATTAGTGAAACTAAAGACAGAAAGACATGGATTCATAGTCCCAGCTCTGTCAGTTATTAATCATATCAGTCAAATCATGTCATCTCTCTGAGCCCCATATTCTCCAAATCTAAAATGGAGCTCATATTATCTACTTTTTAGAGTCATTGTGCAGCTAAAACAATGTCCCTGGAGTACTTTACACAGTGCCAGGCACATAGTTCAAACTCTCTATATGATATCTGATATTTTTATTAGCTGGGTAATCTTGAGCAAGTCCTTCCACCTCTAGAGCCATCAGGTTCCATACTATATTTCAAATGGAGATGGTAATATCCACAAGATAGGGTTGTTACAATGATTAGATGAGGTCATGTTTCTAAATTGCCTTGCAAGATACCTGGCACATGGCAGACATTCAATACCTGTCCATTGAATTTGAATAGAGACAAAAGAGAACATATATCTAGGCAGGGGCTGGGCAGGGAGGGCCTAAGCCACTGGTTTTCCAAAATCAGGGGTTTTGACATTCAATTAGAAGAGCTGGTAATTGCAGAGCCGTCAGCATTGGGTCATTTATCTTGAAGACAGGAAGCTGATCAGGGCTTGTTATGAGAAGATTTTATCCAGTAGCACCAGCTTGTTCAACATCAGTTCCTGTCACCTGGATTTTCTATGTTTTTCAAGTTCCCTGGGGGACTATGACAGGGTTTGTTTTGGAGAAACAGGAAGAGCAGAGTCCAGGACACAGACTGGCCACAGCCGGATGCCTTGATTCTTTTTTTTTTTCTTTTTTTATTGTTATGTTAATCCCCATACATTACATCATTAGTTTTAGATGTAGTGTTCCATGATTCATTGTCTGTGCATAACACCCAGTGCTCCATGCAGAACGTGCCCTCTTTAATACCCATCACCAGGCTAACCCATCCTCCCCCCCGCTCCCCTCTAGAACCCTCAGTTTGTTTTTCAGAGTCCATCGTCTCTCATCGGATGCCTTGATTCTATTCCTTGGACTATGGCAGCTTAATCTGACTACTGCAGGGGTTGGGGAGCACTCAGGCAAGTGGAATAAATAGATGGTCTTTAGACAGCAAGAGAGTGCTAGGCATGAGGCCTGAATAAGTGCTTTGAGAGTATAGGTAGAGCATCAGAATGTCTGTTTTGGAGGGACCAGAAGGCCATTTCAGCCTGGCTTTGAAGGATGAGTAGGAGTTCAACAAGTAGAAGTCGGAGAAAGAAACAGTGTATGCAAAGGCAGGGAGAAGTCAAATAGCATGGTATATTTGGAAAAGGGATTCAGTGAAGCTCAAGTGCAGAATGTGTGAGGAATGGAAAGAAGGCTGGACCGGAAAAGAATTGTGAATTTCCTTGTAGGACAAAATAGAGTGTGGATTTGATCTTTAAAGAAATGGGGAGTATGAAAAGTTTTAAGCTGGGGCCCAGTGACATGATCAGATCTGTGTTTTAGAAATCTTACCTGGCTACACTATGGAGAACGGGCTGCAGGGAGGAGAGACAGAGGCATGTGGACCAGTTTGGAGGCTGTTGCAAAAGTCTGGGTAAGAAACAATGAAGGGCTGTCCTAGGGTAGAGGCAATATGGGGCAACAAGGATAAAGAAGAACTAGACCTTGATGATCAGTGGAATATGAGAGTTGAAAGAAAGCAGGGGTGAGGGGGTGACTCTGAAGTTTATAGTTTAAAACACTGGGTTAGTGGTGATGCCATTAACCAAGATAAGGAACACACAGTGGGGGATTAATGAGTTACGTCAAGTTTGAGGGATACAAGAAAGATGTCTAGATAAACGTGACAAAGGCTGCTATTTATTTTCTGTGTGCCCCGCATGGTATGTTATCCATGTTTTTCTTCTTGAACAGTATAGTTTTATTTATTTTCCCAACTTTATTAAGATATTATTGACGTATAACATATGTAAGTTTAAGTTGTGCAATGCGATGATTTGATATCATATATAGTGCTGAATGATTACCACAATAAGGTTAGTTAACACCTCCATCCTCTCACACTATTGCTATATTTTTGTTGATAATATTTAAGACCTACTGTCCCCACTTCAAGTATATAATATAGTATTTTTAATTATAGTCACCATTCTGTACATTAGAAACAACCCTATGAGGTAGACTAATTACTCCCATTTAACTGATGAAGAAACTAAGGCCCAAAGAGGGCCTGAGTGACATGCTAAGTCTAGTCTGACTACAGGCTTCTGGTATTTGCATTTTCCCCCTCTGCCAAGAGAGATAGACAAAGCCTTAAGGACAAGTTCCCCGCATAAAAGTTGTGACAGATGGGCCTATCATTGTTCTGCAAATGCCACCCAGACCCTAAATCAGCACTGTGCCAATTTCCAGTCATTTCCTATCATTCCATTTGAAACAACTTTTAGGGGTTAATCTGGAGGAAAGTGCACTCCAGCCTGGGAGGCTCTGTGCAACTTGGGTGTTGACAACAGAAAAGACTCTCAGACGCTGTTCTACCTGACCAGTATCTAGAAGCTTCCACGGGGTGCCATAGCTCCTCTCATTTGCTCTGGACCTAGGCCCAGACTCATTCCCAGTGGCTGCCAGAAAAATAACTAGGGTCACAAACACACAGGCATCACGCTGTTTATAAAGAAGCAGGCAAGTGTTGGGAGCTTTTAGTATCCAGGGGAAGTGTATCAGGAAAGACTTTTGGAATTGTGGTATTTTGTCCATTTGCCTTTTTCCCAGTCTTAGATACCTCTCCATGCAAGAGGCATCCCTTCAACGATTATCCCCGAATGGTCTTTCTTGGTTTTATTCTTTATTTGCCTCCTATCGACCACTTCCATCCTCAGGGGCTTTTCGAAGTCACTCCAAGACCTCTGTGGTTTTAATTAACCAAGTGGTTTGGTGCCATCAGCCTCCTTCCATCAATTTATTAGTCATTTCCTTCTTGGGCTCATTAATGAACATACTTAATAACACTGTTTCCAGCCCTGAGTCTCTGAAGCCCTCCCCCTTGCCCCTCTCCCACAGTGCCTTTCTCCTTGCCAAGAACTGCTGGACACTCATAACTTGGTCCTTTCCCTCTGTACCAGTTTGAAATTCATAAATATGAACTTACTCTCCAGGATTGAAGGAGAGTCTCTGGGCATGTGTGTGGGCGTGGAGATGCATATGCATGTGCGTGAGAGGGAGGGAGAAGGGAGAGTCTGAGAGAAACAGACATAAAGAGAACAGGGAAAGATAATGAAAAATTTTCCATAATAAGGTTTTTATCCACAGGCCTTTTGAAAATCAATTACATATAATGCATATCCTTTATCCCCTTTATCCCCTCATCCACAACCTGCTCTTACTGCCGTCACTGTGCCCTAAAATCATGAATCACGGGCTCATAAAATGTCACAACTAGAAGGGGCCTTAAAGACCATCTAGCACCAATTATTCTGATTATTCAGATGAGAAAATTGAGGCTCAGATGGGACCAGGCTATTGCTCACTTGGGGTCACTAGTAGAGGACCCCCCCCAACCACCTTCCCTCACTGAGTGTGACAGTTAGTAAATAGACTGTTGGCTATTAACAGTAGAGCACACACACACGTGCGCATGTGCTCGCTTATGCATCTTCTACCTAAACTCCATGAGCAAATTCCTGCTCCAGGGTTAAGAGGACAGACTCAGGAACCTGCTGTTTGGGTTCAAATATTAGTCATTGCATTTGTTTCCTGGGGCTGGCGTAACAAATTACCACAAACTAGATGGCTTAAAACAACAGAAATGTATTCTCTCACAGGATAAGAGGCAAGAAGTCCAAAATCCTGGCATTGGTGGGGTTGGTTCCTTTTGGAGAAACCATTCTATGCCTCTCTTCTGGCTTCTGGTAGTTGCCTGCCATCATGTTCCTTGGCTTATAGACATAAACTCTATCTTCACATGGACTTCTCTATTTCTGTGTCCTCTCCTCTTTTATAAGGACACCAGTCATTGAATGTAGGACCCACCCTAAGTCCAGGATGATTTCATCTCAAGATCCTTAACTAATGACATCTGCAAAGACCCTATTTCCAAACAAGGTCACATTCTGAAGTTCACAGCAGACATGAATTTTGGGGAACACTATATTAACTCACTACAATCATAAAAATTCTCAGAGCCTCAGCCACTTCATCTGTAAGATAGAGATAGTAACACTCCTCATATTCCTTATTCAAGGTTTTGAAGATTAAATAAGTGAATAGATGGTAAAGCACTCAGAACAGTGCCTGGCACACAGTAAGCACAATATTGGCATTTTAGTCCCAGTGAATCCTGAGGTCCTTAGAAAGTTCTGTCCATTTTTCTCCTTTTTTTATTTTCCTTTCCTTTTCTTTTTTTTAAATTTATTTTTATTTTTTATTTATTAGAGGGAGAGAGAGCATGAGAGGGAGGAGGGTCAGAGGTAGAAGCAGACTCCCTGCCGAGCAGGGAGCCCGATGTGGGACTCGATCCCGGGACTCCAGGATCATGACCTGAGCCGAAGGCAGTCGCTTAACCAACTGAGCCACCCAGGCGCCCCTTCCTTTCCTTTTCTTTTAAGAAAAAACTTTGTATCTCCCAGACTGAGAACAGTGTTTGGCACATAATAGGGGCTCATTAAATATTTTTGAAATGAATCCATGGGTGTTTTGGAATCACACCCAAGGGAAGCCAATCCCCCCAGGCTGATGGGAGCTTGGAGGACTCACAGAATTCTCGAACTGGAGAAGCTAGGATTCATCCAATCTCTTGGGGAAACAACTGAAATGGCATGGGAGTTGTTGTGGGTGCAGGCTTACAAACACTGTTGAAGGACACCCTTAGGCCACACACAGCACTAAGAGAGACCATATAGTTATTTGAATCACTTATCTCTGTGGTTACAGCTACAGCTATGGGGGTAAGGGGAGAGAAGGAAAGGGGAGGCAGGCAGGCAGGCACCAGCTGCTGGCTGACCGGGTCAATGAGTGCCAGCAAGTCTCTGAGTACAATCCCCCAAAAGGATTCTGGGGAAATTGCTAGCAGGTCTAAGAAAAACTGTCCCAGAGCTCCCTATGGGCTGTATCTTCAATCGGATATTGTCACCCAAAGGATGCCCTTACTAGGAAAAGTGTCTGGCAGGCGCTGAGCCAGCTGCCCAACTGTCCCGCAGGTCTCAGTTACCTTTCACTCCCTCCCCTCTGGGCAGGAATTTGCTCCTGGGGTTTGAGTGGAAGATGCCTCTGTATGTGTGGGTGTGTGTTTCAGTGTGTATGTGTGTGTGTGTGTTTGTGTGTGAGTATGAGGTGTTCCTGAGTGGAAGATGCCTCTGTATGTGTGCGTGTCTGTTTCAGTGTGTGTGTGTGTGTGTGTGTATGAGGTGTTCCTGTACCTGTTTGTTTGGAGGGGGTGTTGCTCTCCAGGGCAGGAATGTGTAATCTAAGCCAGCTTCCAAGGCTAAGGCTAGCAGAAGAGCTGAGATCCAAAATTAGCACACTGACTTGAAGCCTTAGCCTGAATACATAAGTGTGCACATAAAAGGGGCCAGTCAGGGTGGGCATGAGGGAGAGGCATCAGTGAAACTGGAATTGGCTCACTCTTAGTGGGAATGCAGGTCCATGGAGCTATCCCCCACCATCCTTCCCAGAACCATGCAGTATGAGATGACCAGTTAAGAGACCGTCAATAGCTGGAATTTGGAGCTCAGTATGTGACCTGATTAGGAATTCAGTTGGTGGCCAGGATAAGGGCACAGAAATAGCGAACATTTATTTATTGACTAGGTACCAGGTGCCAGGCACTGTGTTAAACTCTTCACTAACATTGACCATTTGTTCTTCAGAATCTCCCCGAGTTCGTTATGAATGGTATTCCCCTTTTGTAATGAAAAAGTTGAGTCTTAGAGGGCACACAGCTAGGAAGTGATAGAGCCAGAATCAGAACATATACGGGTTGACTCCAAAGCCCATGCTCTTAACAATTTAGCTGCATCGCCCTCAGAATAGGGCCTCCAAGGCTGGGGCTGTGGCCGATGTTGGGAGTTTGGTCTTCAGACAAATTTGGGGGTCTGCTTCTTGGTGGTTGTTCTCCTATTGTTTTTGATTAATCGCTGCAGCAAAAATGTGAGGATTCTATGTGAGGTAGTGCCCCCTTGTGGGTAGAGCGGTGGTAGCAAGTAAATGAGGGATTTTTGAAGATTGCATTTTTCTTTATAGATTCTGGGTGTGTGATTGGACCCAGAGTGCTTGGTGGGACCTAGGGTGCTTGCAGTCCAGGAGGGCTGGCCAATGAAAAGGGCAAAAGCTGTCATGAAAGTACTGAGAGAAATGCCCTAAAATGAACCAAACTGAAGGCAAGGGTCTGGGGCAGCTAATGTGCTTTAAAACTAAAGATGCTAAAAAGGAGTTGAGGGAAGAAACAAAGAATCAGACTCAATTTCTCCTAAGACAACAATGGCACATGGTGAATGACTAATAAATGTTAGCTATATGATGAAGACCCAAATCTCCCCTCTGAGCTCCAAACCACATATTCACTTGTCTTCTTGGCATCTCCAATTGGATAGCTCTAAAACATCTCCAACGTGATATATCCAAGAGTCAAACTCATGACACATCCCAAACTAGTTTTCTTCTAGTGCTATTGTCTTTGTGACTCACACCATTGCCCCATAGCTCCACAAGTCCTATCTTAGGAGTCAGGATTGTCCCCTTCCTCTCACTCAGCCCACATAGCTAATCCATGAGCAAGTCCTGTAGTAATGAGTGTGAGTTCAGCATCATTGTTAAGAACAGAGATTTCGGAGTCAAACATGTTTAAAACCCTAGTTCTACCATGATTAGCCATGTAGCCAGCCCTCTCCAAGTCTCAGTGTTTTCATCTCTACAATAGGGACAATAATGGTGTCTAGCTCATTGGATTGCTGTGAGGAATAAATGAATTAGTACATATATATGTCTTAGAACAATGCCTAGGACATAAAAAGCACTCAATAACTGGTAAGTGCTGTTTTCGTTAATGTGGCCTTTTTTTTTTTGGTAGCTGTTGCCTTGGCTTCCTCATTACTGTGACCATCCCTCCATGTGTTTACTTATGTAGGAAGCAGAACTGCAGGAAATGAATGTATGAAATGCTCATAGTTAAATCTGGTTGCTGAAGCCCCAGATGACCTTAACTCAAACAGAACAGCACAGATGGCTCAGACCCTCGTCTATATTCCAGTTTTATTAGAAGGAGGTTGGTACTGACCTGATACACAGTGAAACCTGGCATTTAGAGGAGGCCAAAGCCAGACCAGATTAAAATAATCATTAGAAACATTCGTTTGATCACTAAAATTTTATTAACCGAATCCCTACTATATGCTAGACACTGAAGAGATAATTGGATCAGACACAGCCCTGACTTCAAAGACATCACACTATCTGAAGACTGCACACAAGAACTGTGGAGGCTTCGAGTCACGGGGATCCACTCCCTACATGGCTGTGATTTAAGCTATTCATTGAAGATTTCTCAGCATCAATTCTTCTATCTTTGCCATGGGATAATTGCTAGACAAGTCTCCCTATTAAAACCCTTACTTATATGCCCCAGAACCCTTGCCCTAAGGAATAGATCACAACCCCAAATCTGGAGTCACACAGACCAAGGGTCAAATCCCAGCTTTGCCAGTTTGTAGCTATGTAACTTGGAGGTGCTCATTTAAACTCCCTAAGCTTCTGTCACTTCATTTGTCCAATATAGTTAATAATAGGACTACCTATCTCATGGGATTATGGAGGAGCAAAAGAGCTCATTCATATAAAGCAGTGAACACAGTGCAGAGAGTAAGTGCTTGATTCCTATTGGCCATTATACCTAATGTACAAGTATATAGAAATGTTCTGAGAAGGAATGGCAGAGACCCTGAGAATGTTCATGTATTGAAAACATGGAAGGGTGTCCACAAAATAAAATATTGTCTAACGCACAAAAAGTCCGACCACAGCCCAGTTTTATCACACATTACCCAGGTGGGTCATAACAGGGCTCACAGTGTGAAAAGTTGAGCCAACTTAGGGGTCTTAAATAATGAGATTAGAGGTCATGATGTCCTGGCTTTGAATCCCACTTTTGTTTTCCAGGGAGAGCCTTCTAGAAGTGACATATTTTTTCCATGGTAGTTTGCAGCTCAGATATGATGTCATTAGGGAGAAAGTGCCCTAGGTTGGGGTCTCATGGGCCATATAAACGGGATTTTCATACTTCTTTGGTGGTAGGACAGAAATAGCATGCTTTTTCATTCGGTTTCATTGCTGTTATTGTTTTGTTTGTTTTCAAGGAGGCAGTGTTGTTAGCTGCTGTGAGTATGGTCTCTGAAACCAGACTGTCTGGGTTCAAATTCCAGCTGTGCCACTTGCTCTGTGACCTTGGGCCAGTTACTTCATTTTTCTGAGCCTCAGTTTCATCCTTTATCAAATAGTAATAATAATATACCTCACAGGATTGCACCGAGGATGAAATGAGATCACATATATAGAAATCACCCAGTCCCGTATCTGGTACTCAGGAAGCTCAGGAAGCTGATTCAGTAAGCTTCACCTTGCAGATGAGGAATTGAGGAGGAGGGAGGCTGACAAATCCTCTTTACCCCAAATTCCATCCTCCCTAGTGCTTAAAATTCTATGATTACAGCCTCATACCCTCAGTTAAGTTCTCCAGATGCTTCCTCTTGAAGGCATTTAAATACACCTGGAAGTGGCCACACCCTCAACTGGAATCCAACTGAGTAGAAATTGGGTCCCTGGCAGGTGGCCAGGCACAGAGCTGGGGTAGTCACCAAGGAGAGAGGGGCCCAGAAGAGAAGTGAGCAGGTTCAGAAAATAACTTCATCAGCCTCTCAACTGTCCTTGAAGATGTTCGGGGCAATGTGGGGGGATTGGAAGGGCCCCCAGGCACCCGTTTGCCAAGTTCAACACTTGTACAATTATGAGGCAGAAGGATAACATGCAATGTTTCCCTCTACATGTGCAGGATTTTCTTAATTAACTTGTCTTTGAACCATTAATTTTATTGCTTGTTCTCTCCTCACCCTCAATGGCTCAGCCAATGGGCACACCTCCCTGGCATTTCCAATCTTGTTTCTACAAAGACTCTTTCCTCAGAACTGCTTTGTGTAGTTTACTCACCCCTGATTCTGGTGGGCCCCAAATGAGCAGAATTTCATTCAACAAGTTTGATTCCTTGGATCCTGTCTGGCACAGTGGAAGGAAAGTAAGCTGAGTACCTAGGAATTTCTAAGTTTGAACCTCAGCCCTGTTGTATGATCTCAGCTAAGTTGCCTAACCTTTCTGGGTCTCAGTTTCTTCATCTTTAAAATAGGTATCAGGATACCCATTGAAGATGATTACTGTGAGGATGAAATGGTGTAGCAGGTGTTAATACACCCTTCTCAGAGACTACCCCTTCTAGGTTCTGGAATCATTTAGCATGCAAGGAGGGATGAAGAATGGATAGTGGGCAGTGAGCTGAGCCTGGAGGAAAAAGGGGAATAATAAAAAGAGAGGTAGATGCGAATGGAGGGGTGATGGGGAGCTAGTATTACCACCTTATAGCTTCTATGCTCTATGTTCTCTATGAGAGAAGACAGGTCAACACCTGAGTGTGTGTTGGGCGGGGAGGTAGGCAGGAGGCTGGAGGAGCCCTGGGATCTGTCTTCGGTGCTAACGTCCACATGGTGACTGTGTATAGCTTTTGGCCCCCCGCAGTGGCTCACCACCCACAGTTCTAGAAATTGCCTTCCACTCCAGAAAACCTGCTTTTTTTCTCTCTCCTCTTTTCTCCCTCTCTACTTCCTCCTGTCCTTTCTCTGGTTTCTTTTCTGTGTTTCTCCATCTCTCTTGTCCTCTAGAAGTTAATATCTCAATAAATATGTCTCTCCATCTCTCTGCCTCTGTCTCTGTCTCTCTTTATCTACACAAAAACACACGTGCGTGCGTGCATACATACACACAGATATACTGTATGTACCTCTTTATCTCTGTCGGTCTCGCTGTCTATAGCAGTCTCTCTCTCTCCCCCACTCCCTCCTCACTGATCCTTCTTCTTTCACCTTGATGGAAGAGTCTTTCTCACACTTTCTTGAGCCCTGTGGAATTCCCTCACAACTGATGAAGAATCCGAGAAAGTGCTCAAAGAAGGGTGGCGGTGGCTGGGGCTGAGGAAGATTTACCACTGCCAGAGAAGGAGAGAGGGAGCTTTTCCTCCCTCCATCTATAAATGGCTTGCAACAAGTCTTCTGGGACAACCCCCTCTTTCTCAACTAGCCATCTTCAAAAGCGGCCCTACCATCTGTCGCAGCCCCTCTGCCCCATGATGAACAGGCTGCCATCCAGGTTACAATACAGTGAAAGGAGCCTGGAAGGTGTAAGTCATCACAGGTCAAGGGGGACTGTGGCAGATGGTCATGGGGGAGGCCAGGGGCAGTTACTAGGGACAAGGGAGGGGATAGATTTCCATACATTTGGCCCTAGGGTCTCTTCTGCTTGTCAAATATTCACATGAACATCCTTAGAAAATATCTCAAGGATCCTTGGTGTT
This sequence comes from Neomonachus schauinslandi, assembly GCF_002201575.2. Lineage (NCBI taxonomy): Eukaryota > Metazoa > Chordata > Mammalia > Carnivora > Phocidae > Neomonachus > Neomonachus schauinslandi. The sequence goes on from NC_058419.1 coordinate 19,666,039, forward strand.
AGGGGCATAATGTTTGAGTCAACCTTCCCCCCAAATGCTTCTTTATGTCATCCTAAACCACCAACCTCATCCTCACCCCCTGACCCAAGCACTTGGCTTATAGAGAGGCTCAAGCTTCAGGCGGGAGGCAAGCCATGTGACCTTTATGAGCTCGTCCAATGTTAGACTCCACTGATCATATGCTATGCTTAGGTTCAACACCTGTTTTATAGCGCAGTTCTGCCGCCTCCTCAGCAGCCCTGAGGTGGTGGTATGAAAAGAACCTTAAAACCGAAACCACAAGCCTTAGTTTAGGGTTCTAACTCCCATAATCCTCCTGTTTGTTACAGTGGTGCTCAGTGGTTTCAGGAAGCATTTCCCAGTTGAATGAAATATATAGATAGATCCCAATTATTGACTCATTTTCATTACAGTGTTAAACTATGTACGAAGAGAAAACAAACTGTAAGCTCTTGATGCTTATGGCTGATACACAATAATAAAGCTGAAACAAACTTCCAAATGAAGTGTAAACAAAAGTACAAAACCAATAAAAATCACATGAACAGTAATGATTTTAACAAGGTGGATTATGTTGTTTTTCTAAAATTAAATTGCTGTTCAGATCGTGACTGCGGTGCCAACTGGGATACAGGTTCTTTTGAGTGCATCGTGCTATATTGCTTCGTGCCAGGCGATGACTCAGCTCTCGTATTACTTTTTTCCTATCAGATCTACTGCTAAACTGTCACTCCTACAGTCCTCGGGGACATCATTTGGCCTTCACTGGGACTAAGCCATCATTTATATACTAAGTCTTCCTATTTTTTTTTCCCTCATTAGTCCTTGACAATGCAAGTAGGACAATGTGAAGCTAATGAGATCTTTTATACAAAACGTGGCAGAGATTGCTAGTTATCTACCCTACAAACCACTCCCTTCCTTCCCTAATGTACCCAACTAAAATGTTCTATTTCACGACCTCCTTTGTGGCTAGTGTGGCAATACCACAAATCTCTGGCCAGTGAGATATAAGTGAAAGTGTTATTTGGCATTTCTTGGAGATCTAAAAGGCGAGGCGGCTGGCCCTTCCTTGCCCTTTCCTCCATATTACTGCTCAGAACGAGCAAGTATTAACTGGAGCTATAGCAATCAACCTGGATCACGAGGACAAAGGGCATGCCTTAAGGACAGAAGGCAGAGAGCTGGGAGGAGTTGGCGGTCCCTAACAACTGCACACCCCATCTCCGGACTTCTTTGACCCGATAGAGAATTAACCTTCTATCTTGTTTAAACCACTGTCGTTTTGGATTTATTTTCCTATTACATGCAGTCTGATCTGATCCTAGTACACTGAGGCAGATGTAAATGAGGGTCCAGAAATCCTATGGCTGCCCTTAATTTTACCATCCAGCTGGATGATACAGAATAAGCTTATATCATTCCATTTAGATTTTCATTGCAATAAAAACACAATTTTAAAATTATCGCAGAGAACTCTGGTAACCCCTAAGAATATTCCATACCCAAAGAGACTTTCAGAACCCAGAAGAAACTCTGGCTTAGCAGTTATTACCCAGAAAGGATCTAGGAACGTAACACTCAGGTGATGAGGTACAGACCATTAAAGCTCTATTGGGGATCACGCGACCCTGAGCTTCCAGCTCAGGCTAGAAGAAAGTTAAGTGGGAAGCCTGGGTGAGCAGAGCATTGTTTGGGGGAAGAAGGCAGATGGCAGCCCCATGCTCTCTAAACCTACTGCCCAGCCCTTTGTCAGACCCAGCTCCCTTTGTCCTCGCCCCAGATAGCTGCGTAGAAGACTGCTCCTGACGGTATCAGAAACCAGGAGCCAAGAAAGTGACTCACATTGCTTCCTAGAACGCCAGGGGCATGAAGCAGGTGACAGGAAGGTTGAGGCCAAAGTGCTAGCCAGGAAGGGTCAGCTTTCTATCCCTCCGTGGGGCCCTAGCTGCTGGACTTAGCCATGGCCCTGGAAACTTGACCCCTGTGACTGAAATCCCCATGCTAATTTCAAATTTAGCCCTGGGCCTCAGGCCACTTCATAAACTGCCTCCTCATTTTTTCCCCTTCCTACCACCTCCTCAGAGTTCAGAGCCAGAATTTGTTAGAAAAGGGGAGCTATGAAATATGAACCTCAGTTTGGCCTGCTTAACCTGTCTTCAAAAAATAAATCTTAATCAAGTCACTAGAGAGAATCCTTTCTGCCCTGGCCACAATGCTTTCTCTCTCTGCTCCCTTTGTCTCTCTTCCACTCACCCCCTTTTCTGACTTCCTGGAGCCCTTGCCCTTGGCCAGCCAGCCTTCCCTTCCCCTGCAGGCTTTGCTGGGCCACACAGGGTGAAGTAGTGGAAAAAGCACATGTTTGGGCTACAGAATGAAAGTTAATCCTGACTCTACCACTAACTACCTGTGAGATCCAGGGCAAGTGGCTCCCATCCTCTGAGTCTGTTTTTACTTCTGGAAAATGGGAACAGCAATTTTCCTAATAAAGCTGCCATCACAATTTAATTAAATGAGACAAATGTGTAAACATCCCCAACACCTAGTAGGGACATTTAGTCAGTATGTGTATGTGTACGCACAAGCATGTGTAGCCTCCACCAGCCATAGCTACTCCCCAAACTTGACCTTCTTCCACTGCTGCCAGGCTCCATGAACAGCACCTACTGCCAGCCAGAAAGCAAGGAATTATTCCTTGCTCATTCCTTTACTTTATCTTCCATGTTCGATCCATCACCGCATAAATCCCGTCAATTTTACCTCCCCTGTCTGGGTCCCATTCTGTCTCATACTACCATGTACCTCTGTCACTGCTTTGCAAAGTTATAATTTTACATTTATGGCTGTGATTATTTGTGTTTATCTCCCTTCCTATCACTGTATTCCCAGTGTCCACTACAGTGACTACCATGCACTTAGGTGCTTAATAAATATTGTTGAATAAATGAATGAGGTAGAGATAAGCCATTTGAGACTCAGAGAAGTTAAATAACTTGCCCAGAGTCACACAGATAGTAAACAACCAAGCCAAGATTTGAACTAAGATTTGTCTGATTCCCGAGCTCGTGCTCTTAACCACGGTGCTAACAGTGATAAGGACGGTATACCAATGGGGTGGGGCATGAGACAGGTATGGGGTGGGGCAGAAGGGCTCTAAAGTAGCCTTTTGTCTACTTTTCATGGGGATTGGACTTTCCGTTGAGCTCTTTGCCTTTCCAAGTTATGGGCTGCGTCATTGTGAATCTGGATCAGGATTCTAATCTGGTCGAGATGGGGTTTCACCCTTTTCCATGCCCATGCCAACTTGACCCAAGTGTGGTATGGGTATATGTGCATGTGTGGAAGTTTCAGTGAAAAGGGATAGGCAAGCCTAGGCCTGGTAAAATGGAGCAAGGTGCGGATTGACATAGACTCCCTGAATGTTGAAGGTGGTAAGGGTGGGGGGTTGGTATCACCTGGTGGTTGCACAGAAATTCCTTAAGGCTCCAGGCTCATTTCAAGTGGAAAATGATTCGGGACAAAAGTGTTGGAGAGTCCAGGGTGGAAACATGGGAGCAGAGTAGGAATAAGAATTATATTCATCATTGAGAGTTTAGTGTATTTGATGCTAGTTTTATCCTCACACTGATCCAGATCAGCAAAGACCAGAATGGTTAAGTGACTTGCTTGAGATCACACAGCTAGAAGGGTGTCAGAGCTAGGACTTGGACCCAGGTCTGTCTCTCCTGAGCTCACATTCTTTCCACTATGCCATAATGCTGTGTCTTGAAACATTAAGGAGCACAAGAAGGAAATTTGAAGGAAGAACCGAAGTCAATGCTCAGGGCAGTTCTGCTCAAGAAAAGCAACAAGCCACAGGCTTCTGAGCCCTGATGTTCCCAGGCCCTGGGAAGCTGCTGGTAAACAGCTGACAGTAATATCAAGATGACCTGTCATGTTTCCAGGCTTGCACGCTGGCCCAGCACCCTATCTATTCTGGCATCTCTAGGGCAGGAGAGCAAGAAACTTTAGGAAGGCCAAATAATAGGAATTTGGTTTAAATTAAAGTAAATTTAAATGTAAATTAATTAATTAAAAATAGCTGAGTGTCTATTCTAGCACAACATTATAGTCTGGTTTTATATGGTCTTTAAGGTTATGAAGTAGATGTACACCTGAAACATTGAACTCTTGGCTCTACCCCTTACCAACTACAGGATCTTAGGACAGTCACTTCCTTTTTCGGATTCTTGGATTCCTCATCTGTAAATGGAGATCATCTAAGCCAGGCCATGGCTCTTTTTGGTGGGTGAAGTTATCTGTCTGGTATGTCTGGAATTATCAGTCCCTCCAGAGTGGTCAATGTTTCTAGTTTGTCAGTGTGTCCAGAGTGTTCTGTCTGTCCATCAATCCCACTCCTTGGTAACACCTCTGGATTTCTTCTGTATCTTTGCTAGGCCTGTATGATATTTCTCCAGCTGGATATATAGCCATGGATGAGCCTAGAGCAAGGAAAGATTTGGGGTAGCTCAACAATTCCGTCTAAGACTCAGGCTCCTTTGGCCTTAGCAATGTCCCTTTGTCCTGGCCCCATAAAGGAACTGTCTCCGGTGGGAGGCAGGGCTATAAGCCAGCTACAGAGGGAGACTTGGCCCACTCCAGCATGTACTCCAGGTGGCTTGGGCAAAAGGGCTCTCCCTCCCTCAACCACAGGTTCTCCCCAAACCAGCCTTTCACCCCAATACACCCTTGCCTGTGACACGACCTCTGTGGACCCAGGACCTGCCCTCTCCAACCTTCTGGACTTTGTACAGAAAGGACAGGTAGGGCTTTCTACAACAGCCTCAGCTATCCCTTGTGACTACAAGGGAGCACGGTTCTAGAGTCAGACACTTTGGATTTGAGGTCCTTATTTGCCACTAACCCCGCTGTGTGACCCTCTATGAGTTGCTTAACCTCTCTAAGTCTTTGTTTCCTCGTCTATAAAATGGGGCAATAATAGCATCTACTTTGTAGAGTCGTTAGTAAGATTAAGAGATAATCCACACAAACTACAGCATAACCTTGGTCAAATTACTAAGCTTTTCTCTGCGTTAGTTTCCTTGTCTTTAAAATGAGAATAAGAATAATAGTGTCTACCTCATAGGGATGTTATGAGAATTAAATGAAGAGACTGGTACCTAATAAGTGCTGTATAGGTGTTTGTTAAATAAGACAATGTCAGATTCTTCTTCACTCATTCCACAAATATCTATCTATTACCTATTATGTGCCAGGCATTATTCTAGTCACTAGGGATGCAGAAATTAGCAAGATCAATAAGATTCTCCACTTTTGTGGAGCTTAGAGGCCAGTGAGGTAAGATATACAATGAGTCAACAGTAAAATAAACAAGGCAAATGTAAAATAATTATTTCCAGGAAGGAGGAGAAACAAGATAACAGAAAAGAGAGTGACAGAGAGAAGGCACAGGCACTGTTCCATAAGGTGATCAGGGAAGGCCTTTATGAGAAGGTGACATTTAAACTGGAACCTGAGTACAAAAGCAGAGCCAGATTCTGGGAGACAGCCTTCCAGGCAGAGGGAAGAGATAGTGCAAAAGTCCTGAGGTATGGTTGGAATAGAAAAGGGGAGGGGGGGAATTAGCAGGAGATAAGGGCAAAGAAGGAAACAGAGACCTGATCATATAGGGTCCTGGGGTCCATGTAAGGGTGTTTAAGTTTTATTATAAATGCAGTAGAAAGCCAGTTTCATAGCCCATCCACTTGTTTTACATTTGAGGAAACCCAGGCTTAATGAGGAGAAGTGACTGTCCAAGATGACACACACACAAAAAAATGAGTAGCAAAAGTGGGATAAAGACCAACCTTTTCTCATTCCCCAGCATCATGCATTCGATTCCCAGCCATATCATGTTTAGTGCAAGTTATATCATATCACAACATTGCAGATTCGTTGAATGTCATTTGCATAAATGAAATCAATGACCTGAAAATGGGTTTCAGGTCCTCTATTCAGCAATTCCTACTAAGCATGTGCTACTTGCTTAGCCCTATGCCAGACACCAAGGATGGGCAAATGCCACAGAGTTTCTGCACAGAGAGGCACTGAAGCTGCCAGCCCAGCCCCTCTCCTTCCAGTCTCCTGGGAAGGAGCAGTATCTTCTGCATTAGTAGGTAGGATGTAGGAGTCTGGTGGGAGGAAAGCGGAACCTGGTCCTCCATGCAGGCAAGCAGATGAAGTATCTATCCTCAGGAGGTCAGTCTGACATGGGGAATTGACTGTGTATGTTCATTACCTTCTCAAGATAACTAAAAGAAAAGCACCTATTTGTAAAGGAATGCCATATCATATTGCAGAGGCGGCTTTAGCCAAAGAGAAAGCATCAGCTGAGCAGTCTGGACTGCTAGTTTTTTTTTTAGGCTACCTGCAGCCATCTCCTTGCTAACCACAGGAAAGAATGTTCTACTTTCATAATGCTCCACTAATTCAGTTAAGCTCATCTGGGACACCCTGTCATTCCCTTCTTAGTATTTTCAAAAACAAGCTCAATAAACACTTATCTATAACAAAAGGTAAGGGGTTTAGAACACACAAAAGGATAATTCAGCTTACAAAAATACTGACTTATGACATATATTCTTTTGTTAAATAATATATTTACTTTGTAAACCATTAGAAAATTACAAGATTATAAAGAAGAAATTTAAAATTACCTATAAGTCCATAATCAGAGATAACCACTAGTAACTGTATAGTTTTCCCACTGTCCTCTCCTATGTGTGAAAAGTAAACAAGATTACATTGCATATATAAATGTATTTTTGCTATCTAAAATTATGAATAGTGTCCCAATTCATTAAATAGTCTCAAAAAACATGATCTCACTAATTTCTATAGAATAGTCCAATAAAATATATGCCTTAATTTATATAGTCTACCCCTAATGCAACAGTTTCCCAAGTGTGGAGGTATCAGTATCATTTAATTAAAAAATTAATAATATTAAAAAAGGGACCAACAGTCACATGACTTTTCAAATTCTGGTTCAAACAGAAATTTACAAGTTTCTTTTCAGTAAGACTGATCTCAGAGCCGTATTACATCAATCTGTATTGGATTCTCTAAGGGAATATGGTATGCAGCATTTCCTGTTTGTTCGTGGATCCCCTTTATAGGAATCCCATCTCATTGGACTGATGCTCTATAGAACAAACATAGTGAGATACCGCCCCACTGTGGACATTTAGAATGTTGCAGTGTTTTACTCTTAAAATCATTCTGCCATAACCATACTTGCATAGACATCTTTGCACACTCATCTGGCTTTCTCTCTAGGAGAGATTCATCTAAAAGAAACTATAGTTTATATAGTTCTAATTCTGCCCCATCTAGCTTTTTTGCTGGGTCTCCATGAACCCCACCTCACAAGGGACTCCAAGAAAAAGAGTCTCCGTGTGACTGAGTTTCTTTCTGCCCAGCTCAAGGTCTGTCTCTTTGTAGAATATATGTTTGGGGTGAGAGGGGTAAATAATTGTTTTTGATTTTAGAATGATTTTAGGTTTTAGGTAAAAAATGGGAAGATAGTACAGGAAGTTCCCTTATACTCAACACCCACTTTCCCCTGTTATTAATATCTACACATTAGTATGGTATATTTGTTACAATTAGTGAGCCAGTATTGGTAGATTATAATTAATGAAAGTCCACGCTTTATGCATGTTTCCTTTGTTTTTACCCCATGCCTCATTTCTGTTCTGGGATCCCATCTAGGATACTATATTACATTGACTCCCAATAACTTCTTAGGTTCCTCTTTGTCATGATGGTTTGTTTCTCAGACTTTCCTTTCAAGGTTGAAAGTTAGGTATTTTCTAGAATGTCCCTCAATTTGGATTTGTCTGATGTTTTTCTCATGATTAGACTGTGGTAATGCATTTTTGGCAGGAAGAAGTTAGAGGACAAGTGTCATTCTCTTCACATCATATCAAGAAGATTTATTATTCATATAACTTACCACTATTGATGTTAATCATAGTCAACTAGCTTGAGATACTGTTTGTCAAGTCTCTCCACTGTAAAGTTACTCTTTGTCCAGCTTTCCATACTCTTATTCTTTGGAAGGAAGTCACCCTGCAGAGACCAGACTTAAAGAGTAGAAGTAGTGCTCCATATTGGAGATCATTTTCAAACAGAAGATATAGCTATTTATTTCTACCTTCATTCTTGGAATGATTTCTTTGGGTCCATTCACGGTGTCATGGTTGTATTGAACCCAGTCTTCTCCTCTAAAAACTTATTATCCATTTGGGCACATGTTCCAGATATGATATCATACAAGCACAATGTAGCATTGACACCTGTGAAAGGTGGTTTGTTTGTTTTGGAATTCTGAATCCCCCTCAAGTTATAGAGAAAAACAGGCACCAAAAAGTATATGGCAATGAAGGTATTCGCCTCTCAGTAAAACAGGCATTAACTGGTAAAGTTACCTTTTAAAAACACTTAAAGCCTCTCAAATTGTCCTAAGGCAATACGTCAAGTGAACAAATATTTATTTAAGAAAATCTACTAAATCTTGGTAAGAAGAATGACAATCCCATGGCATTTGAGCCACGACACACTCACTTCCTCCTTCTTCCCCAGCTGAGCTTGGTAAGGCTCCTTCTCTCTTCAGCCCCCAGTCAAGGGACTCAGTATTTCCCCAAAAGGGACAGGACTCTAGCATTCCCCCTTCCCAACTGTGAGCTACAAAGGTTAAATTCCTGGCGAGTGTGACCAAGAGGAATGGTGAAGGATTCTTTCCTCCACCCAGTCCCCACTGGTAGGGCAGAGGCTTTACCCCAGTTATGACTGGATAAGAATACTGGACCCCATTTGCCCTTGCCCCAGCTCTCTCATAGGACAGAGGTCTCACACTGGGAAAGGCAAGCAGAGAAGACCAGAGACTACTGCCCCTGCCAAGCAGCCTGGTCATAAAGCATAAGTGTCATTCCAAGAAAAGTGACCCACTGTCTCTGCACTCAGCTCTGGAACTGTGGCTTGGAGATTTTTGCCCAGTGGCAGAGGAAAAAATTATGAAGGAATGACTAATTCTTGGAAAACATATTTTAATATACTCCTAGAGTCATCATAGTCCTAGAAGAAGAAAGATACATATGCAGTAATCAGTCTCATTGCCTCACAGAGACTTCCCCAGCTCTCTGACCTCCACCTCCATCAATACACACACACACACACACACACACACACAGAGTGCAAGAACAGCCCATCCTTTGGAAGTGAGAGTGCTCTCTGGGCTCAGTCACAGTTCACAGTACAATCAGTCTAGAGAGCAGTGAAGGGGTGGCAGACATAGAGCTGGACCACACATCCCCATCCTGGGTTTCTACATGTTCAATTGCCTCTTCTTTGTGTCTCTTCTGATGCTTCTCATTTTCTGCCTTATAGTTTAGGAAATGGGGCATGGCTTGTGAGGAATAAATGAGCTCATGGAAAATACCTTTAGCTTATAACTGGCACACAGTAGGTACTTAATAAATGGAAGCCATTATTACCTCTCCTACTGATTGAATTTCCTTCAGACTGTAATTTTTATTCTAGGTAAGTGGCTCTCGATCTTAATGAGACCCATTCTCTCTCTTTCTTTTTTTTTAATATACTTTGTGACATCTCCATTATTATCCTGAAATGAAATTCACAGCTAATAAAACCTACACACCTACACACATGATTTCAAAAATACCAATATAATGCTCTATGATGTAAAAAAGAACAAAAAGAAGATAACTTATAATTATTTACATATTTATATAACATGTAAATCTCAGGAATTGACTACAGTAGAACACTTAAGATGAAGTGGTCTGTATGAAATCACCAATAAAACACCAATTACAAATGCAGACTGACACAGGTATACTTTATCAGTAACTCTAATAGTCTGAATGTTATTGATGTTGGTAACATGAATTTCCAAAGTGGAGAAAAACTTGTACAGTTCCTAGAAAAAGTACAATTCCCTCTCAATTTACATTGCAATTGGGTACCTGAAAAATCTGGTGTCTACCAAAACACTTCATGTTATGTAAAACAAATTTCCTTTCTAGGCTCTGATCATTTATAAGCAAGTCTTTCACCTATATAAATGTCCAGCAGGACATCTGAAAGTCTAGTGACACACAGGAGCAGTTTTCATTGGGAAGACTATCCTACAATTATATTCCTGGATTCTACCTGCTATGTGTCAGTAAGAGCCCCTACTAATTACAAAGTACTCCTTAGGGCATGATATTGTCCCATTGAGAACCTTTGGAGCCACTGATCCAAACCTGAAATCATAAGCAAAAATGTGTGCACACAAGTGCACGTGTGTCAATTCATGTCTCTCTGTGGGTGTATAGCTTTCAGATTCTTAAGGGGGGGTCCATTACCCAAAAAGAACTAAGAATGCATAAAGGGATCCTGCTACACACAATGTACACAAACAATATAGAAGTATGTCACTGAATTGAACAAAATAATGTAGGTGCTGCCTAGTAGCATGTGATGGGTGTGAGGCTAGCTCAGTGGTGACAGAGCAGAACATGCCTCTATAGGGGACCATGTAGTTTATTGTTTAGGAGTGCTGGCTCTTGGAGTCACATTGCCTATTATTGTACAGCTTGATATGTGGATATTTAATTCCTCTCCTTGATACTTCCCCTCCTCCCCAGTCAAAGAAAAACTTTTGCTTTCGTGACCAATCACAAAGGTTTAAAGGCCTATTAGAGTCAATCCTTTAGTTAAGGCCCTAAGACTCCAAGAAGCCCCTGAAATCATGCACATATAATTCTTGAGAGGATTACCATAGCAGAGTTTCATCCACCTCAATGCTACCATGTTGGATGCAGGTATTCAACTTATGAGTGGTGAGCAAAAGCAAAGAGAAAGGCCCTGAGGGCTGGGCCACAGAGTAAGGAGTGTCTGGAGGCTGGGTTGGGAGGCAGCACAGAAATGTTAGGAGAATGGGATAAAGGTGCTGACCAGAGAGAAGGGGAAAGATATGAAAAGGAATTTTTAACCATTTACACTAGCCTGTTCTGATCAATTAACAAGCCAGTCACTTAGGCTTCAAATACTAGTTAGAGTGGTAATATATCTTAGTAGTTAAGAAAGCAATAATACACTATGTGTTAACTAAATTGAATTTAAATAAAAAATTTTAAAAAGAAAAAGAGAGCAGGCTGAGCACTCAGACTGTCTGGGTTCAAATCCTACCTCCACCATGCACCATGCAACCTCTTTGTGCCTCAGTTTCCCCTTTTGTACAGTGGAGAGGGTGATAATACTTACCTCATAGTGTTATTGAGAAAATTAAGACATGCAAAGAGCTTAGAACAGTTCCTGATGCATAGCATACACTTTATAAACATTAGCTTTTCGTGTTTACCTACCGTGCACACCACTCTGGAATATTGTGTGTACCTTGGTTTGAGAGAAGGAAGAACCTGAGCATATTGGTCTCAACTACCACCTTTGGGAGGGGTTATGATTGACATCTTATTTTTAACATTCAACAGATACTTTGTGCCAAATACCACTCCAGGTACTGTGGAGGATATAAAGATGAACAAGCTAGGTCCATGGCTTCAATTACTACTTATATGCTAACAACTTTCAAATTTATAGCTCCAGCTCAGACATCTCTCCTGAGCTCCACACATATCAATTTATTCTTGCTGAGCCTCTCCACCCAAAATGCCAACATGTACCTTCATGTCACTATATCAAAAAAAAAAACTCACTTCCACACATCTCCCTAAACTGCCTCTCCTATGTACTTTATTGAAATTAACAATTGTTCACCCAGTCACCCAAGCTAGATATCTAGGAATCATTCTTGGGATTTGTTCACTCCCCACATCTCATCAAAACACTAAAGCAATCAATTCTACCTACTAGATATCCCTTAAATATATCCACATCTCTCAATATCCCCTGCAAGTACCTTAGGACAATACATCATATCACTTGTCTGGATGACTCTAACAGTAATACTCTTGCTCCCAGTCGCTCCAATACATTCTCCAGTGAACAGGTACAATGAATTTTTTTAAAATATCACATCACATCACACACACACACTCACTCACTCACTCTTAAAAACCCTCTATGGGACAAATTGCAAATTCCTTAACCTGGCCACCAAGGTCTTCATCTCTCTCTCAAGTTTCATCTCAACCATGACCTATCCCACCTCCCTGGCACCTTCACTTATAATTTTTCAACCAGACTGCTCTTCCTTCACTTATTCCAAGATGTCAAGCTTTTTCCAGCCTCAAGACATTCACCATACTGTTTTCCCACTCCCACAATTTATTTTTACTAGTCATTCAAGTTTCAGATAAAAGAATACATCATGAGGAATTTCTTCCCTAACCCATCAGATTAGGTAAGACCTCCCAGTTAAATGCTTTTATTTCCTAACACTTTTCATTCATGTTTAATGTCTGTCTTCCTTAGTAGGCTAAAAGCACCCTAGGGCAAAGCCATGCTTTAGTCACTGTTACATCCCCAAATACCCACTACAGTGCCTTTGCACGCAGTAGATACTCAATAAAAATTTAGCGTGAGGAAGGAAGGAGGGAGAAGAGGAAAGATGGAGGGAGGAAAAGAGGCGAGGAACAAGAAAAGGAGCAAAGATGTTGTAGGAGGTAGGAAATAAATAAAACATGTTCCCTAACCTTATGGAGCTCCTAGACCGGGGGCAAACAGACAATTCCATACAAGGATATAAGGGCTATGGCAGAGGTGTGCACAATGTGCTAGGAGAACTCAGAGGAAGAAGATACCCTGTCTGGGAGACAAAGAATGCTTCACAAAGGAGATGCCATTTGGGCTGGCTCTTTTTCTAACACCTTTATTGAGGCATAATTCACATACTATACAATTCACCTATTAAAATATAAAATTCAATGGTTTTTAGTATATTCACAGAATTGCACAACCATCACCAACAATCAATTTTAGAACATTTTCATCACCCCAAAAAGAAACTCCATATCCACTAGCAATCACTTTTATTGTCCCCTGCCCCCAGGTCTTGGCAACCACTAAACTAATCTATTTGCTATTTCTATAGATTTGCCTATTCTGGACATTTCATATAAATGGAATCATACAATATGTGGTCTTTTGTATCTGGCTTCTTTCACTTAGCATAATATTTTCAGTGTCCATCCATGTTGTACTGTGTATCAGTATTTGATCCTTTTGTATGGCTGAATAATATTCCACTGTATGGATTTATCAGATTTTGTTTATCTATTCATCAGTTGGTGGACATTTGAGTTATTTCCACTTTTTGGCTATTATGAGAAAGCTGTTATCAATATTTGTGTACAAGTTTTTGTGTGAACATATATTTTCAATTCCCTTGGGTATATACCCATGAAATTGCTGGGTTATATAGTAACACTATGTTTAACATTTTGAGGAACATCCAAACTTTTCCAAAGAAGCATCACCATTTTACATTTCAATCAGCAATGTATGAGGGTTCCGATTTCTCCACATCTTTGACACTTGTTATTGTCTGTTCTTTTTTTAATTAATTTATTTTTTAATCAACATATAATACATTATTTGTTTCAGGGGTACAGGTCTGTGATTCATCAGTCTTACACAATTCACAGCACTCACCATAGCACATACCCTCCCCAATGTCCATCATTCAGCCACCCCATCCCTCCCACCCCCCTCCCCTCCAGCAACCCTCAGTTTGTTTCTTGAGATTAAGAGTCTCTTATGGTTTGTCTCCCTCTCTGGTTTTGTCTTGTTTCATTTTTCCTTCCCTTCCCCTATGATCCTCTGTCTTGTTTCTCAAATTCCTCATATCAGTGAGATCATATGATACATGTCTTTCTCTGATTGACTTATTTCACTTAGCATAATACCCTCTAATTCCATCCACATCATTGCAAATGGCAAGATTTCATTTTTTGATGGCTACATAATATTCCATTGTATATATATACCACTTCTTCTTTATCCATTCATCTGTTGATGGACATCTAGGCTTTTTCCATATTTTGGCTATTGTGGACATTGCTGCTATAAACATTGGGGTGCACTTGCCCCTTCAGATTACTACATTTGTATCTTTGGGGTAAATACCCAGTAGTGCAATTGTTGAGTCATAGGATAGCTCTAGTTTCAACTTTTTGAGGAACCTCCATACTGTTTTCCAGAGTGTCTGCACCAGCTTGCATTCCCACCAACAGTGTAAGAGGGTTCCCCTTTCTCCGCATCCTCGCCAATATCTGTCATTTCCTGACTTGTTCATTTTAGCCATTCTGACTGGTGTGAGGTGGTATCTCATTGAGGTTTTGATTTGTATTTCCCTGATGCTGAGTAATGTTGAACACTTTTTCATGTGTCTGTTGGCCATTTGGATCTCTTTGCAGAAATGTCTGCTCTTTTTGATCATAGCCATCCTAGTAGATGTGAAGTGGTATCTCATTGTGGTTTTGATCTGCATTTCCCTGATGGCTAATGATGTTGAACATATTTCATGAACTTATTGGCTACTTGTATATTCTCTTTGGAGTAATGTGTATTTTCTCAATTTTTAGTTGGATTATTTTTATTTTTATTTTTTGAGTTATAAGTGTTCTTCAAGTCCCTTATCAGATATATAATTTTCAACACTTTTTCCCATTCTCTGTGTTGTCTCTAGACTTTTTTGAAGATGTCATTTGAACTGCAAAAGTTTTTAACTTTGATGAAGTTCAATTTATCTATTTTTTCTTTTGTTATTTGTGCTTTAGGTGTCATATCTAAGAAACCATTGCCTAATCCAAGGTCACAAAGATTTAAGGTCATGAAGAACACTTCTGAACATGTAGACTGCTTCCTGGGCTGGTCCCTTTAATTCCCACATCCTACACAACTGTCTTTTCTTGACTATGAAATTCTATCCAACACTTTCTGGGTTCCTTAATTGATTAGGTATTGCCTTGGGGGTGACAATGAAAACAGCCTCCCTAATTCCCTGCTGTGCATTGATCAAGCCTTAGGCAGCTGGCTTTATAGATACCAGCAAAGTGGTGGGATTGATTTCCCCCGTTACTTACATGTATGCTGACCAGTGTCTACACACTTCACAGGGCTGTTGAGAGCATTTAATGAGATGATAAGAGGGCTTCCCTGACCACCACATCCAATGTAGCTGCTACCCAATTTCCCCTATATTATATTACCATTTTATTTATTTTGTAACAGAATTATTATCAGATATCTTTTTTCAAATTTTTCTTCTTTTTAAAATTTTTTTAAATTTAAACTTAAGGAATTAACATATAGTTTATTATTAGTTTAAGAGGTAGAGTTTAGTAATTCATCAGTTGCATATATATTATCAGACATCTCATTTGTTTTCATGTTTGCAGTTGGTATTCTCCACCTAAGACTTGTAAGACTCCATCTAAAAGCAGGCCAACCTACATGAATTCTCTCTATTTCCCCACTTCTCCCTTTTCCTCTCCCTCCCTCCATCCCTCCCAATTCTTGGGTCTCTCAGTGGCCAGTGTTGAAGAAATATCCTTGTAGTACTCCTTACCTATGACTACTATGGAATAGATTTCTAGAAGTGTGATGGCTGAGCACATGTTTTTCTATATTTTAAGTGTTAATTTCTATTTCCAGATTGCTTTCCCATTTACATTTGCACCTTCAATGTAGGAGAGTACACTTGACTGCACACTACTTGGAATATGGGTCTTCACTCTCCTTCATTTTGTATCAGTCTGATAGGCCTAAGTAAGGTGCTGTTCCATCATTTTATCCTAATTTCAACTTGCAATTCTCCACTAGTAGGAAAGTCCTTTTCAAATACATGCTTGCTATTTTGTTGAGTTCCTCTATGAATACAATGCTTTGACTGCTTTTCTCCTTTGACTTTGTTTTCAATTTGAAAGATCCATATGTTGTATATTATTGATATTATCCATGTACCTGACATATATATGTATACCCATTTTCGCCAATCTACCTTTTCTTCCCACATAACTTATCATATTTTTGCGTCTCTTGTTTTCTTATGAGTTTAAAAATATATTTTATGGTTAATAAATGGCTTTGGGGTTTCAAAAAATTAAAAAAATAAAAGCAGGCATCAAGCTTGTTTTGTTCGTCACCATATCCCTAGTCTCTATAACATTGTCTTATGTATAGTAGGCTTTCAATAAACATTTGTTCAATGAATAAATAAATGGGTGTACATATGCAGTAGCTATTACAGTGCCTAGCATATAAGTGATGCTCAGTAATTATCAGCTGCTGCTGCCATTATCATTACTGTCATTATCATCATCATTACTATAAGACCTGAGCTATATCTATAAAATGAGACTTTGTTGTATTCCTCACTTGCCGTGAACATACAGGATTCACTCCAGGAATAAATGGTAGGTAGTCCCACTACTTATTTGGGTGACTTTGGGAAGGTCACATTTCTTTCCTTCCCAGAGCCTCAGGTTCATTCATATATGTATGTGGCAATATTACATAGTGATTCTATACACAGGTTCTGGAGCTAATGCCTGGCTTTACTACCAGGCTTTGTCTTTTACTAGCATTGTGACCTTGGAGAAGTTAATCATCCACCTTAGTCTAAGTTTCCTTATCTGTAAAATGGAGATGATAACAATATCTAACTCCACAGAGTGGTTGTGAGGATTAAATCAGATGGTACAGGGGCGCCTGGGTGGCTCAGTCAGTTAAGCATCTACCTTCTGCTCAGGTCATGATCCCAGGGTCTGGGATCAAGTCCCACATCAGGCTCCCTGCTCAGCGGGGAGATTGCTTCTCCCCTCCCTCTGCCTGCTACTCCCCCTGTTTGTGCTCTCTCTGTCAAGTAAATAAATAAAATCTTTAAAATAAATAAATAAATGAGATAGTACAGTACAATGCTTAGCAGAGTACCTGGCACATAACCAACATTCAAATAATAACTATGACCCAAAGCTTCAGCCTCTGGCAGATCTTATGAAAAAGTCCTCATATAAATGATGCCAACTCAGGCCAGTAGTTGGAAATCTGCCAACCCTCAAATACTACTCTTGGCTTAGATATTCAGGGGTGTCTTTGCAGTAGACAGTGCCCCAGCCATTTGATCACCACCTCCTGATGTTCCACTTTTTCCCACTGTCAGGGCATCATTATTGTGCAAAACCAAAATGGCAGAGTAAATTGAAAGTCATATCTTCCATTCTGATGCACAACCCACATCCCTGAGCTTTCCTCAATCAAAATATCAAGGGATGTGTGTGTCTCTAAATCCCAAGATAAATCATTTGGGCACTGTTGCTACTCAAGATTATCTGCAAATATGTTCACCTCCATCAGAGGAAATAATTAAAATCTCACATAGTCCCTTATAGCAATATTCTTTTGCACTTGATTCAGTTGGATGATCATGATTATAATTCCTTACATTTGTAAGTTTAATAGCTTTCAAAGAAATAACACATTAGTCACTTGGAAGCATACAACCAACTGCAGGGTGAGGAGGTTTGGAGTAATTCAGTCACTTTGAAACTGAATAAACAGATGTCTCAGACCTCCTGACTTCTAGTCTGGAGAATTTCTCTTTGGTACCCTAATTCCCCAGAGAAGACTAAATCATTTACTCCTCTCAACAGCTGGAAAGTGGTCTCTTCATCTTGTAACAAAATCTCCCCCACTTCTCCACCTAGCAAATTTTAACCACTTTCTGAGTAATCTATATCTGGCCCACAGTGTGGGTGACCCTGCTGAATTATTGATACTCCCACCCCTTTCCCTTATCACCTCTGCATGCAAACTGCACTCCATCCCTCTCTGTCTTGGTCTTTCCCAGTTTGACCCATTTGTCAATTTTCAATCTTTAGTTATCACTTCCCACTCAAGTGCTTATTATAAGCTGCCAGTACATTTCCATCTCGTCCATCTTCTCAGCCTCTGAATCTACCACATGAAAGGTCGTATTTCTCTATTCCAATTTCTGCTAATGGCCTTAACAACACTTAATGGGAACGGAAAAGGATTTCACCTTTCAAAAGGTGTCGATCAACTTTCAACAAGTTCCCCATTAATTCTGACTGTGATTCCAAGGACTAATCGAGCAGGACTGCTGACGTCCACTACCCTGGGGCTGTTTCATGATGTGTAATGTTCTGCTAGATTCTTTCTGTTGTCTGAGGGCCAATTGTAGTCTGGCAAGTTATATTTAATCATAATCAGCCTGCTTTACAAATGGTCTTAGGGGGCTGGTTATCTCCCAAGCACATTAGCTGTCCACTTACAATTGAGTGGCACGCCAGAGCTACCAAACTGCCCACCTTTTTCTCACAAAGCCTAGATCAGACTTCCTAAGCTGAGGAGTTGGCACACATTTCTTAGTGCTAGGCTATGGTTCTGCTGTGTTTGAGGAGTTGAAGCAAGGAAAGGTGCTCAACATGCAGTGCTCATTGAGTTGGTGGTGGGATGCTGGGAAAATGGAGCAGCATATGTGTGGAGTCTTACAAAGGAGCCTTTTGGTTTTTGTAAAAAGGTTCCAGGACAAGACAAGCAAGAGCTGTAAAGAGTTGTTCAGAGATGCTTCAAGTGACTCGCATTGACATTCTGGACACATGTTCCTTATCTATCGTCCCAACTCCTGCCCACTATACAACTGGTTCCAGCACACTTATACAGGACAGCAGGAAGAAAGTGGAGATCACTGAAGGGAGAGTGAATCCAGTTGTTGTGTCAGAACTCTTGCAAGTCCTTGGGGAGACAAAGTTGAAGACAGAAATGGACTGTGCCCTCAAGCACTGTAGTCAAGTCAAGGAGACAGAAAAGTAAATAATTACATTAGAGGGCAGTGGGGAAATAACTATTAAGGGGAAAATAAAATGTGCTATGGGAACACAAAAGGGGTACCTGGTATCAAGGAGGATTTCTTTGGAAAAGTAACTCCCATGCTATGAAGTATACCAAAGAGGTAAACTAGTGAGTGAAGGTGGGTTAGAAGGAAGAACTGTTCCAAACATTGAAAACAACTGCATACAGCCAGGTGGGGAGAGAGACAGAGAGAAACAGAGAAACAGAGAGAAAGAGATAGAGACAGAAAGAGAGAGAGAAAAATGCATGCCTGGTATGTCATCATTGAAGGTCAGTGAAGGTCAAAGATAAGGCTGGCGTAGTGTGCAGTGACCAAACCACAGAATTCCACTTGTATAGGCTGTGCAGGGAAATGAGCTGGGATTTGAATAGACCTACAATTTCTATTGTCTTCTATATATATTTAAGATGTGGTCCCTGTCTTTAAGGTATTCAGAGTTCATCTGTAGTGCAGAGTCCAGATTTGAGAAAGACTTCAGAAGCCCACAAGGCATAGTGGGAGGGATCTGGTGTGTCTTTGAAACCTAGATGTTTACATAGTAGCTGAGGTACCTGAGTGAGCCCTAAGGAGTAAGGAAATCCTTAGAGAAAAGAGGGAACCTTATTCAGAGACTCAGGCCCCATTAGCACCCTCATACCAGCCCCTTGGCCCTAGACCACTGTCTTTGCGGTTAGCTATATACCTCCAACAAGTCAGCTAGAGTCCTTGTCAACACTATGAGGAAGACACTGACCTTCAGCAGCATCTCCTAATGTTCTGAGCTTCAATATAGTTATCTATAAAATAGGCACAGGTGAAAGCAGAGTTGGCTTCATTCACCCTAAAAGTTCTTTCCAAAGAAAACTTTCTACACCCTGTTCCCCAAACACCTCATACTACTTCCTCATGGTGGTAGTTTGTCTTCAACATAATCAGCATTAATTCTATCCTTCTATGCACACTATTGTCCTTCCCCTATGCAGTGGTAGAGTTTATTCCTCAAGTCCCCTTGAATCTGGGCTGGTCCAGGGCTGCTTTAACCAACTGAATAAGGTGGAAGTGCCATTACTCCAGTTCTAAGCCTAGACTTTAAAAGAATTGGCTGTATCTACTTCCTACTCTTGAAATGATGCCTTATTGTGAGAAATCCAACCTAAATGGAGAGGCCACATGTAGATGCACTAGTCAACAGATCAGGCTGAGCTCCCAGCTGAAATCCAGCATCAGCTGCCAACCATGGGAATGAGTCATTCTGGATGTACAGCCCAGTTGAGCCTTCAGATGACTGTAGCTCCAACTGCCATATGATTGTAACTGCATGAGAGACACCAAATAAGAACTTCCCAGATGAGTCCACTCAATCCACTCAACCATGAGAGATAATAATAAATTGTTGGTGCCAGTCACTAACTTTTGTTGTCATTTGCTAGGCAGCAATAGATAAATCTCAGGCCTTTGCTATAGGGTAAATCCAGGGCTCAGCAAACTTTTTCTTTTTTTTAAAGATTTTATTTATTTATTTGACAGAGAGAGAGAGACAGCAAGAGAGGGAACACAAGCAGGGGAAGTGGGAGAGGGAGAAGCAGGCTTCCCGCAGAGCAGGGAGCCCAATGCGGGGCTCGATCCCAGGACCCTGGGATCATGACCTGAGCGGAAGGCAGACACTTAACGACTGAGCCACCCAGGTGCCCCTCAGCAAACTTTTTCTATAAAAGGTCAGATAGTAAATATTTTTGGTTTTGCTGACCATTCATCTCTGTCACAACTATTCAATTCTACATTGTAATGAGAAAGAAGCCACAAACAAATAGACGTGGTTATGTTCTGATAAGTCTTTATTTATGAAATTTTATTTATGAAGAGCTGAGGCCTTTGCCATGGTTTGCCAACCCCTGGGCTAGTTGGATAAAACAATCATTGCAGAATAAGAAAGACTGATAAGTAGGTAGGTCTTTCCAGTAATATTAATCTTTTAGCAAAAGTTTTCTGGAAACGTGAAGCTTTGACCCAGTGTTTCCCAAAGTGAATTTTGTAAGACAGACATTGAGGGAGGGAAATGTGTTGTTGTCAAATAATTTTTTTAAAGCTCTGGATTAAATCTAAGTTATATAAGATTTTACACTGTCAGATTCCTCAGAGCCTTTACATGCTTATCCCAAAGAAGTACACTGCTAGAATTTCTGACTCAGTGCTAGCCTGCAGGAGGAGAAATTTTTAAATGAGGGAATTTGGGGTGTCAGTTCCTCCTATACATAAAATCCTTCCCAACTCATTTCCTAGAGCTGCTGCTGTTTATCCCTCTTCATTCACCTTCTCTCACTGCTCTTCTTCAGGCTTACTTTTTCCATAACACCCTAGCTCTGCTAACAATATGCTCATTGTTATTGGCATTTACCCTCTCGAGGCCTTTGCTTCCCTGTTATATAAAGCTAACAATTCTTGCAACATTCCAAACAAACAAACCCCCATTCCAAGTTGATGGAGCATTCTTAGCAATGTGAAGAGTTAGAGTAAAAGCTGTAACAAGGCAGTGACCTGTTCTGCTCAAGGAACATCAAGGAGGCCAGTGTGGCTGGAGCAGAATAAGTGAGGGGGAGAGTAGTGGAAAATAAAGTTAGAGAGGTAACCAGGAGCCAGATCTTACAGAACCCTATAGACTACTATAAGGACTTTAGTTCTGAATGAGATAGGGAGTCATTGTGAGGTTTGCAACACAGGAGAAACATAATCTAATTTAGGATTTAAAAGCATCACCCTGTATGCACCAAAATACAGAACCTTGAAATAAATGAAACAAAAATAGGCAGAGCTGAAAAGAGAAATAGACAAATCCTTAATTATAGTTGAGGAACTTCAACACTCTCCTCTCAACAACTGGTACAATTAATAGACAATCATCAAGGATATAAAATATCTGAAAATGCAAATAACCAACAGGTTCTGATTGACAGGTACAGAAAACTTAACCCAACAACAGCAGAATACACATTCTTTTCAAGAGCCTATGGAACATTCACTAAGATAGACCATATTCTGGTATATAAAACAAGCCTTGATAAATTTAAAATAATTGAAATCATACAGAGTGTATTCACTGACCAGATGGAATTAAACCAGAAATCAAGAGCAGAAAGATACAAAGAGATACCCAAACACTTGGAAACTAAACAAGACTTAAATAATCCATGGGTCAAAGAGGAAGTCTAAAGGGAAATTAAAAAATACCTTGAACTGAATGAAAATGAAAATAAAAATAAAAATTTGTGTTAAATATCTAAAGTACTGCTGAGAAAGAAATTTATAACAGTGCTTAAATTAGAAATAAGGAAATGTCCCAGGGCACCTGGGTGGCTCAGTCAGTTAAGCATCTGACTCTTGATTTTGGCTCAGGATTGTGGGATTGAGCCCCCATGTCGGGTTCTGCACTCAGCACAGAATCTGCTTCAGATTTTCTCTCCCTCTCCCTCCTGCTCACTCTCAAATAAATAAATAAAATCTTTAAAAAAAGAAAAAAAGAAGAAAATGTCTCAAGTCAATAATCTAAATTCCTACCTCAAGAAACTAGAAGAACAATGGGCGCCTGGGTGGCTCAGTTGGTTAAGCGACTGCCTTCGGCTCAGGTCATGATCCTGGAGTCCCGGGATCGAGTCCCGCATCGGGCTCCCTGCTCAGCAGGGAGTCTGCTTCTCCCTCTGACCCTCCTCCCTCTCATGCTCTCTGTCTCTCATTCTCTCTCTCGCAAATAAATAAAATCTTTAAAAATATATATATATATATTAAAAAAAAAAAGAAACTAGAAGAACAAAATAAATCCAAAGCAAGGAGAAGGAAGTAAATAATAAAGAAAAGAACAGAAATAAATGAAATTGAAAACAAAAAAAAAAAACAATAGAAAAAAAGCAATGAAACAAAATGCTGGTTCTTTGAAAAGGCCAATGAAATTGACAAAGCATTAGGAAGACTGACAAAGAAAAAAAAAAGATGTAAATTACCAATATCAGGAATAAAACAGGGGATAACATTCAGTCTCTGCAAATGTCAAAAGAGAATAAGCGAATACCACAAAGGACTCTATACACTAAATACCTTATACTTTTTATATTATATATATATTACATTTTATACTTTATAGAAATAAACCAAATTTATACTCTATTTTGACAACTTAGATGAAATAAATTAACTCCTCAGAAAACACAAACTATCTGAACTCTACCAAGTTGAAGTAAACAATCTGAATATGCCTATAATTATCAAATAAATTGAATTTATAATTAAAACTTCCCAGAAAAAAATCTACTAAATATTTGAAGAAAAATTACACTGATTTTACACAATCTCTTCCCAAAAATAAAAGAAGAAGAAACTCTTCCCAACTCATTTTATGAAACCAAGATACCCTCATATCAAAAAAAAACCAAACAAACAGGCAAAAACAGTGAAAGAAAGAGAGAGAGAGGGAAGAAGGAAGAAAGGAAGGAAGGAAGGAAGGAAGGAAGGAAGGAAGGAAGGAAGGAAGGAAGGAAGGAAACTAAAGAACATCTCTGACAAAATTAGATGCAAAAATCCTCAACAAAATATTAGCAAATTGTATCCACAATGTAAAAAAAAGTGCACCAATAACAAGTGGAATTCATTGTAGGCATGCAAGGCTAGTTCAATATTTGAAAATTAAATAATATAACTTATCATATCAATAGGCTAAAGATGAAAATCATATGATTGTATCAGTTAATGCATAATAAACACTTGACAAAATCTTATATCTATTCATGGTAAAAACTCTTAGAAAAATAGGAATATGGAAGAATTAATCTATAGATCATTTAGGGAAGAACTGACATATTTACTATGCTGACTCTTCTAATCATAGTTTTCTAATCCAGGAACACAGTATGTCTCTTGATATGATGTAAGCATGTGCTAAAGAACATTTACAAAAAACCTTCAGCTAACATGATACTTTATGATGACAGACTGAATGCTTCCCTCTAAGGTCAAGAACAAAGCAAGGATATATACTCTCACCACTCTCATCCAGCATAATACTGGAAGTTGTAACCATTGCATTAAGGCAAGCAAAAGAAATAAAAGGCCTAAAAGATTAGAAAGGAAAAAGTAAAACTGTCCTTATTTGCAGATGACATGATGGTCTAGGTAGGAAATCCAAGGGAATCTATTTTTGAAACTTCTGTAACTAATAGATAAAAGTTGGGTATTCATCCTTTCTGATGGCTGAGTAATATTCCATTTTATATATGGACCACATCTTCTTTATCCATTCGTCTGTCGAAGGGCATCTCGGCTCTTTCCACAGTTTGGCTATTGTGGACATTGCTGCTATGAACACTGGGGTGCATATGGCCCTTCTTTTCACTACATCTGTGTCTTTGGGATAAATAAAAGGAGACTATGCTAAGTGAAATAAGTCAAGCAGAGAAAGTCAATTATCATGTGGTTTCACTTATTTGTGGAACATAAGGAATAGCATGGAGGACATTAGAAGAAGGGAGGGAAAAATGAAGGGGCGGAAATCAGAGGGGGAGATGAACCATGAGAGACTATGGACTCAGAGAAACAAACTGAGGGTTTTAGAGGGGAGGGGGTGGGGGGATGGGTTAGCCCAGTGATGGGTATTAAGGAGGGCACATATCGCATGGAGCACTGGGTGTTATATGCAAACAATGAATCATGGAACACTACCTAAAAAAAAAAGATTGTTCTTTAAGAAAATACAATCTAATTGTGCTGTATACAATTGGATGATATGTAGTAATTTGGTGGATGAAGCACAGTCTAACATCAATTGATAAATATTGTAACAATGATTAAAACAATTAGCTTAATTCCTACTCTCCCGTCTCATATGATGGCTGGATTGAATTAAATACACTTTTTAACAAAAAAAATATATACTTTTTAGCAGTCAAACTGTAGAATTATTGATGAAGGATATAGAAACTTAATTTACTTTTCTAGGCTTGAAATACCAGACTACATACTGTTTCTTTCACTTCCATTTATTAGTTAAGCCAATCTGCAAGAATCATTTCTTAGGTGATATTTCTCACAATGATACCTATAAAATGGGTCAGAATTGTGCTTCTCAGGGTATGGATGTTTTTATACATTGCTTAAAATTTTGAGGAATATGTGTGTGTGATGTATTATCCTTAGGAACATGCGGCTAGTGTGGTAAATTAAAATTGTTTCAATATTTAAAAAATAACTAATAGGTAGTTCAGCAAAGTCACAGGACACAAGATCAACACATTAATATTAACTGCATTTCTGGATACTAACAATGAACATGCAGAAAATGAAATTTAAAACACAATATTATTGATAGTTACTCCAAAAAATGAAATTCTTTCATAATGCACTTAACAAAATTTGCACAGGATCTGTATGCTAAAAATAACAAAATGCTAATGAAACAAATTTTTAACACCTAAATAAATGGAGAGATATACTGTGCTCATGGATTAGAAGTCTCAACATAGTAAAAAGGTCAACTGTACCCAAAATGATTTATATGTTTAATACAATTCCTATAAAAATCCATGCAAAGTTTTTTGCAGACTTAGACAAGCTTATTCTAAAATTTATATGGAAAGGTGCAAGCCATAGAATAGCTAAAACACTTTTAACAAAGAAAAACAAAGTGGGAAGAATCATTCTACTCAATATTAAATATATACAGCTATAGTAACATATAGCTACAGTAATCAAGACTGAGTGGTACTGACACAAAGATAGACACATAGATCAGTGGAACTGAATAGAGAACTCAGAAATAGACCCAGCCAAATATGCCAAACTGATTTTTTGAAGATTTTTTTTAAAGATTTTATTTATTTATTTGAGAGAGACCACACAAGCAAGGAAAGGGGCAGAGGGAGAGGGAGAAGCAGACTCCCTGCTGAGCAGGGAGCCTGATGCAGGGCTCGATCCCAGGGCCCTGGGATCATGACCTGATCCGAAGGCAGACGCTTCACCAACTGAGGAATCCAGGTGACCCGCCAAACTGATTTTTTATAAAATTGCCAAAATGTCTCAATGGAGGAAGAATAAACTTTTCAACAAATGATACTGAAGCCACTGGACATTCATAGGCAAACAACCACAACAATGACAAAACAACATTTTTTTTAAAAGACCAAAAAAACCTTACACCTTATTTAAAAAAAAAAAAAAACATTCAAAATGGATCATGAATGTCAAGTAGAAATGCCAGTTACCCATGTCAGGGAGGACTCCAACTTCACAGATGACAGCAAAGATCATAATAGCATGATTCCTTCTGCATCTTGGTATTGGAATTGTCAAGGAAAACACAACACAGTTAAGCACTGAATGGAACAGTGTTTTACTTACAGAAGGAGAAGGCAAGACAGGCTTCAGTAGTGGGTGTAGGTCCCTCCCGGCAAACACAGCAGGGCAACTGGCTTGCCTATGCCCCTCATGTCCCAACTGTGGACAGATATAGCAGTGGAGTTGGTCAGGTGCCATATGATGTACACACTTAAGCAGGAAAAAAGGAGTCACACTGACTCTGAAACAAGCAAAGATATTCTCACATGAGCCGATAAGCATGGCACAGGCTGTGAGGGCTCCTTATCTCTTGATAGAAAGTGTTTCAGGTCCAAGGCTCTGAGTGGGCAAGCCTGGGAAAAGGCAACAGGTCATATAATGGCTGCTTTCCCAACAATGCATGTAAAATGTAAAACTATAAAACTATTTTTTAAAGTAGAAGAAAATCTTCAGGGTGTTGTGCTAGGCAAACATTATTAGACACTTGACACCAAAAACATGATCCATAAAAGGAAAAATTGATAAATTAGACTTCATCAAAATAAAAAGGTTTTGTTCTGCATAGGACTCTGTTAAGAGGATGAATCAACAAGCTACATGTTGGTAGAAAACATTTGCAAATGACGTATCTGACAAAGGACAAGTGTTTTGTATATATAAATCATTCTCAGAACCTAACAGCTGAAAAAATCCAATTAGAAAAATGGGTGAAATACATGAAGAGATTGCAGGGAGGAGAATATATAGATGGCAAGTAAATACATGAAGAGATAATCAATATCATTAGCCATTAGGGAAATGCAAGAAAAACTACAGTGAAGTATCACTACACACCTATCCAGAATGGCTAAAATAAAAAACAGTGACAACACCAAATGCTGACAAGGATACAGAGAAACTACTGGTGGGAATGTAAAATGGTATACTCTGGAAAACAGTTTGGTAGTTTCTCAACATGTTAAATATTGAGTTCCCACATGACCCTGTGTTATATGGATGAGCCAAAGATGGCCTCAGTATATTGATCCTATGTTGTTTATTTCTTCAAAGCAGACCAGGACCCATTAACTCAAAAGCCCACCAGTGGCAAGTTTAATTTTTATACATCCTTTTGCTTTAAATATAGCTCAAACAAACAGGTTTTCAGCCATTCCTAGAGATGTCTCCCGAGGCAAGAGACACAAAAGCAAAAATAAACTATTGGGACTACATCAAAATAAAAAGCTTCTACGCAGCAAAGGAAACAATCAACAAAACTAAAAGACAAACTACTGAATGGGAGAAGATATTTGCAAATGACATATCTGATAAAGGGTTAGTATCCAAAATATAGAAAGAACCTATCAAACTCAACGCCCAAAAAAACCAAATAATCCAATTTAAAAATCAGCAGAAGATGTGAACAGACATTCCTCCAAAGAAGATATCCAAATGGCCAACAGATATATGAAAAGGCAGTCAACATCACTTCATCATCAGGAAAATGTAAATCATAACTACAATGAGATATCACTTCACACCTGTCAGAATGGCTAAAATGAAAAACACAAGCAACAACAGATGTTGGTCAGGATGAGGAGAAAAAGGAACCCTCTTGCACTTTTGATGGGAATGCAAACTGATGCAGCCACTGTGGAAAACAGTATGGAGGTTCCTCAAAAAGTTGAAGATAGAGCTACCCTACGACCCAGCAATTGCACTACTGGGTATTTACCCCAAAGATACAAATGTAGGGATCCGAAGGGGTACATGCACCCCGATGTTTATAGCAGCAATATCCACAATAGCCAAACTATGGAAAGAGCCAAGACGTCCATCGACAGATGAGTGGATAAAGAAGATGTGGTGTATATACATACAATGGAATATTAGTAGCCATCAAAAGGAATGAAATCTTGCCATTTGCAACGACGTGGATGGAACTGGAGGGTATTTGGCTGAGCGAAACAAGTCAATCAGAGAAAGACATGTATCATATGACCTCACTGATAGGAGGAATTCTTAATCTCAGGAAACAAACTGAAGGTTGCTGGAGTGGTGGGGGATGGGAGGGATGGGGTGGCTGGATGATAGACATTGGTGAGGGTATGTGCTATGGTGAGTGCTGTGAATTGTGTAAGACTGTTGAATCACAGACCTGTACCTCTGAAACAAATAATACATTATATGTTAAAAAAAAGAAGAAGAAGATAGTAGGAAGGGAAAACTGAAGGGGGGGAAATTGGAGGGGGAGACAAACCATGAGAGACTATGGACTCTGAGAAACAAATTGAGGGTTCTAGAGGGGAGGGGGGTGGGGGGATGGATTAGCCTGGTGATGGGTATTAAAGAGGGCACGTACTGAATGGAGCACTGGGTGTTATCTGCAAATAGTGAATCGTGGAACACTACATCAAAAACTAATAATGTAATGCATGGTGATTAACATAACATAATAAAAATATATATATATAAAAACCAGCAGGTTCAAAGTGGCTGCTTTCATATTCTGCAAAGCCATCCCCAAGTGAGGAGAGACTTACTGTGTAAATATTGTAAAGATTTACTTCATTCTGCCACCTGATCCTGTCTTTCCACTGAGAGCTTGGCTGCTTCCCCCAGATCCAGCCTGTCAGTCTCATGGTTGATACAGACTCCAGGAGATGTGCAGCTCTGGCTGCCACCCTCCCTGTCATGCTTCTCAACCCATCTGTTGGTTGGTTCTTAATTCTCTGTACTGGTATTAGAATTTCCCTCTGGGAACCCAATTAGGGCATGCTCACCAGGCAAAACTAATGTGTCCCTGTATGAAATGTATACAGCAATGTTCAACATGTTGGTTTGGGGGGACTTGAAGCAACAAACAGATGGCACTCCTGGACAGGACCAGAGGGAGAATAGAATGAGGGAGGAAGGAAGAAAGAATGGGGACACTTTTGGACACAGCTGCCACCTACTGCTGCTCTGCCATGCCTGGAAAAGCAATGAAAGCTGAAGACAATTGTTTATTTTCCTAGACTCCCAGTGAGACAGCAATATCTTTAAGCCAGTTAGTTACATAGAGGGTGGGAAGTTTGCTTAGTCTGGAGAAGTAAAGCATGAAGAGGGTTGGGGCAGAGACAGAAGCTGTTTTCAGTTTTGAGGAACATAGTTGTCACTGTTGGTGACATGGGAATGAGTGAGAAAATTGGTTTCTGCATTATGGCTTCAAAGCTCAGACGTAATGTTAGCAAGGTATGAGAGGCAGAGGGAATGGGCTTAGGTGGAGACAAACCTTTCTACAGCCAGAGACTGCCTGCCTATCAACCTGCCTCCCCATCCCTGGTGTAGGTGGCTGGTACCTTCTAGGGCATTCCATCATTGCAGACATGAGGGAGACAGGACCAGAATCATTTGGGGGCACTGGTCAAAAGCACAGATTCTCAAGTCCCACCCCAGGCCTCCTGAAAAAGATTATCTATAGGAGAGCTTTGGGAAATATGAATTTTAACAAGCTCCCCCAGATGATGCTGATCTGAATCTTATCCACACAGTAGTCTTTGGAAATCTCTGAGCTAATGGCCCTTTAAGACCCCTTCCAATTCCAAGAAGCTAGGACTGTAGTCTCTAGTCCCAGTCCTAGCCAATGCAGTCTAGAGGAGAAATAGGTCAAGGGAAAAGTTGCTTTGTAGAGCCAAGGAAAAGGAGACAAGTGTCCCCAAGGAAAAGACTGACTTTCAAAAGGCTCCAGCTCTCCTGGTGAAGGAAGGAACAGTTGCAGGAGCGCCATGTCAAGAGTCACAAATCACTCCTGCCTTTGGTGGCTACACTTGAAGCATTTATAATAGCTCACATATGCTGAGAGTCTATTATGTTCAAATACTTTTATATTCTTTTTCTTCCTTATTTTTATTTATTTTTTTAGAGAGGGAGGGAGAAAGAGAATCCTAAGCAGGCTCTACGCTCAGTGAGGATTCCAACAAGGGGCTTGATCTCAGAGCCCTGAGATCATGACCTGAGCCAAAATCAAGTCAGACACTTAACTGACTGAGCCACCCAGGCGTCGCTCCTTTTACTTCCTTATGACAACCTTCTGAGACAGATATTATTATTGCCCCATTTTTTTTGCCCCATTTTTATAGAAGTAAAAGCTAAGACTCAGAAAAGGAAATCAGATTTGCCCAAGGTCACATAGCTCTTTTTTTAAAGATTTTATTTATTTATTCATGAGAGACAGAGAGAGAGAGGCAGAGGGAGCAGGGTGCCTGATGTGGGACTCCATCCCAGGACCCTGGGATCATGACCTGAGCCGAAGGCGGATGCTTAACCGACTGAGCCACCCAGGAGCCCAAGTTCACATAGCTCTTAAACCACCGTGCTAGGCCTGGGTCACCTCACTCAGGTAATGAAGAGGCACTTTGGCAAAGCCCTTTTGGAGTCATTAAAACTGAAGGAGCCACTCATGATTGGACCCTCAAGTCTCAAGCAGAGTTGAAGATAAGTTTTGGGGATGGCCTGAGTTTTAGCAACTCTCAAGTCCAACCTGGATGATTGTTTGCTTCTTTGTTGTTGTTGTTTTTAATTTTTTCAGCCAAAACAATTCTTTTTTTTATTATGTTCAGTTGGCCAACATATAGCACATCATGTTTTTGATACAGTGTTCAATGATTCATTAGCTGCGTGTAACACCCAGTGGCTTTTCTATCTGCCTTGAGTCTCGTCACTTTCCTCCTGTCTCCACACCAGGACGCATTCTAATCAACAAATCGCCTTTGTGAGAATTAGAAAAAGGTGTCCCTTCTAATACATGTAGCCCAATGGGCACAGGGCTTGGGAGCAGTTCGAGACTTTGGGCAAATTAGAAAGGGATGATGCTCTCTCTTTATCGACACACCCCTGAATCCGGTGTATAGCTTAGGAAGTGGAAAATGGGCTGGATTACCACCTCCTTGAATTCCTTTGGCCTTATAATTTTGTGTGGGGTCTAATCTGCTCAAATCTACACAGCAGACCTTCTGTCCACCTGCCCAATACTCTCTGGTCTCTAGACTCAGAGGTTGCCCAATCTCAGGGAGGTGAGGAGGGAGGGGGCTCCTCACTGAGGGACACCCAGCCACTAGAGAAGAGAACCAGAGACTGGCTTACTGAGCTTCTTGAATGTGTAGATCAATATTCTTTGTCCAATTTGAGAAGTGTTTAGTCTTTACCTCTTCAAATATTCTTTTCACCCCTTGCTCTCTCTTTTTCCCTTCTGGGACTCCCATTACGCATATGGTGACATATTTAATGGGGTCTCACAGGTATCTGAGGCTCTGTTCAGTTTTTTTTCATTCTTTTTTCTTTCTGTTCCTTCAGCTTCACTAATTATTTCTTCTGCCAGCTCAAATCTGTTACTGAGCCCTTCTACTGAATTTTTCATTTTAGTGATTATACCTTTCAACTCCAGAATTTCCCACTTTGTTTTTTATAATGTCTATGTCTTTATTGATATTCTCTATTTCATGAGAAATTGTCACAATACCTTACCTTAATTCTTTTTTTACTTTAATTATTTAAATGTAGTTTCCTTTACTTCTTTGAACATGTTTATAATAGTTACTTTAAAGTCTTTTTCCGCTAAGGCCAATATCTAGGCAGTTTCTATTTCCCAGTTTCTATTGACTGATTTTTTTTTTTTTTGCCTGTGTATAGCCCACACTTTCCTGTTTCTTTGTATATCTCATAATTTTTTGTTGAAAATTGACATTATAGATAATATTGTAGCAACTCTAAGTTCTAATCTCCCTCTGTGGCTTATTGTTTGTTTTTTCATTTGCTTATTCATTTAGAGGTTTAGTTGGATGAATTCTGTGAAGTCTATTTCCCCTGTAGTGTGTAGCCTCAGGTGTCCCTGCTGAGATTTTGTCCCCTTTGTTTTTATTTTTAAGTCTGGCTTCCTAGGGTTTGCACCTAGGTCAGCATAGCTTAGTGGTTAATCACTGGTTGGCCAGAAATTGTGCATAAATCCCCAGATCCAATGAAGTTTTCTTTTCTTTACTTTTGGGTCTGTGTGTGGCTTGGAAACTGCTTTCATAGTTCAGGAGATAACTGTTCAGTCAGGGACTTGTATTTTGGAAGTACTTTCTCTACTCATCCCTAAGAAAGTGCTCAGAAGTGTTCCAGATCACAGGAAATGATTGTAATTTTATCAGGATTCTCTTAGACTATCTCCTTCCCTGATGCAGCTGTTAAACTTATGGCTGATTTCACTCTATTGGTATCACCAAGCTGTTATCCTCCTCTGATTTTAGCCACTATGATTTTTTTTTTAAATTTTATTTAAATTCAATTTAGTTAACATAGAATGTATTATTAGTTTCAGGGGTAGAATTTAGTGATTCATCAATTTCATGAACACCCAGTGCTCATGTGCCCTCCTTAATGCCCATCACCCAATTGCCCCATCCCCCCACCCACCTCCCCTTCAGCAACCTTCAGTTTGTTTCCTTATGGTTTGCCTCCCTCTCATTTTCATCTTACTTTTATTTTTCCTTCCCTTCCCCTATGTTCATCTGTTTTGTTTCTTAAATTCCACATACGAGTGAAATCATACATTTGTCTTTCTCTGGTTTATTTTGCTTAGCATAATACCCTCCAGTTCCATCCACGTAGTTGCAAATAAGTATTTATCTTTTTTGATGGCTGTGTAATATTTCATCATATATATATATACCATATCTTCTTTATCCATTCATCTTTTGATGGACATCTGGGCTCTTTCCATAGTTTGGCTATTGTGGACATTGCTGCTTTTTATACTGTTTGGCAACATCCTGGGGGCAAGAATTCCTCCATTCTCTGATCCAAATAAAGTCTACTGTTTGGCTTAACCAGATCTGCCAGTCTCTGCAGCTTGCCCCATATCTCTTCCCAGGCAGAACCTCAGTGCCAAGGCGTGGGAAGCATATGGGATTTGGGGGACACTGTTCTTCACTGACTGCTCCACCAGATGTTCCCTATGGTGTGGGTGCTGTGGATTGAGGAAACAGGCACTACCAACTGGCTGCTGTCACCCACCCAGTGTAGATTTTTGCAGCATGGAGATGGGAGAGATGGGATATTAACTAGCTTCTGCCACCTTTCCAATGTAGATCTTGCACATCAGGGGACTAGAGATGATACAAACTACTTCCCAGGCTGCATCTGCTGAGTCCGCCCAGTGTGTGCCCAGCATAGTTTTTCCACACAGGGAGCTGGGGGAGAGATAGATGTGGCTCATGTGCTAAGGCCTGCCACTGTTCTTACAGGCTTCAATCAAATTTG
Source organism: Neomonachus schauinslandi (assembly GCF_002201575.2). Classification (NCBI taxonomy): domain Eukaryota; kingdom Metazoa; phylum Chordata; class Mammalia; order Carnivora; family Phocidae; genus Neomonachus; species Neomonachus schauinslandi. Next base: position 19,699,478 of record NC_058419.1, read on the forward strand.
TTGAGTGAAAACCTTCCAGTTTTATGTAAGCCCATTGTTCCATCTCCAGAGATGTTAAAAGTTTTTCTTAGATAATTGACCACTTTAATAGATGTCTCTCTGAAGGAGAGGATTCTGTAAGCTCCTCACACCAGAGAAGGGATTGTGTGAACTTTTTCTGTAAGCCTGAGATCAAGATCATGGCTGCAGGTGATTGGCAACCAGAACCAAGGGTTGTTAAGTAGCTGGGTGGGAAAATAAAAACACCATCATTAATATTAAGCATGGCTCAATAGAGAAGCAGGAAAGAAGAAAATGCAGCTATGACACATGCAAAATATATACGCTATAGCCACACTTGAACTGAGTTTAGAACTACTTCATCCTCATAGGATGTCAAAAATGGTTCTGTTTGTACAGCCAGCAACAGACATAATCTGTTGAATTTGCATAGCACTTGCCTCTGGGAAGAATGATGCTTCCTTTGAGTTCACCCTCCTACTCTCCCCGGAGCCAGTGAGTATAAATTAGGACACAGTCCTAGCCAGGACTAAGGAAAAACCCCTTAGAGGTTCCCCAGATGGATGATGGAGATAAGACACACATCAGGGGGAAAAAAAAACCCTCTAAGTTGCAAGAAAGAGGCAAGGGAGGCAACAAAGTGAGACCAAAGTGAGGCCAAATCCTGGCTTGACCTCTTACCAACTTTGTGACCTTGAGCAAGAGGCCTAACCTCTCAATGTCCTAATCTTGTACTCATCTTTAAAATGGGGGTATTGATGCTTACTTCACAGGGTTCCTGAGATACCTGGATAAGCTGCCCCCTGCTTAACTTCTAAAACCACAGCTAACGCCCCTTCTTGTTTAACACACTCAAGCCACACTGATTTCTGTGTTTGTTGAAAATACCAAGTTCTTGCCTATCTTGGGATCTTTGCACTTTATATATAGTGTATTTTTATATACATTTTATAAATAAATGTAATTTATATATATGTGTGTGTATATATATGTGTGTATATATATGTATATATATATATGAGTGTATATATATATATATGAGTATATATATATATATTTACCCACTCTTCCTGAGGCCAGCTTTCCTCTCACCACTTAGGTCACAGCTTAAATATCACTTCTACAGAATTCAGAGGTGACAATTCAATCTAAAACAAAACAAAGCAAAACAAAACAAAACAAAACAAAAAATCCCTGGCTGCTTCCCGCTTCAGTCACTCTATTGCACTATCTTATTTTATTTCCTTCACCACACTTACAATACTGGAACATAGAAGCAACATAGTTTAATGTTATAGTGACAAATTGCCTGGGTTTGGATCTTGGATCTACCACTTCCTGCATCTATGACTTTGGGTGAATTATTTAACTATTCTGAACCTCAGTTTCTTCATCTATAAAATAGGAATAGTAATAGTATCTGCTTCACAGTATTGTGAGGACTAAATGAGTTAATACAGGTAAAGTGTTCAGTACAGTGTCTGGTAAGACTCTCTGTCCATGTTAGTTCTTATGGTAGTCAGCTTCCAAGGTGGCCCTCCAATGATCACCACCTGCTGGTATTAACACCAGGGTCATCTTGGACACTCTCACTCTCTTCTGCTCCCTATCTTCCTTGGATCACTTGCCTGGGAGAAGGAAACTGCCATGTCAAATAGCCCTATGGAGAAGTCAATGTGGCATGTCAAAACAGAGGCCTCTGGCCAACAGCTGGAGAGGAACTGAGGCCTTCCCACAAACTCATGAGTGAGCTTAGTAGCATATCTCAATCCCTCACTGACAGCTTAACTGTGACCTCATGAATGATCCTGGGCCAGAACTGTCCAGCTAAGTCACTCCTGGATTCCTGACCCTCAGAAACTGTATGAAATAATATTTGTTGTTTTAAGTCACTATGTTTTGGAATAATACGTTATGCAACAATAGTTAACTAATGAAGCTATTAAATTATCTTGTTGGTTTACCTTCTCTACTCTGTCCCTAAACCTTTTAGTGGACTGCTGAGTTTAGGAGAACACAAGCATTTTATGTGGTGAGTATATTTCAAAATTTCACTGGAGGGCCTGGAGAGGCTTTATTTGATTATTATTGTACTATTTCTTGTGTCACGGAAGAGCACTGGGCTAAGAATGGAAACTATTTTCACTGAATACATGCGTGATCTTAGATAAGTCATTTCCCACTTCTGAACATTCTCATCTCTCACATAGGGAAAATAATACCTGCCATGCACACCTGTGAAGGTAGTATGAAGATGAAATAAGACTATTACTGGGAAACCCAGTAAAAGAATAAGCAATGTCAGGTCAGCATCAAATTCCCTCTAACAGTTGTTTTTGTTGTTGTTCATAGGTAGGTGGAAAAACATCTTCTGAATTAAAAAAATATATGTTATTAATTTCTACAGTGATACATGGAATTAAAGACTCTAAGGTAGTTATATTATACCAGTATGCTTCATTCTAATTTGGCAGTTTCTCAATTAGCAATCTTTCTGCCATAGCAAAGATTTTCCCCCTAATGAACCAAGGCAGAACTACCCTAAAAGAATAGTTAAAAGAGGTTCTCTATCCAGAAGGAGGTAACAAAAGGAATCTTGGAACATCAGAAGGGAAGAAAGAATATAAAAGCCCAAAATATGGGTAAATACAACAGATTTTCCTTCTTTTTCTAAGTTTTTAAATTGTGATGTGTGAAACAAAAATTATAACACTGCCTTATATGGTTCTAAATATATGTGAAAGAAATATTTAAGACAATTATAAGTGTGGGGGGTACTTAAGGATATAAAAGGAGGTAAAATTTTTACACTGCACTTGACCTGATAAAATAATGAGACCTATAGACTGTGATTATATATATTTACAAATGATTCTCATTATTCACAATAGTTATGGTCTATAAAGTTGCCTTGAGCATTGAATTTGTGGCTACTGAAATATTACTCCTAGTATAATAAATTGTACTATATATTTATAGTATAGAACAGCATAGTATTCTATATATTGCTGGATTTGATTTACTAAAAATTTTAGGATTTTTATATTTATGCTAATGATAGATATTGGTGTGTAATTATCCTTTCTTTATAATGTTTTTGCCAGGTTTTGATAAAAAATATTGGCCTTATAAAACAAGTTGCCAAGTATAACTTGCTTTTCCTTCCTCAGGAAAAATTTGTGTTCGATTTCTTCCTCAAATATTAAAAATTCACCAGTGTTGCCATCTGTCCTGGAATATTTTTTCCTGGGCCAAGTTTTTTAATTATGTATTTGATTTCTTTTTTTTAAAGATTTTATTTATTTATTTGAGAGAGAGAGAGCATGAGCAGGGGGAGCAGCAGAGGGAGAGGGAAAAGCAGGCTCCCCACTGAGCAGGGAGCCCAGTGTGGGACTCGATCCCAGGTGTCCCTGTATTTCTTTAACAGATACAGGAGGCTTCACATTTTCAGGGTTGTTTTTGGTAAATTATGTTTTTATATTAATTTGTCCATTTCATTTATATTTTCAAAGTTATTGGCATAAAGTTCTTCATAATATATTATTTAATATCTATAGGATGTATAGTATTTCCCTTATTATTTGTGGAATTGGTAAATTTTTTGTATCTATTTTTTCTTGATCAGTCTTGCTAGGAGGTCTATTATTTTTCTTAATGTTTTCAAAACACCAACTTTACCTTTGTTGATTTTGTCTATTACATTTTTATATTTTTAAAGTTTTTTTTTAAAGATTTTATTTATTTATTTGACAGAGAGAGAGAGCACAAGCAGGGGCAACGGGAGGCAGAGGAAGAAGGAGAAACACCCCACCCCCCACAGAGCAGGAAAACAAATGCGATGCAGCTTGATCCCATGACCTGAGCTGAAGACAGACGCTTAACCAACTGAGCCACCCAGGCACCCCTAATTCTTTTAAGTTTTTATTTTACTTGTAGTTAGTTAACACAGAGTGTAAATTAGTTTCAGGTGTACAATATAGTGAGTCAACTCTTCCATATATCACCTGGTGCTCATCAAGACAAGTGCAGCAATGTCGACAATAGCCAAACTATGGAAAGAACCAATATGTCCATCAACAGATGAATGGATAAAGAAGATGTGGTATATATATATAATGGAATATTATGCAGCCATCAAAAGGAATGAAATCTTGCCATTTGCAATGACGTGGATGGAACTGGAGGGTATTATGCTGAGCAAAATAAGTCAATCAGAGAAAGACATGTATCATACGATCTCACTGATATGAGGAATTCTTAATCTCAGGAAACAAACTGAGGGTTGCTGGAGTGGTGGGGGTGGGAGGGATGGGGTGGCAGGGTGATAGACATTGGGGAGGGTATGTGCTATGGTGAGTGCTGTGAATTGTGTAAGACTGATGAATCACAGACCTGTACCTCTGAAACAAATAATACATTATATGTTAAAAAGAAGAAGAAGAAGAAGAAGATAGTAGGAAGGGATAACTGGAGGGGGGGAAATTGGAGGGGGAGACGAACCATGAGAGACTATGGACTCTTAGAAACAAACTGAGGGTTCTAGAGGGGAGGGGGGTGGGGGGATGGGTTAGCCTGGTGATGGGTATTAAAGAGGGCACGTACTGAATGGAGCACTGGGTGTTATACACAAACAATGAATCATGGAACACTACATCAAAAACTAATGATGTAATGTATGGTGATTAACATAACACAATAAAAAAAAGACAAGTGCACTCCTTAATCTCCATCACCTATTTCCCTCATCCCCCCACCCTCTCCCGTCTGATAACAATTTGTTCTCCATAATTAAGAGTCTGTTTCTTGGTTTGTCTCTCTTTTTTTTCTTTGCTCATTTTTTGTTTGCTTCTTAAATTCCACATACAAGTGAGAACATACGGTATTCTTTCTTTGACTTATTTCACTTAGCATTATACTCTTTAGCTCCATCCATGTCATTGGAAATGGCAAGATTTCATTTTTTTTATGGATGAAATATATATATATATCCAATGTGATTGCTGGATTGTAGGGTAGTTCTATTTTTAACTTTTTTCTTATATTTTATTTTATTATGTTATGTTAGTCACCATAAAATACATCATTAGTTTTTGATGTGGAGATCCACAATTCATTGTTTTCATATAACACCCAGTGCTCCATGCAGTACGTGCCCTCCTTAATACCCATCACCAGGCTAACGCATACCCCCACCCCCTCCCCTCTAAAAACCTCAGTTTGTTTCTCAGAGTCCATAGTCTGTCATTGTTCATCTCTCTCTCCAATTCCCCCCCTTCATTTTTCCCTTCCTTCTCCTAATGTCCTCCATGCTATTCCTTATGTTCCACAAATAAGTGAAACCATATGATAATTGACTTTCTCTGCTTGACTTATTTCACTTAGCATAATCTCCTCCAGTCGCATCCATGTTGATGTAAAAGTTGGGTATTCATCCTTTCTGATGGCTGAGTAATATTCCATTGTATATATGGACCACATTCTTTATCCATTCATCTGTTGAAGAGCATCTCGGCTTTTTCCACCGTTTGGCTATTGTGGACATTGATGCTATGAACATTGGGGTGCATATGGCCCTTCTTTTCACCTACATCTGTGTCTTTGGGGTAAATACCCAGCAGTGCAATTGCTGGGTCATAGGGTAGCTCCATTTTTAATTTTCTGAGGCACCTCCACACTGTTTATCAAAGTGGTTATACCAACTTGCATTCCCACCAACAGTGTAAGGGTTCCCCTTTCTCCACAACCTCTCCAACATTTGTTGTTTCTTGCCCTGTAAATTTTTGCCATTCTAACTGGTGTAGGGTGGTATCTCAGTGTGGTTTTGATTTGAATTTCCCTGATGGCTAATGATGATGAACATTTTTTCATGTGTCTGTTAGCCATTTGTATGTCATCTTCAGAGAAGTGTCTTGTTCAAGTCTTCTGCCAAATTTTTGACTTATTTGTTTTTTGGGTGTTGAGTTGGAGAAATTCTTTATAGATCTTGGATACCAGCCCTTTATCTGTAGTGTCATTTGCAAATATCTTCTCCCATTCTGTGGGTTGCCTCTTTGTTTTGTTGACTGTTTCCTTTGCTGTGCAGAAGCTTTTTATCTTGATGAAGTCCCAAAAGTTCATTTTTGCTTTTGTTTCACTAGCTTTTGGAGGTATATCTTGAAAGAAGTTGCTGTGGCCGATGTCAAAGAGGTTACTGCCTATGTTCTCCTCTACGATTTTGATGGATTGCTGTCTCACATCGAGGTCTTTCATCCATTTTGAGTTTATCTTTGTGTACGGTGTTAGAGAATGGTCGAGTTTCATTCTTCTGCATGTGGCTGTCCAATTTTCCCAACACCATTTATTGAAGAGACTGTCTTTTTTCCATTTTGTATTTTTTCCTGCTTTGTCGAAGATTGTTTGACCATAGAGTTGAGGGTCCATATCTGGGCTCTCTATTCCTTTCCATTGGTCTATATGTCTGTTTTTGTGCCAGTACCATGCTGTCTTGGTGATCATTGCTTGCAATATAGCTTGAAATCAGGCAACGTGATGCCCCCAACTTTGTTTTTCTTTTTCAACATTTCCTTGGAGATTCAGGATCTTTTCTGATTCCATACAAATTTTAAGATTGTTTGTTCCAGCACTTTGAAAAATGTCATTGGAATTTTGATCAGGATTGCATTGAAGGTATAGATTGCTCTGGGTAGCATAGACATTTTAACAATGTTTATTCTTCCGATCCATGAGCATGGAATGCTTTTCCATCTTTTTGTGTCTCCTTCAATTTCTTTCATGAGTGTTCTGTAGTTCTTAGAGTATAGATTCATTACCTCTTCGGTTAGGTTTTATCCGAGGTATCTTATGGTTTCTGGTGCAATTGTAAATGGAATCATTTCTCTAATTTCTCTTTCTACAGTTGCATTGCTAGTGTATAAGAAAGCAACTGATTTCTGTGCATTGATTTTGTATCCTGCCACATTACTGAATTGCTGGATGAGTTCTAGTAATTTGGGGGTGGAGTCTTTGGGGTTTTCCACATAAAGTATCATGTCATCTGTGAAGAGAGAGAGTTTGACTTCTTCTTTGCCAATTTGAATCCCTTTTATTTCTTTTTGTTGTCTGATTCCTGTTGCTAGGACTTCTAGTACTATGTTGAACAATAGTGGCAAGAGTGGGCATCCTTGACGTGTTCCTGATCTTAAGGGAAAAGCTCGCAGCTTTTCCCCACTGAGGATGATATTCACTGTGGGTTTTTCAGAGATGGATTTTATGAACTTGAGGAATGTTCCCTCTATCCCTATACTCTGAAGAGTTTTAATCAGGAAAGGATGCTGTATTTTGTCAAATGCTTTTTCTGCATCAATTGAGGGGACCATATGGTTCTTCTCTCTCCTCTTATTAATGTGTTCTGTCACATTGATCAATTTGTGAATGTTGAACCACCCTTGCATCCCGGGGATAAATCCCACTTGGTCGTGATGGATGATCCTTTTAATGTATTGTTGGATCCTATTAGCTAGGATTTTGTTGAGGATTTTGGAATCCGTATTCATCAGGGATATCAGTCTGAAATTCTCCTTTTTGATGGGGTCTTTGTCTGGTTTGGGGATTAAGGTAATCCTGGCCTCATAGAATGAGTCTGGAAGCTTCCCTTCTGTTTCTATTTTTTGAAACAGCTTCAGGAGAATAGGTACTATTTCTTCTTTGAATGTTTGGTAGAATTCCCCAGGGAATCCATCAGGCCCTGGACTCTTGTTTTTTGGGAGGTTTTTGATCACTGCTTCAATCTCGTTACTGGTTATTGGCCTATTCGGGTTGTCAATTTCTTCCTGTTTCAGTCTTGGGAGTTTATAGGCTTCCAGGAAGGCATCCATTTCTTCCAGATTGCTCAGTTTATTGGCATATAGTTGTTGGTAATAATTTCTAATAACTGTTTTTATTTCCTTGGTGTTAGTTGTGATCTCTCCCCTTTCATTCATAATTTTATTAATTTGGGTCCTTTCTCTTTTCTTTTGGATAATTCTGGCCAGTGGTTTATTGATCTTATTAATTCTTTCAAAGAACCAGCTTCTAGTTTCGTTGATTTTATCTACTGTGTTTCTGGTTTCTAATTCATTGAACTCTGGTCTAATCTTAATTATTTCTCTTCTAATGCATGGCTTATGCATCGTTTGTTGTTTTTCTCTAGTTCTTTAAGGTGTAGAGTTAGTTGGTGAATTCGGGATTTTTCTACTTTTTTGAATGACGCTTGGATGGCTATGTGTTTCCCGCTTAGGACCGCCTTTGCAGTATCCCATAGGTTTTGGGAGCAAAGTGTTTTTGTTCTTATTGGTTTCCATAAATTGTTTAAGTTCTTCTTTGATTTCCTGGTTGACCCAAACATTCTTGAGCAGAGTGGTCTTCAGCTTCCAAGTGTTTGAATTTCTTCTAAATTTTTCTTGTGATTGAGTTCCAGTTTTAAAGCACTGTGGTCTGAGAAGAGGTGGGGAATAATCTCAATCTTTTGGTATCGGTTGAGACCTGATTTGTGACCCAGTATGTGGTCTATTCTTGAGAAAGTTCCATGTGCGCTGGAGAAGAATGAGTATTCTGTTGTTTTAGGGTAGAATGTTCTCTATATATCTATGAGGTCCATCTGGTCCAGTGTGTCATTCAAAGCTCTTGTTTCTTTGTTGATTTTCTGCTTAGATGATCTGTCTATTGCTGAAGGTGGAGTATTGAGGTCTCCTACAATTAACGTATGGTTATCAATATGACTCTTTATTTTGGTTAACAGTTGGCTTATGTAGATGGCTGCTCCCATGTTGGGG